>NW_027136903.1:659332-988999 GCF_040869045.1 Eurosta solidaginis
AGGGGCGTGTACTGACTGTAGATAAGGGCGCATCTCATTCCTTGATCCGATCTGATTTGGTCAACAGGAAAGTAAAGCCATTACCTGGAGCAAGATTGCGTACGATTACTGGCGAGTATAACCAAGTCCAGGGAGAAGTGGTATGTGAAGTCTTAATTGGGGAGGTCATGGTTGTACACAAATTCGTTGTGGCAGAGATCGTTGATGAAGTCATATTGGGAGGGGATTTCTTAGTTGACTATGACATCAGGATCGATATGCATAGAAGGATTATACAGTATAAAAACCAGGATGTTCCACTTAACTTCAGTTTGGAAAAAGGGGTCAGCAGTAAGCGAGTGCTGGTGGAGGAGATTCGACAGAGACCACGAAAGTCAAGGAAAGTAGATCGAGCAAAGGTTGATGGAACAAATGGGCCAAACAAAACAAAACCGAAGGTACCTGTGAGTGAAACACTGGTATTGAAAAGCCCCAACGGACGTACTAAAACGAAGGAAAGGATTTCGCAGAAAGAATGCAAGGGTGGTTTCAAGCAGGGCACACTACTGTTGTGAAGCGTCGGAACGATATTGATTATGCAAAGCAAATCCGTCAAGCGCAAGCTCTACAAAGTAGTTCATTGGCCAAACAACAGAGTGTGAGGGAACGAACCAGGGTAATGAGTAATAAGATGAAACACAGGTACGATGAGAACAATAATTCGGAAGGTTTCTTGGCGGGAGATTTGGTACTGTTATACAACCCTCACCGGCGGAATGGTGTTCCATCCAAACTTCGGTGCAGTTGGGAAGGCCCATACAGAGTTGTGAAGAAGATCAGTAATTCCATCTACCGCAATTAAACCATTGGGAAACCACGAAATAGAAGGGTGGTTCATTTTGAGATGTTAGCACCATTTAGATCGAGAGATTTGTCTGATCGGGACGATCAGACTTAGGTGGAGGGCAGTGTTACGAATATTAGCAACACTAAGGTGTACTGCCATCTCTAAGCCGATGCTAAGCAGTGATTGTATGTATGCACATCCATAAATCAATCATTATGTATCTACATAAACGAATCAATCATTATGTCTACACATATGTACGCACACGCAGCGGAGAAGCAACGCACAAACACGTGCAGATATCTTATCTGCGATATGCAATTATAATTGTGGAAGTGTCGCTCACAAACACACGCGCATATGAGAGCTATACACGTACATCTGTAGTTATAATTACAGCAGATAACCAACTAGTAGATTCTAGAACAGAAGCGCCTAGAAGATGCAATGAGGAAATCAAAGAGTATATAAGACAGCAACCGTAGGCGCTACAATCAGTTTCGATTAAGCACGCTATCTGTCGAGCAATAGTAAAGTTATTTATTGTGAAGTACTTGAATAAAGGCCATTCTGCGTTATTAAATATTGGAGTTATTTATTCAACAGAGGAAGGATTTGCAGTAAATTCGTTACAGTATAATGTACATAAGCTGCTGAATTATATTTTTTTTATTTTATATCCGAAACATCAATAAAGAACACATGACAAATCACGATGGATAGCAGACTTTGTGAATTGCCTAAAAATTTTTACAAATACATTTTTTCCATTAGCTTTTCAGTTTTTGACAAAGTTTACTACTAAAATTGGGCATTATCATCAATAGGAAATGAAAAATGCTCGCTTGATTACACCTAAAATTTTTACTTTTAACCGCTAGTGAAGGCCATATGGGCCAGTGTGCCACTGCTTGACTAACAGGAAATTTTCATCTTTGACTTATTAAATTGGAATTCCCTTGCCTCTTTGACGTTCTATTTGTATTGTCAAAGATAAGTGATCATTTTGGCCAAAAAATTGACTCTGAAATATAAAAGTTCATACGCATTTTGTGTGCAGTTCAGTTTTAAATTTTTGGTGAATAAGCTTTGTTGCCGGATTCGTGTTTTATGATGGGAAGCTTCGTAAGTTGACGGCGAAATGTTGTACGTGAATAAATGTTGGGTTTTATCTGCTTTGGACATTTAATACTAAAAATATAATTCTTTCATCTACCGGTGGCAAATCGGAAGTAGTTATCGAAATGAAAAGATGTTTGAGAAAATTATCGAAATATTTAGAACAATTGTAGTCCAAAAACTGCAGAATCAGCCTCACAAGAACACTATGATGAAAAAATTCAAAACATTTTTTTTTAATACACGTTGTCATACAGCTCGGGTGAAGAAGCTTCGAGCTTATAATCTCATTTAGCGATTACATTTAACGGTTAACCAGAAAAGGCAATTCGGGTGATTGCGGATAACAACTTTTATACAAGAAGAATAAAAGGCTTTCTCAGTGAGATATGTTTTGTTTTTAATTATTTCGGTCTTTGTCAGTGATTAATTTTTATTTTCAAACGTTTTCTCACTATCACTGAGATCGTGTATAGTGATTTATTGCGTAAAGGGCCCATTATTGATACTTAGCATAGACTTGACTTGGCTTGAGAACTGTCACAGTTCTGTTAAATGAACATTACATATTACTGATCACTCAAAACTTAGCAACACTTAACTCGATTTAGAAGTCTGGTGAATTTTGATTTTCTATGTAAGTTCTAAGTGACGTTTATATCAACATTCATGTTGATATTTAAAAAAACTTTTATTTTGGTTTATAATATAAAATTTATTTTTGTTTATTTTTGAGTTTAGATATTTTCCAACTAATTAGAATTTTCTTTTTTTTGAAGTTATTCAAAATTTTAAGTTAACACGAAAACTCAATTAAAATTATTTTAAAAATTAAAGTAAAGAGTACAAAGTAGTTAACACTATATTTACTCCCCCTCCAAGAAAATTTGAAACAAACAAATGATTAATTAATATTAAATGTAACCTTTTTTTGTTTTTTGTTGTTTAATGTATTTGTATTTAAATTAGTGTTAATAAGTATGTTTGCTGGTTTAAGTAAATCAATTGAAATATTTTTAATAGTATTTTTGTATTGAATTGTAAATGTTTTATGTTTCTTAGAGATAACTTTAAAAGGTCCTTCATAAGGTGATTCTAAATTAGATTTACGAAGAACTTTAACAAAAACATACTCACAATTTTCTAATTGTTTAGGAACGAAAAAATTTTCTTTATTATGATGAAACACTTTAGAACGAACAAGCGAAAAATATTCTCTTATTTTATGAAGAGCGTCATTAGAAAAATCATGTTCTTTATTACTATTTGAAATAATTAATTCACCAGGTATTCTAAGTGTTTGGCCATAAACAAGTTCAGCAGATGAACATTTTAAATCTTCTTTAATAGAAGTTCGTAAACCAAGTAGAATGAATGGTAAAATGTCAGACCAATGAACCGAGTCGTTTGATGCTATAATTACTGCTTTTAAAGTTAGATGAAATCTCTCTATCATGTCATTTGCTTGGGGATGGTAAGGAGATGTATGAATTTTATGAGAACCTAAAAGTTTAGTTAATTCCATAAAAAATTTTGAGGTGAATTGTGAACCTTGATCTACTGTAATATTCAATGGTATACCAAATCGTGGTATATAATTTTGAATAAAAGTTTTTACTATAGTATTTGTTGAAATATCTTTAAGTGGATAAGCTTCAGGCCAACGTGAAAATCTGTCAATAATTGTTAAAATATAACAATTTCCATTTGAAACTGGAAGAGGTCCAACAATATCCATATGAATATGTTCAAAACGGCCTGATGGTATTTGAATTTTTTGGATAGGAGATTTAGTATGTCTTGAAATTTTGGATTTTTGACAATTGATGCAAGATGAAGTCCAATCGTTAATCTCTTTACGCATGTTAGGCCAATAATATTTATTTTGAATTAATTTTCTAGTTGTTCTTATACTTGGATGAGATAATGAGTGAATTTTGTCAAATATAATTCTTCTCATAGAATGTGGAACATAAGGTCGAAAAGGTTGTAGAGAAACATCACACCATATATTTAAATTAATAACTGGAATATGAATTTCCTTTAAATTATTTTTAGAATTTTGATCAGAAATGGTTTTTTGTAAAAATGTATCAGTTTGCTGTTCTTTATATAAAGTTTCTAAATTTATATCTTGAGTTGAAATTGCATTTATTTCTGGAATACGGGAAAGTGTGTCGGCAACTATGTTGTCTTTTCCACGTATATATTGAATATCATTTGTAAATTGAGCAATATATTCAAGATGACGTAGTTGACGAGGAGATCTATCTACTTTAGAATTTAGAACATGAATTAAAGGTTTATGATCAGTATAAATTGTAAAAGTTCTACCTTCAAGAAAATGTTTAAAATGTTTAATTGAATTATAAATTGCCAAAAGTTCACGATCAAATGTTGAATATTTAGTTTCTGTTGTAGTTAGTTTTCTTGAAAAATAAGCTAAGGGTTCTAGTATATTATTGCTAGTTTGTTGAAGAACTGCTCCAATAGCAACATTTGATGCATCTACTGCTAATGATAAAGTACCATTTTTGTCGAAATGTGTAAGTAAAGTATTTTGAGCAAAAAGTTTTTTAACATTTTCGAAAGCTGTTGTGGTTTCATTTGTCCAATTTAATTGTTTGAGTTTGTTTTTAATTGCATGTGTTAACATTTCATGCAGAGGACTAAGTTCTGTTGCTAACATTTTAATATATCTGTGATAGTAATTTATCATACCTAAAAATTTTTGTAATTTATTTATAGAAATTGGTTTTTCAAAATTTGTTATGATTTCAATTCTATCTAAAGATGGTTTAATACCTTCGCCTGAAATTTCGTAACTTAAAAAATTTAATTTATTTACACCGAGAGTACATTTTGAAGGTTTGATATTTAAATTATATTCTTCAAGTCTTTTGAAAACTGATTTTAAATGATTTATATGTTGATCTTCATTATCACTGGCAATAAGAATGTCATCAATGTATGTAAATACAAAATCGAAATCAGAAAATACTTCATTAATAAAGCGTTGGAAAGTTTGAGCACTGTTTCGTAAACCGAAAGGCATTCTTACGAATTCAAACATTCCAAAAGGGGTAGTTATTGCAGTTTTATGAATGTCTTCTTCTGCCATTGGAATTTGGTGGTAAGCACGCACAAGATCAATTTTGGAAAAAAATTGTTTGTTTTTTAAATCAATTGTTAAATCGTGAATATGTGGTAAAGGATACCGATCTGGTGTAGTAATAAAATTAAGTCTTCGATAGTCTCCGCAAGGTCTCCAATCATTTGGTTCTTTTTTAGGAACGAGATGAAGTGGAGATGCAATAGGAGAATTTGAGGGTCTGCATATACCCGTTTTAACTAAAAATTCAAATTCAGCTTTAGCAATTTTAAGTTTGATTGGATCAAGACGTCTGGGTTTCGAAAATGGTAAAATACCTTTTGTTTCTCTCCTGTGAACCGTATGGTGTTTAACTTTTTTAGTATAATCTGGTTCACAGGTAATAGATGGAAATTCATTAAGTAATTTTGAAAACTTATTTTCGACAATAGGAATTTTGAGTGAGAAAATATCAGAAAATCCAGAAGATCCAGTAACTTTAATTTTTGTAGTAGAATCCATTATTTCTTTATTTTTAATATTGACAATAATTCCGAATTTTTCTAAAAAGTTTGCTCCTAAAATTGGTGTATCAATATTCGCAATAATGAATGGAAATTCAAAATCTCTTCTTAAACCTAAATCAATTTTAAGTAGTTTTGTACCGAAAGTTTCAATTGAAGAACCGTTTGCTGCGGTCAAAGTAAGATCCGAATTTTTTTTATAAATTTTAAATTTAGAAAAAGGAATAACTGATACAACTGCACCTGTATCGATAAGAAAATTAAGTTTATTGAATTTATCAAATATGAATAGGCGACGAGTAGGTTTAATAATAGTTCCATTATCCGTCACGGTCATAATGGATCGTTTCAGTTTAAATTTTGTTCGTAATTTGAATTATGATTTTGATTAAAATTGCATGGGGGTATACATTTGAGAGCGTTATTCTTAAATTTTGTGTGATACCAACAAATAGTTGTTTGTGAATTAAAATTACGATTGTTTGAAAAATTTCTTGATCCTGAAAAATTTCGAGATTTAGATCTATTTCTATCTTTAGATCTTGAACGGATTTGTAATTGATTAATATCATTAGAAATTTTATTTAAATTTTGATAAATAGTCGTAGTTAATTCAGTTAAATTTTTAACGCATTGTTCTAAAATATTATTATTTATACTTGAGACTACAGGAGATTTGGAAGAATGAGGTTTATTGATTAAATCAAAAAGTTTGTCAGCTAAAATAATAATTTCATCTCTGTTTTGATTATTATTGGAAGTCAAATGAATTTGTATTTCTTGTGGTAATTTACGAATCCACAATTTAAAGAGTAATTCTTGGCTAACTATGGAGGCAGAACCTATAAGTGATTTCATAAATCTGAATAATTCAGATGGTGAACGATCATCAAGTTCAGTTTTTGAAAATAATTGTTCTAATCGTTTTTCTTCGCTAAGAGAAAATCTTTCACATAGAACTTTTTTGATTGTATCATATTTATTAAAAAGAGGAGGTGGGTTAATAACATCTAAAATTTTAGATATAGTATCTCGTTGAAGAGTAATTAGAATATTTTGAAATTTTAAATTATCATCATTGATATTGTTAATTTCAAATTGTCCTTCAGCAAACAAAAACCAGGCGTCAGGACAATCTTGCCAAAATTGTGGTAATTTAATAGATTTAGTAGAAGGAAAATTTGTAAAGTTATCTTGTGTTGAAGTATTTTGTGTTGTATTAGAGATGTTGTTTTGTGTTGTATTAATGTTAGAATTTTGAGTTGTATTGTGAGTCATGATGTTATTTGTATGGTTGATATTTTGATTTTCTGAATTTGTAAATTTACGAGTTCGTATTGGTGAACGTAGAACTATATGAAAAGAAATTTAAATGAAAAATTTGAAAATAAGAAAATATTTAAGAATTTTTTGGAAAGGGAGTTAACAATTTAAATACAATATTTAATTTTATATAAAAAATAAATAAATTTAAATAACGTATATTAAAATTTTTAAGATATAAAAATAATCTTAAAATAAATTTGAAAGTTAAAAGGTTTAAAATTTTAATTTAAATTATAATTGAAAAATTTAAATTTAATATTAAAATAAAAATTATACTTACATAAAATTAAATTTAATAAAAAAATATTAAAATTAATAAGTAGTTGATTGATGATTGTTTAAAAATATCTTGAAATTAATATCTGGATTATTTGATATTGTAATGCTTTTAAAATATGCAATGGCTTTGTTGTTTTCTTTGTAAATCTCTTAATTTTCATCGTGATGTCTTCATTTTAAATCTGTTCTTGTGTGTATTGCGTGCAAAATTGTTGTTGTGGCTTGGATAACTCAATCGTTGCTTTTAAGAGTATTAGGTTGTAAATGTTTTAATTTTGTTTACACACACGTTTTTAGAGTTTTTTATGTTTTTAATTTGATTTTCAACATTTATTCTATGTTTTAATGTTTCGTATATATAATTTACAGCGACTGTTATATGAAATTTGCACAGAATGTTGTTGTATTGCTTCACTAAGTTTAGTATAGCTTTTGAGAAATTGAAGCGATTCAGGCAATGTTTCGAGAAGATTTTTAGATAAATTAACGTATGTAGCTAATATGCTCTCTGATTTCGTTTGGAATACCTCATCAAGAATTGTTGAAAGATATTGCATTGTCATTACAGTCGTCAGTTGGACGACGTGGGCTATTCAAACTATCTACACTCATGTTATATGAACTTTTTGGTATAAATGAAATTGTCGATGATGTCGATGATGTATCACTTTGATAAAGATGTTGTTGTTTTTCGATAGAGGCACACGCACGTTCACATAATGTTCATAGAATACGCGTAGTATGGATTTAATCGAATTGCCGTCGATTTGTAAGTTAATTAAATGTGCCAAGGAGGTCATTGACAATGGTAGATTAGTTGTTGAATTATTCGTAAAATCAAGTTTTATTAGATTTTTTAACAGCGAAATTTCATCCGGAATTTTCGTAATTTTGTTATCGCGTAAATCGAGAGTAGGTCAGAAGGATCGTTGGTAGGATCGCCAATATATCAACATTCATGTTGATATTTAAAAAAACTTTTATTTTGGTTTATAATATAAAATTTATTTTTGTTTATTTTTGAGTTTAGATATTTTCCAACTAATTAGAATTTTCTTTTTTTTGAAGTTATTCAAAATTTTAAGTTAACACGAAAACTCAATTAAAATTATTTTAAAAATTAAAGTAAAGAGTACAAAGTAGTTAACACTATAACGTTTACATTTTAAATGCTATTTGTTTCTTTCCATTTCATTTTGGCATTTTGTCAAACAAATTGACATTTATTGATTATGATGCCAGATTGTATGCGTCAAGTCAAGTCTATGCTAAGTATCAGTAATGGGCCCTTTAGGCTTTTTAAAACTGTTAAGTTGCGACCGTAATAGGTTTCGGTAATGGTGAATCTCTCTTCTGTTATGATAAAATTAACATTATAAGGGTATGCAAATAATTGTTATTTTTCAAGATGAACAGCATATCGTCTTTGTCCGGATCGCGGCCACTATTTCTTAACAATTTCTTGATTGTTCGGGATAATTTTGAGATCATTGAAGGGTTCTTATTATTTTTATTTAACTTTATATTTTAGTTACTTTGGACTTTGTAATTTTCAAATGTATTATAAATATTTTAATTTTCAATATTGATTTTTCAATTTTCAAAAATTTTCATTATTGTGAAAAATAAAAAATAAAATAGACGCATACATTTAGGCGTTTTAAAAAATATAATTTAAAGTTTTGTTAAAATAATAATACGTGGTTTCAATTACTACATTGGCGATCTCTGCCTATTTTAAAAAAGTGTGTGTGTGATCATACAAATATTTAAAACGATTTTAAATATATAAATTATACGGGATTCCTAAACGCAACTGTAGTTATTATGGAACATTCTTAAATTAAAATTTTGCAAAGTAGACGATTTTTCTTGTTCATTGCAGTAACTTGGTGTGGTGGAATTATCAAAAACGTTTTTATTTTGAGGTCAATTTGACCAAGATAATTCAGACGGCTGTTCAATTCGATAAAAATCGCAATATAGTGCACACCGCCACAAATTATACAATTTGTATTAAAAAAAAAAAAAAAAAACTAAATAAACAATATAACTCTATGAAAAGTATATATATAGTCAATTTAAGTCGTATCATAATCGACATTTGCTTCTAACACCTGCTATGTATTTTTGATTTGGAACCTATGATTTCTTTGAGCAAAAGTCATTTATGCGTTTGTGCGAATGAAACGTTCTATTGAAATATTTAACTTAATTAAATCACATAAAATTAACGAAAGTTATTAAAAAGGAGGTCCACATTTGTCAAATACAAATGCTTCAAAATAGTGAAACCAGCATCAATCAATCTGTCAGAGGCTCAATCCTTTCTAAAGCCATTGCATAATTTAATCAATCAATTTTAAAACCATTGCACAATACATTGTCCAATTTCATCAATCAATTTTAAAGCCATTGCACAATATTAAAACCATCGTCAAATTTCATCAATCAATTTTAAAGCAACTACACAATTAAAAGGGAACAAAATTTTGGAAGAAGAATTTTGAGGTTGGTTTGTTCTAAGTTAAATATATATATATTGTTTATGTAATTGATATTAGAGAAAAATTGTAAGTTTACAAACGGCGATGGTTACTAGGACATGTTTCTGAATTTCACTTCTTCAAAAGGAATATAAACAAAAAGGCAACTCTTAGAGACCAATTGTACAGCGAACAACGGAACATTCATGTGGCGTAGCAGCTAAAGGCTTGCACTGATATGAATGTTGGAGATTCGAGTTCAACGCTCAGCTCCCGAAAAGCTAGCTGATGAAGAAGTGAAATTCAGAAACATGTCCTAGTAACCATCGCCGTTTGTAAACTTACAATTTTTCTCTAATATCAATTACAAAAACCATTGTATAAAGCAATATGAGCAAAGCTCGCTAAGTATTATAATCAAATACTGTAAAAATCCGAACAAATGTTACTAAGCTTTCAAAAGCGCGCCTAACAATCATATCCACACCATTAGGAATAAACTACATGCAGAGTGTATGTGCCTACATGGTGATCAAAAGGCATATAAACAAAAAGGCATCTCTTAGAGACCAATTGTACAGCGAACAACGGAACATTCATGTGGCGTAGCAGCTAAAGGCTTGCACTGATATGAATGTTGGAGATTCGAGTTCAACGCTCAGCTCCCGAAAAGCTAGCTGATGAAGAAGTGAAATTCAGAAACATGTCCTAGTAACCATCGCCGTTTGTAAACTTACAATTTTTCTCTAATATCAATTACAAAAACCATTGTATAAAGCAATATGAGCAAAGCTCGCTAATTAAATACATATATATTGTTTATTTAAACAGTTATTATAAAATATAAATATTTTTTATAATATTGATATTTAATATTTTACTAAATTTGTAAACTCCTTCTTCAATTTAGTTAAAATGTTTCATTCTCCACGACACAATACACACACTTCTACACTCACACAAAATTTAAATGATTCGCTTATTGATCAAAATAATTGCGAAATTTGTGCTACATCTGTCAAACTTCCACAATTTTGGACTAGTTGTCCAGAAGCGTGATTTATACACGCTGAAACACAATTTAGCACCAAAAATATAACTCAAGAGAATACCAAATACGAACACATTATAACAGCACTTCCACAAGACGTAATAGTAACAATTTTAGATTTTATCCAAAATCCTCCCCTCACTAACAAGTTTAGTGAACTCAAAAAAGTTTTAATAGAAAGACATTCTCTTAGTGAAAATTCAAAGCTTGACAAAATCTTATATGATTCTGAAATGGGTGATCGCAAGCCCTCTGAATTTTATCGGTCATTAATTTTGTTAGCCGGTTCAAATTTTAGTGAAAATATTTTAAAGAGAATTTGGTTGAGAAAACTTCCCAAAAATTTAAATGCAATTTTGGCTAGCTCAAGTTCTAATAATATTAATAAATTAGTAAAATTAGCGGATAATATTTTTGAAGTTATGAATAAAAAAGAAGTTTTCTCAGTAAATACAATATCAGATACAAAAGCTCAAAATTCAGTTATTGAAAATCTAGTTAAAACCACTTCTTTAATGTGTGAAAGTTTTCAGAAACTTTCTTTGGAGTTAGCAGAAATTAAAACAGAAGTGTATAGGAATAAATCTAGGTCGCGTTCTAATTCTAGGAATAATTTTAGAAATTCTTTTAGGCATCGTTCTAACTCGCGTAATAATCCAAATTGGTTGTATAGATTTCACTACAAGTTGGAAATAATGCTAGAAGTTGTGAACAACCTTGTTCTTATAACAAAACAAAGATTCAACAAACTAAATTCTTCCGTTTTGCAGCGACGAACAACGGAAATTTAGAATTTTCGACGCGTCGCTTATTTATTTTTGATAGAAAAAACAAACAAAATTTTTTAATTGATAGTGGAGCAGAAATTTCGGTATTACCCGCGTCTAAATTTCCTCGTACGAAACGTTCAGACATAATTCTCACTGCAGCTAATGGCTCAACAATTGCCACTTACCGGAAAGGCTTTTAAACGTAAATTTGGGTTTAAGACGTGAATTTCCCTTTACATTTTTGATTGCGGATATAGCCAAGCCAATAATCGGCGCTGATTTTCTCTGTAAATATGGTCTTCTTATAGACATTAAACATAAACGTTTAGTAGATCCATTAACCAATCTCTCAGTTAATACAGTATCCTACTTTTGTGATATGCCATTACCTAAATTATTTGTGGTTGACAATAAATTTACAAAATTATTAAAAGAGTTTCCGTCACTTATTTCAGAGCCAGATTATACTAAACCTGTTAAACATACAACAGTACATCGACTTGTAACAGAAGGTAGTCTTCCATTTTCTAAGCCCAGGCGCTTAGATCCGGTAAAATACAAAGTCGCGAAAACGGAGTTTGATTTCTTAGTTAAAACAGACATTTGTCGGCCTTCAAATTCTTCAGTAGCATCACCACTTCACCTTGTACCTAAAAAAGAGATGAATGATTGGCGTCCATGTGGTGATTTTAGAAGATTGAATATTGTAACTGTTCCTGATCGTTATCGCTTACCTCACATTCAGGATTTTAAATACCTTCATAATAAAAATATATTTTCAAAATTAGATTTAGTTAGGGCATATCACCAAATTCCTATGACTGAAGAAGATATTTATAAAACTGCTATTACAACTCCTTTCGGTATGTTTGAATTCATGAGAATGCCTTTCGAATATAGAAATTCTGCACAAACCTTTCAAAGATTTATAAATGAGGTAGTAGGTGACTTAGATTTTGTATATGCTTACATTGACGACTTACTTATTGCAAATAAAGAGGAAGAACAACATTTAAAAGATTTACGTATCCTTTTTCAACGCCTTACAGAGTACGGTTTAAACATTAAACCAAGTAAATGTACTTTTGGTGTAACAAATATAGATTTTTTAGGACATAACATTTCTGGAACAGGTATTCGACCTTCCAATGAAAAGGTATCAGCTATTCGCAATTTCGAACGTCCAAAATCAGTTAAGCAAACAGAAATTTATTGGTATGGTAAATTATTATCATAGATACATTCCAAAACTAGCAGAATTTACAAACAAAATTTATGAGCTAATTAACAAAGTAAGTGAGAAACGTGACAAAACTTTGGTATGGGACGAGAATTCGAATGAAGCTTTTGAATGCATTAAAGATAAGTTTGCATCTACGATATTGTTAAATCATTTTAACAAAAATGCTAAATTATCTTTAATAGTAGATGCATCTAACACAGCGATTGGGGGCGTTATACAACAAAATTACAATAATAAAATTGAGCCCATTGCATTCTTTTTAAAAAACTTTCTCCAACTGAAATAAAATATAGTGCTTTTGATAGGGAGTTATTGGCGATTTACTTAAATATAAAACATTTTAGATATCTGTTGGAAGGAAGACAATTTACAGTTTATACAGACCATAAACCTTTGACTACTGCTTTAAATTCAAAAACAGAACGAAGTCCCAGACAAACGAGACACTTGGAATTTATAGCACAATTTACTGATGACATACAATACATTAAAGGAGAATCCAATGTTGTAGCAGATACGCTATCTAGAGCTTTTGAGGTTAATGCAATATATAATACAGAACTGAATTTTAAAATTTTACAAACTGAACAACAAAAAGATGATGACTTAAATCAACTTGTATCTGAATCTCAATATCTAAATTTAAAACTAATTAGTATTCCCATTTTAAATTTTAATATTTGGTGTGAAATTTCAGGAGACACTCCTAGGCCATTTGTACCGAGTAATTTGCGAAAGACAGTATTTGATATTTTACATGGAATAGCACATCCGGGTACAAGAGCTACACGACGGCTCATAGTTAAAAAATATTATTGGCCTAATATGAATAAGGATATTAATATTTGGTCAAAAGAGTGTCTTAATTGTCAAAAGTCTAAAGTTTATCGTCATACAAAATCCCCTGTTGTCAAAATTCAAATTCCCAAGAATAGATTTGAACACATCCATTTAGATATAGTTGGACCATTACCTATTTCAAAAGGACATCGCTATATTTTAACGATTATTGAAATATTTACCCGTTGGCCTGAGGCATATGCATTAAAATATATTTCAGCAATTACAATTGCAAATAAGTTTTTTAGAGAATATATTTCTCGATTTGGAGTTCCGTTAAAGATAACAACTGATCAAGGTAGCCAATTTACATCGAAATTGTTTTCAGAGTTAACTAAATTACTTGGTAGTCACCAAAATACAACATCCGCATATCACCCTCAAGGAAATGGTATGGTTGAAAGGTTTCATAGACAATTAAAGACTACTATAATAGCTAGAGAGGACACAAATAATTGGTATGACGAGTTACCTGTCATATTACTTGGTTTGCGATCTATTTACAAAGAAGATATTTCGGCTACACCAGCGGAAATGGTTTTCGGTCAGAATTTACGTTTGGCAGGGGAACTTGTTGTGACATCAGCTAAAAATTTCTCATCAACTGAGGTTTTAAGTAATTTACGTGAACATTTTCGAAATGTTAGATAAAATTTAAGTCATCATAAAGATGCTGATACTGGAATTTATGTTCCAAAAGATCTTCAAACTTGTAAATTTGATTTTGTTCGAGTCATTAATAAACATTCATTACAACAACCATATGAAGGACCTTACAAAATTGTGGAAAAAGACCAAAAATGTTTTAAACTTCAAATAGATAATAATATTAAAACTATTCCTATTGATAGATTAAAACCTGCAATAATTGAAACAACGGACACAAACAACACCAAGAATTTACATAAAAAGAGAGTTACATTTGTTTAATGATAAATTTTCTTGAAGGGGGAGTAATGTAGGGTTCTTATTATTTTTATTTAACTTTATATTTTAGTTACTTTGAACTTTGTAATTTTCAAATATTGATTTTTAATTTTCAAAAATTTTCATTATTGTGAAAAATAAAAAATAAAATAGACGCATACATTTAGACGTTTTAAAAAATATAATTTAAAGTTTTGTTAAAATAATAATACGTGGTTTCAATTACTACAATCATTACGAGACTTTTTGTAGTAATGCTTTCAGGAAGTCGTTCGGGAACATTTCGGGGTCTATTTTTGGACTAATTTAAGATCGCTTCGGGATATTTTTTGGATCAATAGTGACTAATAATAAAAAATTTTGCATAATTTTGAAAAAAATCATTTACAAATACGAAAAGTCTTACTATTATCGGATAATCTAGATTTGTTATCAAAAGTATATCGATTTGTTATTGATTAGTTATCGATAAATTACCGGTTTGCCATCGGAAAAATTTTAATTTTTCTTCGAGGATTTATCTGTAAAATATCGAATTGTTATCGCAACTTTTCGACAACAAATGAATATATTTTCTATAAAAAACTAATATTTTTCCGATGATAAATCAATATTTATTCTTGTTATCGATTGGTTCCAAAAAAAAAGTATATTTGCTGTGTGAAAAATATTCAAAATATCGAATTGTTATAGCAAAAATATCGACTTGTTTTCGAAACCGATGTTTTGTCGGTAACTTTTCGATAGAAATATTTTCGATATATAATCGATATATTTTGACAAAAAATGGAAATTTTTCCGAAATAAAATCGAAATCTTTCGATATTTTTACGATATCAATTCGATATATTTTCGATAAAAGTTCAATACCTTTCCGACAACAAATCGACACTTTTCTATAAAGGAACCATATTTTTTCATTAACAAATCGATCAACGTTTAAATCTACTCAATAAACACACTTTACAAGGTTGCATTTGCAGTTTGAAATAATTTATTACGCAATTTTTTTTAAATTTGCATTTTATTATATGATAAATTGCGTAATAAATTTGCCAAATGGTACAAATTGCCAATTTGGTGTGTTTTTGTACACAGTATAACAGGGCGTATTTTATCGGTAATTCGGTTGTTCTCGTTCACTGACCATTTCTTTTATTTTGCTTCTCTGTCAGAAACTCATGGTTCAACTATATGATTGGCTCATTCTGCAGCAACAACATACCTTTGTTCAGGTTGTCAAAATCTGTGTGTTGGTGTTAGGCGAATGGAATGGAGGGAATATAAGACGCTAAATTAGATGCATTTACTAAAAATAAACTTAAAATGTTGTGAAATATTTGTTAATAAAAAATTTAGCACGACGGCAAAAACGAATTGACAATTTGTTTTGGTACATTTTGCGTTTGCCATTTGCTTTTGACAATCCCTATGCCAGTGAAAAGAAAAAAATAAAATCAGCTGATGATATGAGCCAACCATATAATTGAGCCATGCAGAAACCGAAACGATAAGTACAGGCATTTAACCGACATTCAAAGAGTGCTCGTTAAATAATTGTTTTAATTGAAAATATCGGTTTCCGGAGCTGTTATTTGCGATCTCTGATCTTGATCATATCTTGTTTCGTTTTTTTTTTTATGAATAAATGATGGTAATGTATGATTTTTTTCACCCTCAGAAAATCACCAGCTTGCTGCAAAACTGCTCGTCGGAATATTTGCTTCACCTATAAGAGCGCATTTCAAAAAATTCGGTGGTGGCGGCTTTGAAGGTGGTTATGCAGGTGCCTTTGCCACAAGCAATGTTATAAACAATTCTCAACTGGCACCAGTGCAGGTACCGGTACCGGTTCCAGTTCCAGTGCATGTGACGAAATTTTTGCCTGTACCAATTCATATATCGCGTCCTCTGAAGTATGGCCTAACAGTGGTTGGGCTGATGGTTTTGGTGGTGCAAGCGCTTCGGCGTCGGCATCTAGTTTCGGTGGAGGATTTGGTGGTTTCGGCGGTCAAGGGTTAGAATATTTCGGCGGAGAAAGCTTTGGAGGTTTTGGTGGCTTAAGACGTCGTTAAAAATTTTTATTTATTATTATATAATTTTTCTTGTTATCAATATTTATTTATATACTATTTTATTAAATTATTAAAATGGAGTTATGACAAAAGGTGACCCGTATTTTATTTCAAATATCTTGCTGTCTTTGCGATAATAATTTTTAATTGACACCAAGGCATTTTTCCAGTGCATTCTCTTTCCGAATAACTCTGGCTGTCCAAGGAAAAGGAAGGTAAATAGTGGAGATGGGATATAGTCTCAATATGATTTTTATGAAGATAGTGAAATAGTCCAAAAAAAACAATCCTGAAAGCGTCGACACCATCGCAATATGATAATTCAAACAATTTTAAAATAATGTGAAGATATTTCCCAAATGATCCACAGATGGGGCCAGAATTATCCCAGATAGGAATCAGCTAAAATTGCGTGGGTGGTTAAGCGCCAATTAATGATGATAAAGATGCTCCGAAGATAGTCCTGAAACCATACCGAGAATAATCGTGAAAATATCCCGAAATATATTCGAAATAAACCCCATATTAATCCGCAGATAATTCAAAAACGGTTCCGGAATGATTTCGAAACTTTCCAGTGTTTCCGAAAACAATGCCCATAAGATCTGGGATAGTCACACCATGATGCCAAAATGGCTCCGAAATAGTACAGTATTTTTGAAATCAACCCCATGAAGAGAGTCCCGCAATGATGCCAAAATGGTTTGAAAATAGTCCGGATATAATCCCAAAATCACTAATGTTAATAATACCGAAGTGATCCCGAGATAATTCAAAAATAATCCCAAAACAGGTTAGAAGTGATGCCGACATTATTTATAAATCAATTCGAAATAGTTCGGATGACTAAGGCGTGGGACCTCCTCTTTTTCGAGAAAGAATATAGCCAGGAGATCTTTTGCAGGCTATTCGCTATCTGAATTCAAAATATCAGCAAAATCTGTTAAGCCGTTTTGGATTGATTGTGTCACAAAGAAAAACATCTCAATTCATAAAGATGGTAAAATATTTTAAATAGAGTATCGGAGTATCGTTAAAAAACAAAAGCTTCAAACAGACAAAAAGTGGGAAAAATATTACCAACAGCTATAGGAACGAACAATTAAAACAACAAGCTAAGAAGAAAAACGACAATAGCAAAAACATCTACAGAAATAGCAATAAACAAACACAAACATTATCAAAATAACAAGCACCATCACTTTAAAAATAGCATTAAGATCAACAACAAGGCAAGTGTAAAAAGAGAAATACCAAAAAACATAACAATAAAACACAAAAACCCAAACAAGAAAGATACAAAAAACACAACAAAATTTCACAATAAAGGAGAAACAAGCAGACTGCGGATTTTGATCTGTCACAACTGTTGTGTGTGTTGCTTTAACATTTTTAAAAACCCTTTTTTCCTCACTTCGGCCCCTAACACTATCTTATGCTGCTCTTAAGTTCCATATCCATCCTTCTACAGCTCTCCTTTTATCTCTACCCTACCTTCTATAATTCCCACCCCACCCTCACCAAACACTGAAAGTATATCAAAATGGCGCCTAGAGCGCTATTTGGGTCCGGTATCTCCCAATGCTGCCCGACTAACCAACCCACCCCCAACCCGTTTTCTTTATACCTAGGTTCACTATGCCAAATATTGTATACGTATATGAAGGATGTCTATTCGAAATATTGGATATCTGTTTCGGCCATATTAGGATATATAGAAAACTGGCAAGCCTTTAAGCCCCCGGGCTTGTCGTTTCTGAGGGGGCCGCGATTTAGAGGTACTAAGACATTTTTTTTTTAATTCCGGAGTCTTTAGTTCTTCCATGTGCAATTTTTAAGCCGAATTTCAAAAGCATTTCGTTTTAATATTATAGTGAAGTGTGAAAAATAATTAGAAAAGTTCTTTTCCTTAAAATTTAAGAATAAATATTTCATTTGACAGCTGGCACAAAACCATTCAGGTTCTGCATCCCGTTCGACTATTGTTAATGATTTTTTGCCTGGGCCTTCGAACAGTGAGGAGACAATAAAAACATCAAACAAAAATATATGTTTACATGAATCCGAAATCGTAAAGTTTCGTGCGGACACTTACATAAGCATACTTTCGGGAGTTAAACTATAAAAATATTTTATAATAAAATTTCAAATCAAAAATAAATAGTGGTGTTCTCATTTTAAGTGGTCTAAAACCCACAACACTAATGAAGGTTCATCTTGAAAAAGTATTCCAACAATACCACCAACTCTGTATCAAAGTGCAGATTATTTAAACGACTTCGACATCGGTACCGTGAATAATGAGTTTTTGCGATCTGAAGAAGTGAACGAAATATTTCATCGACGAAAAAGTGTCCTGTATTTTCCACGTGATCGTCAGGACGAGGCATTTCCTACCTCGTTGTTAAACAGAATCTTGCCAAATGGAGAGAAAGTGGAGCGTGACTGGTTGATGCGGAATAATAGCAATGCTTTTTATTGCCTACCATATCGTCTGTTAAGCACTAATACTTTAAATCGACCTAAAATTTGTTGTCCTGGCAGATATTCGAAATTGCAGGTGGGAAGAAGCTATACGATAAACTGCCAGCACACGAAAATACTCAAGATCACATTAAATGTTATATTCAATGGCGATCTTTACAAAATCTAATTCAAAAAGAGGCTACAATTGATATACTTATTAATGAACAGCTAATCACTGAAACTCAAAAGTGGAAAGAAATTTTATATAGAACACGTGAGGGAAACTACATATCGTTAGCTTAATGTGAAAATGTGCTAAGTCAACTTTTACGAATTTTACAGGAGGCGAAAAAAACTTAATAACTTTTGAAATAACCTTCTTTTTTCCAAAACTGTGAATGAAAATACCTTAATTGCAATGCTTTTGAGTGTAGAAGCTTTAAAAAAGTTAAATAAAAGTCATGTATGCCAACCCAGCAGCTATTTTATGACTTAGCACAATTTCCGCACTCATAACGAATTTTTTCTCCAGACCTAACACTTTTTACTCAATATGTTTTCCCATCACTCCTCACATTTAATGATTGAAATAAAACACTAAAACTGTATATTGCACAAAAAATACTATTTAGAGCCAAGCACAGATGGTCTCTGCCTCAACGCAGGTATATCGTTATTGGTAATATTGGTAATCTACCTATCATACATATTGATAACAACGTGATTAATATTGTTAACAAGGTTAAAAACCTGGGATTTGTTGTTAACTCCAGTCTTACTTGCGTTGATCATGTTAATTTCATGGTAGGGGGGGTATACTGCACACTCCGAAATCTAAGACAGTCGTCAATATTTACGCCAGTTGCCATACGTAAAAAACTTGCAGCTCAACTATTGTTGCCGATAATAACCTATTCAGAGTTGGTATGCAATAAAATAGATTCCTGTTCCGCTCATACAATTGATGTTGTGTTCAACCACATAACGTGATATGTGTATGGCCTATGTAAGTATGACCATATTTCTGCTTGGAGAACTAAGCTTCTTGGTTGTGAAATCCATGCTTATTTGAAAATGGGAAGTTGTATTTTTCTTGTTCAGCTGATTGCACAAAAACGCCCTCTTATCTATATGAAAAGCTTGTTTTTCCTAGGTCTAGTCGTTTGAATGATTTAATCGTGCCGAATTTCGACTTTGTGGCTTCAACAAGACTCTTTTTTGTAAATACTATACGCACCTGGAATTCCATACCGGCTGCCACAAAGAACCGTATAAACCAAAGGAACTATAGACAAATTATTTATCAATATTTTTCAACATAATTTGCTTAAATTGGCCACCTATAAAACTATTAATTACTTACTTATCTTAGATTGTATTATCTTTTATTAATTTACTTTTCTGTATATGTTTTATGTATAATGATTTCCATGAAGAGTATAATATTATACACTCCTAACTGGATGTTTAGTTTTGATACAATTTTTAAATAAAAACTGAAATTTTTGGTTGAGCTCAAGGCCGGGTTTTGTTAAATAAAACACTTGGATGTGTATTTTATTTTGTTTTTATTTTTCAATATTTCGACTTCAGTCTGAAGTCATCCTCAGGAATCTTAAGCTACGCTTTGAAGACTTCAAAATCTCCACTGAAGTCGAAATATTGAAAAATAAAAACAAAATAAAATACACATCCAAGTGTTTTATTTAACAAAACCCGGCCTTGAGCTCAACCAAAAATTTCAGTTTTTCTAAACACTAACGGCCAATAACGAGACAAATTATAATTTTTAAATTTAAATTAAATTGATTTTGTTAACATAAATATTATTGAGTAAGAGTTATGTGATAAAAGTTGTACTAAAAAAGACTGCAGTCAGGTCTTATTGTCCTAATGTTTCCTAAATATATAATAACTAGCAGACCCGGCAGACGTTGTTCTGCCCTAAATTTGGCCTATCTGCATACTCTTTAATAAGCTTTTTCCGCCTAACTCTGCCCTACCCCTCTACACTTTTTCCTAATCTTTTTATTCACTCCTCCCTCCGTCTTTTTCGCTTCATCTCCATCTTCGCCTCATTCTATCTTTTTATCAGCCTCTTTCTCTCTTTTCTTTTCTCCTTCTTTTTCATCTCTTATTGCCAGTCCCAGAAGGTGGTATGTATTTTGTTCCATTCCCATTCCGAGCCTCAGTCCCAGTCCCACTCCGAGTCTCAGTCTCAGTCTCAGTCCCAGTCCTAGTCCTAATCCCAGTCCCAGTCCTTCTCTGGTATACTTCCTGGAAAAAAGCATCGTAAATACTAATATAATTTATTTATTTATTTCATAATTTATTTATTTATTCATATTATAGTCTAGGACAATCAGAACCTCCTTACAGACTATTTACTAATATATCTTAACTAATAAATATATAATATTCAAATTATTTCATCCAATAGCAGTTTAAACCTAAATTTATTTAATAAAAAATAAATATCTATAGAATACAGCAAATTAAACTCCCTCATTGCCCTAGCAATTGGAGAATTGGAAGCATAAGTCGTTCTAAATCTATCTAACCAGAAAAAATCGTGACATCGAAGGGTTCGCGATGGTACATTGAACCGTATACGTTCTAAAAGATAAGGCGAGCCAACCGTCCCATTGATGATATCATATAAAAGCATTGATCTTCTACTCACTAAAGATTTAAGGTTAATTAAAAGACACCTAGAACTGTATGTTGGAACAGGGTCGTGAAAACGCAAAGACCGGAGGGCAAATCGCAAAAATATTTTTTGAATACGCTCAAGTCGATCTATATGGCAGGCATGGTACGGCCTCCAAATGAAAACAGCATATTCTAGTTTAGACCGCACTAGGGTTGTAAATAAAAGTTTTAAAGTATAAGGATCACTAAAATCCATACTGAAACGGCGAATGAACGCGAGTGTGGAATAAGACTTCGCAATGACATAATTAATCTGACTGTGAAATAGAAACTTCGCATCAAAGCCTACACCAAGATCTGATATTTCATCAACAACCCTCAGCGTAGAGTCCCCAATATGATAAGAAGTAGGAAGAACATTTCGAGTTTTAGCAAAGATAATACTAAAACATTTACTTATATTTAAAAGCAGACGATTCCGTCTACACCAGTCCATTACGTTATCAAGATCAGCTTGGAGCGTAGTGGACTCAGATTGAGTCGTGATTGATGCAAAAATTTTCAAGTCATCAGCAAACGAAAGGAATTCAGCATAACTGAAACAATGACGTATGTCATTAATAAAGATAACAAATAATAAGGGACCCAACACACGCCCTTGGGGTACACCAGAAGTGGCAGTAACCGACCGCGAACAAATACCATCTACCACAACAACACAGCTACGATCTGCCAAGTAAGATCTCACCCAAGATAGCATACTAAAATGGAAGCCCAAGCCAGCAAGTTTAGATATTAGTAATGAATGGTTGACTTTTTCAAAAGCCTTCGAAAAATCGGTATAGATAGTATCAACTTGTGCCCTCCTTTAAATGAAGGAACACATTATTCAGAAAATACTGCTAGATTAGTTACAGTTGATCTGCCAGGCATGAATCCATGCTGATTAGGTGAAATCAAGGTCTTTACTGCGAATAATATTTTATCCTTAACTACAATTTCAAACAATTTCGAGACAGTGGAAAGTTTAAAAATATGACGGTAGTTGGCAACATTGCTTTTATTACCACTCTTGAATATCGGGGTAATAGACGTTACCTTCCAAGCGTTTATGAAGTCTCCATTCCTGAGAGATTTATTAAAAATTAATAAGATTGTATATTTTTAAATTTTTGAGCTGAAGGCCAATTTAAATAAAAACACAACTTTTTGTATTATAGTTGTATAATTTATTCTTGTCGATATTTCGGCTTTATTCTAAAGCCATCTTCGGGATCATATAAACATGTTCGATCGACTTTATATGATCCCGAAGATGGCTTTAGAATAAAGCCGAAATATCGACAAGAATAAATTATACAACTATAATACAAAAAGTTGTGTTTTTATTTAAATTGGCCTTCAGCTCAAAAATTTAAAAATATATTATTTAATATAAAGGCTATTAATTCTTATCAAAATATTAATAAGATTGGATACGCAACTGCTGCAATATTTTTAAACAAAAAAGAACAGAAACCATCTACATCCATTTGTACTGACGACTTGATCACCGAGATGCCACAAATGACATCTTCAAGAGTCAGGGACAATTGACCAAAATTAATAGGGGTGTCATTTTCCGTATCTAGTTCCTCGGTGAGAAACGTCCCAGTCTCAAAATTCGCCCCGAAAAAATAAGCAAAGAGGTTGACAGCTTCGCCGAGGGAAAACGCAGAGTTTCCATTATAAGAAACTTGACATGGGATACTTGCACACGACTTTTTAGCCTTAACGTAACGCCAAAAAGATTTAGGGTTTAACTTAATATCCCTTTCAAATTTAGCAACATACTCTTTATGAAGTTTCTTACTCAAAGATTTGTACTTACTTGAGTATAATAAATATTTATCCTTATGAAGACGCATTTTAGATAATTTATACCTTTTAAAAAATGTATTCCTTAAATTTTTAAGGCTTTTCAACTTTCTTGTATACCAAGGTATTTTGTAACATTTCCTTTTCACTCGAGAAATTAAAGTGGAGCAAATTTCATTGACTTTAACTTTGAAAAGATCAAAGCATTCATTTACACTTTTCCCAGAAAATATAGTATCCCAATCATGCAAATTGATTCTATCGCTAATGGCATTAAAGTTGCAATTTTTGAAACAGTAATTATCCGGTAGCAAATCTAAGTCGACATTTCTAAATTCGTAAAACTCCAGTTGCAGGACAAGAGGAACATGATGCAAGCCGGGGCCTAAGCAAATTTATATACCAAATTTCAGTCAAATCGAATAGGACATGTAAATAGGTATGTGGGTATTATTAGTTCATGTCTTTATTTTGGCTTCCCATGCATATTTATCAGTTTTGCCAGGTTGATGCGACTAAATCGAATATCACAATGAAAATTACTTTAAAGCTCTCTGCAACAGCTTTCATTTGATATCCATAATACACACACATTCTAGGGGTATCCGGGTCCATGTTTTGGCCTATATCTCGAGACCGTAGTCACTCAGCGGTGTAAAACTTACTCTGTATTATAGCACACATCAACAGATTCAGTTTGATACCCATAATATAAAAACACATTCTAGGTGTATCCGGGTCCATTTTTTGGCCTATATCTCGAGACCCTAGCCTCCCAGTTGTATGAAAATTATCCTGTACTATAGCACTCATCAACAGCTTTCATTTTATATCCATATTGTATAAACACATTCTAGGGGTACCCGGGTCCACGTTTTGGGCTATATCTCGAAACCCTAGCCGCCCAGTTGTATGAAAATTATCATGTACTATAGCACTCACCAACAGCTTTCAATTGATATCCATATTGTATAAACACATTCTAGGGGTACCCGGGTCCCCGTTTTGGCTTATATCTCGAGACCCTAATCACCCAGGAGTACGAAAATTATCCTGTACTATAGCACTCATCAACAGCTTTCATTTGCTATCCATATTGTATAAACACATTCTAGGGGTACCCGGGTCCACGGTTTGATCTCAAGACCCTAGGCACGTAGCGAAAAATGAGGTAGACGTTGGCCGATTCTCAGACCTACCCAATATGCTCACAAAATTTCATGAGAATCGGTTCGGCCGTTTCGGAGGAGTTAAGCCTCTAACACCGTGACAGAAGAATTTTATATATTAGATTGCATTTTTTCTAAAAAAAAATCATAACTCAAGAATGGCTAAACCGATTTGGGATTTCAAAATCAACTAACCATCATCTCTCCTTCCTGTATCTTTCCTAAAAATTTCATGGCAATCTTTCTATCCGTTCTCGACTTATGGAGTGACAATCAAAATGTACACTTCTTTTTATATACATATATAGATAATAATAATAATTTGTCAAACTATTTCTAACGGTTCTGATCTGGACTCTTTTGCCGGATGGTGCGCAGACAATAATTTATATTTAAATTCAAACAAATGCTGTGTTGTGTCTTATTCCCAAAAAACAACTGCCACATACTTTATCTACAAACTAAATACTAAATCTCTTAATCGTTGTCAAGAGAGTAAAGACTTGAGTCTAATTTTTAACTCCAAACTCTCTTTTGTTGCAATGTTTGGGTTCAATAGACATAACCCCAGTGACTAGACCAGAAGGTACTTCATATATCCTTGGTCAGAAGTCTTCTTGAATATTGCTCAATAATATGGAATCCTTCCTATGAATATAACTCCTATAAAATTGAGAGAGTTCAACAATTTTTTACAGTTACGTATGGTTCACTGGCCAGACGGCCTCCCATCCTATAATGTAATAAACGTTAGCATGAATTGCTCTGATTTATCTAATTTGCTCATTCCATATGATCTTCGGCATAATATATTATTTATCTAAATAACTAATAAAACAAATTATGCTATGAATGAACCTATAACTAGGACTATACATCTAGCAAATCGATTCAGTACTGTTCTTAATTTTAATAACAGCTTATATAAGTTTAAGCTTGAATTGTTTTCTATTTTTAACTAGTCTGTTACAAAGCATGTAGTTATCGACATGTAAGAATTGAAGTAGATTAAGGTCAGTGCAAAGCATTTATCAAACACCAAAGGCATGTCTCAATTGGGTAAATCCAATTTCAAGGGGCTGTGTAGGCAACCCTCTCAAGGGGTTCCCAGCGCAATATATAGCTTCTCCAACCCAATTGCCAACCTCGCCTACCCGTGGCGAATTCTGTTTCATTGACAGACGAGGCTCTGGCGACCCCAAGTTCCTCATGGAACTAGGGGGTGGGGAGGACGGGATAGCCTAGAAGGTTTAATGTCATATAAATCGTTCCCGAGATGGTCGGACTAGTACCTTAATAATGCTTTGTTACCGGAACGTACCGGATCTATATGCGGCAAAGAACCATCAACATCGGCCCAAAGCCTTCGGGGAGTGTCTTTATCGTTAATACAGCAAGAACAACAAAGCATGTACTTTTAGACTGAATGAATTAAATAAATAAATAAATAAAATGCGCCCACAAAGAAATGACTAGTAATTCAGATTGATATTACTGACAGGTTGACTTAGCATATTTTTTTTTTGAACAGTTGACGACTTAGCACATTTACACATCATTGCAAACAGCACGTAAAAATTAAAAATAAAAAAATTTTTGTCTTGTGATCGATGTATTTTGAATGTTTTAAAACTGCATTAAAATACAATTTTTCAAAAAAAGTGACTTAGCACATTTTCACATTTAGCTAATGATATATGAGATCAACGCAAGGAAGCCAAGTATTTTGCTATTATCGTTGATGCTAGTCACGTTGAACAGACTACGTTCATTTTGCGCTACCTCCATTTCATTTCGAAAGCAACAAATTTTACAATTCAAGAACGGTTTTTGGCTTTCGTGGATTGTAACCAACAAACTGGTCAGGAAATCGCAGATTTAATTTGCTATACTCTAGGTAAACATGAAATCCCATTAAAAGATTGTTGTGCACAAGGGTATGATAACGGGCCAACATGAAATGAGCTTACAACGGAGCAGAACGTCATATTCTCAACAAAAGCTCGAATGCTGATTATTCGCCTTGTGCAACCCACAGTCTCAATTTATGTGGTATTGATGCTGCAGAGTGTTGTGCGACTGCAATTACTTTCGTCGGAGTTGTACAAAAATGTTTTACTATTTTCAGCAGTAGTCCACAACGACATCCTCAAAAAAAAAAAAAAAAAGTGTACCGAGCTCTCTTCACAGTCTTTCAGACACTAGGTGGTCGGCTAGAATTAAGGCAATCAGACCATTCGCAAACTATGTTCCAAGATTAACACAAGCACTAAACGCATTATTATTATTATATTCCTTGATAAAATTGAACATCTAGTTGACAATCGCAACAGTTAAAACTAATACCATAGCCATCCAGTAGCACAACTTATCGCTCCTAGCCGGAGCATAGGGCGGAGACAAACGCTCTCAAATGATTTCTATCAGTCGCTTAACGTCTTATTTCATTCCAGGTGGCGGTGGAAGAGCTCTCATTGAAAATCGTACGCACTCAAGTACGTCGAGGACGACCCCTGCGCCGGCTTACTTGTGGGTTCCATTGGAAGGCCATTTTGGCAACGTTGTCATCTTCTCTGCTGAGAGTGTGACCGATCCAACCCCACTTACGTTTTTTACTTTCAGTGTTGATTGAGGGGTTGTTTGTGAGTGACAGTATCGGCGTTACTGATTGTTCTTGGCCAAAAGATACGGCAGACTATTTGCAGATACTTGTTTATAAACGATTGCAGTCGTCGGCTAATACGGTCAGAGACAAGCCAGGTTTCGGATCTATATAACTGATTTCACGCTGGTGTTAAAAATCCTCAATTTTGTTTTCATCGACAGTATGCGAGAGCGCCATACTCGGCTTAACTTATGGAATGCAGTTGTGCCCTACAGATCACTGCAGATACATTCGATTTTGCACCGCCATCTTTAGTAATTTGGCTACCAAGGTAGCAGAACTCTTTTACATCCTCAATGACGGTAGTGCTGCCTTTTGATACAAGTTTGAGAGGAGATGTGTTCGTTGTTTGCAGTCTCATTAGCTTAGTTTTTGCGTAGTTAATTTTCAAACCGACTGCGCGAACGTTGATTTCTAGCTTTTCGGCAACAGCAGCTAGTGTGTGAGTAGTAAAAACTAACGCGCTCCATATCGCGTCACGGAAGATTGTGTCAAACGCACGTTGAAAGTCAGCGAAGAGAAAATATAGTGGCGATCTCCATTCATTAGACTATTCTATGGTTATTCGTAAGGTATTGATGTGGTCCAGGCAATATCGATTTGGTCTAAAGCCGTTCTGTTCTTTACGCAATTGTGCGTTGAGCGTGGGCGTTATTCTTGCATGTATGATGAATGCTAGAACGTTATGGATTGTGTTAAGCAATGTAATGCTGCGCCAGTTTTTGCATTGGCTAAGATCGCCTTTTTTGGGATAGTGATTATAACCCCTTCTTTCCATTCACCAGGAATTGTGGAGCCTGTCCCCGCTGATTGTATAATAGGATGTAGGGCGCGGGCAGTGACGTTCGCATTACCTAAGCTAAATTTAACTGCACAAGCATATTAAGATGTTACCGACATTCTCAACTACATCAACAAGTTCGAATGTATCTTGCTGTACTCAATTTGGTTCAAAATACTGACTACCATTAATGAAAGAAACGTTGTACTCCAAGCTAGAGGCGCCACCATAGATGAAAAGGTCCGACATCTAGATGCCTTATCTGCTGATTTGAAGTTGATCAGGAACCAATGGGAAACAATTTGAAACGAATGCAAAACCGTTGCTATTCAATTAAACATCCCGCCAAAGTTTCCAGACATTCGGTAGAGAACACCCAAAAGACGTTTTGAAGATAATGGAAATGAGATGATTACGATTGATCCAATACATTCTTGGTGATCGTTGATTCGGTAACCACGGCATTACTGAGAAATTTGAACGAGACGTTTTCCTTTTGGTGGCAATTTGACGACATAGATTAAACTACGGTTCGGGCGAGCGCAGCAAAATTTGTCGAAAAATACAAGTCGGACGTTTCTTAAAGCTCAGAATGCGAAATAATTCACTTGAAATACATTTACGAAGCAAATTTTGATAAAGGTCTGTCGCCATTGGAAGTGCTATATGCCATCTATGTTCAAAATCTGTATACAATTTTCCCCAACATTTGTGTTGCTTTATGTATCTTTAGCACTATATCTGCCATTGTAGCTAGTGCGGAACGTTTTTTCAGCGTCCTTGAAAGAACCAAAAACTTTCATAGATCGTGTTCATCTCAAGAGCGAGTTTCAGGACTTGCCACCAGGTCTGGATTAACAAGTAGGCAGAATAGCGAGTTGCCTAAATCGGGGGCCCTAGAAAAATATAAAAAGTCTTCAAAAATTTTCTTACCAACATAAAATTCTACAGAGTGAAAGAAAAATATAATCAGGGCCCGTATTACGATCAGTGACTGAAAACCATTTTCACTCAAGCAATAAGTATGCAACTGTCAAAATTTTTTTAAAAATTATAATAAGGAATAGATCTAACAAGTACTATTTGTCGCTAGTTCAAATATGCCATTAATCCGATCCACATTTCAAGAGCTATTGTGATTTAAAAAATGAGTTTCGATCACGAATCGTAACACGTAATACAGGCCCAGAACTGAAAATAAATTTTACTCAAATAAATAAAACTCAATTTACCGCTTTCAAAATGCGACGACCGACGAACTAGGCAAGGTTCTTAAAAAGCACATTTCCGACTCATTTGACAAATTTTATGAGCGTACAAAGAAGTGTATCGAAGTGAAAGGGGAGTATATTGAATAATAAAAAAGAATTATCTAAAAATGTACACTGGTTGTTTTATTTTGAAAAATTTCGGTTAGTTTTGGAACAGAGGGTGTAGAAGCTTTCAAGCGGAAATTTCAACTACAATGATGAATGAGTGAAGGATTAATGACGGATGACATATAAATGAATAACGAATTTGGGGATTTCCTGATATTGTGCACCTTCTGCTAACGGTCGTTTCGCTGAACTGTCGAAGAAATAACTTCAATATTCAGTATTGTAATATGGTCTTTATTTAGTCTACTTTGGGACTAGTACAATTATACTTCAATATGGCGTACTTCATAAAAGCGTGGTTAAATCAAACAGATTGCTGATTCCTCAGGTTGCGCTGCTTTTATACTCTCGGTTTTCTCGTTCACACATCTCTCCTAAGGTCTAGTAATATCGCGAACTGTTGTAAGTCAGGCTTGGTTACCAGCTATATACATATATATTTGTAGTTTATACATGTGTATGTGTGAGTAACTACTTCGGCTGATGACTACATGTGTGTGCGTGAGATATCTCTTCACTTCGAGCTGCTGGTCATATTTGTGGAATGTTTTTCGTTGACTTGTACATAAGTGTCGCTGCTTGCTGTGTTTTGTTGTTGCGAATCCAGCCCTGTTTGCCACGCTTTGTATTGAATCTGTTTTGGCAACACAGTTAAATTTGGATATTATTATAAAAAAATGTGTAGCGAAAAAAACAAGAAAAGCCACTCTTTGATATCCGAACGTTCTATATTGAATAATTAAAATTTATTATCATCATTATATTTATCAGAAATGTACTAAATTGTTACCAAATAACTAGAAACGATTATTTGAAACAATATGTGGCTTTTAAAAGAGAATTTTATTTCTACGTTACAATAGAACAGTATAAATAGTAAATATTCTGTGTTGATTTTATTTTCAGATCTTAGGCCCAAAATCAATTAGTTGATGTGGCAAAAACTTTTTTGATGTAATCTATCAGTAATTATTCATGCATGAGATGTCCTTAATTCAAATTAATCAAATGTATTATTGAATTTGTTATAGGGGGCCCGTAAATTGTTTAGTCCCGGGCCCGGATTTCCTCTCTACGGCCCTAGGTGGCGCATGGATCGCAATATTTCACAAAAAATCGGGTTTGTGGTCCGATTTGGCTTTAAATGCGATTTGTGAAAAAACTAAGAAAGATAAAAAATTTCGGTTTGCTCCATTGGAAAGAGCGTTAAATTTCCTGTAAGAATCACTCAAAAAGTGAACAACGGTATTTTCGCACAATAGGGTCGTTTCATGATTCCAGATCACATATGCAAAAAAGATTACGAATGAGATAAATTAAACAACACGTGTCTCTTAAAGGTAAATAATTTATTTTTGAAGCTTATAATTGCCTTTTCATAGCACTTTAAGAAAACCAAACTAAAAATTGTGTGCTATTGAATCAAAAAAAAGCAATAAGCTTTAGAATAAAAATGAGTACCCAGCAGAAAATTAAGAGCGGGATATTTAGTATTCACACTTGTACCAATAGCGCTTAGGTTCGAGCTAGGTATATATATTTAAATAAATTAATCAAAGTCTGCGACTATTTCAAAACCACCTGCCACTGAATTAGTTAAAGACGCGTTCAAAAGGCAAGTTCATTGTATACCTTTTTAAAGCGTTCCTAATTGGTTCAGTGTTAGGTGGTTCTGAAATAGTCGCAAACTTTTATTAATTAAACTTTTAAAATTAATCAGCATTGCTGATACAAGTGTGGCTACCTACTCTTCCAATATGCATCCGATTAGCACCAGTTTGGAGGTAGTCATTAAAGGCCTTTTTACCATCTCCAGCTAAGTTACATCTTATCTGGAGGATAGCTACCTACCAGATAGATTCATTTGACAGTTATGTTTTCACCTACAAATGGTGCCCAACGAAGGGTTTAATCTATAATTGGACAATTTTTTAGAACAAAACATCTTTTGTGAATACACTAAAATTAGCCAAACAGCTTACTTACTTACTTACTTTTTACACTGTGTTTGGGGGGCACGCGCACTTCACAGTTTTTTCTAGCTTGCTGATAACAAAGAATTCAACCACGATATACAGTCAAATGAAATTGATATAATGGAGCAAAGTTCGAAAGTTAGAAAATGTTTGAAAATGGGTGTGGCACCGCCACTTTTTTAGTAAATCACTCTTATTCATATACATTGAAAATCAATGAGGTAAATCCTCGCCTAATTAATATCAATAAACAATTTTGGTAAATTCTTTGTCTTTTGTGGGCTCACAGAGGCACATACTAGGAAAGCCATAAGTAACTGGGAAGCCAAACAGTTCAGACAACACTGGATTGAATGACCAGGGCAAAGACAGACCAATTCGTTTATGCCCCCAGCAACGAGAGTATTAGCCCACTCATTAATCTAAGCGGAGATTACTTATGAACTCTGCGTACTTTACGACACACTGTAGTCTACGATATCACCTAAGTAAGTTAAATTTATCCGACAAAAACATCTGTCACTTCTGTGAGCTGGAGGATGAAACGCCGGTTCTGCGTATACATAGCTCTGTTAAGGCAGAGAAACTCCCGCCTAGGTAGCGTGTCTTTTATTTCCTTCGCGATATGAACCAAAAAGATTGATGGAGTGCCTAAATGCATTAAAAGCCTCCACATACAGTAGAAGGTTGAGAGGCCAAGCACAAATAATAGATCTAATTAAAGGTTGCAGTTCATCGAGGCCTAATGATAATAAAATAATAAAAAAAGCTCATTGTATTCCTATAAATATAACAAAGAAACCAGTCCTTTTAACCACCAACAACAAAAAAAGCCTTGAGCCAAAGCTAACATACAAAGTGTGTACTGTGCAAAGAATAAACTATGCAAGGAAGTCAATTGGGACACGTTGCATAATAAAAAAGACATAGCCTTTACTGAATGTGCTTGTTACGGTTCAGACTTCGGAGGAGTGCGGGTTCGAATCACTCTCCCGTGAGAAAAGGCTCTGAAGATATTTACAAAGTAGAATAGCGAAACCTGTCACCTTGTCCGTCCTGATGCGACGTTTTTTAAATCTTTCCCAAATTATTAATAAATTATCCACGAATTCTCACAATATTTGATTAGAGTATTGTTTTTACAACAATAACTGTTTATGAAAAAAATAGGCGGAAACAATTTGAAATCACGCTTACTTCTTATACACAGCCTTCCATCTGTCTTTCCATATCGAAAGTTTCGAGATATGAAAAAACTGGGACAATGCATTAACAAGTAATGATAAAGTGCGTGGGTGGAGCCGTGTGTAAAAGTCTACGAAATTGGGGAAAGCTTCTGATCGCCATTCACCTGAGAAAGGCCAGAGCGATTCTTTTGCATGCGGTTCAAGCAACTCACTTCTTCCGGTCGCCTGCGGCCAACTATCCTCTGGGTAGCCGTTTAGTGGTGAGCTAATGTGAGAAGGCGACAACCTGGCTAGGCCACTCTGATATAATCGGTTTAAGGGATACCCAGGGGATCTTTCATCAGCAGCGTCTGTCCACAACGAGGTGCGGCTGCAAGCGGGCGTCTGTCTTGGATCAAGCGGCTAGCTATATAAACGTGCCATTAATATTTTCACCTCCGCTGAGCGGGTTGTGCGCTGGGCTTGGAACCCGCCACATCAAACCACACTCCAATGTAAAGCACCAACAAGCCTCGGATAAAAAGAAACGCTCCTATTGATGACGACCATGGCAAACGTTTGAAGGACAATGAATTGAGGGCATGCAACTGGAACGTCCGCTCCCTGAATGGGGTTGGCGCAGTTGCCCGGCTGGTTGATGTCCTCATCAAAGCAAAATCTGACATCACCGCCATCATGAAATGCGTTGGACGAAGGAAGGTAGAAGGAAGATAAAGAAGTGTGACATCTATTAGAGTGGCCATACAAATAAGCGGAGTTTCGGCGTTGGATTCGTGGTGGGAGAGAGACTTTGTCGCCAAGTACTGGCGTTGACGCCTGTGGAGGAACGTCTCGCCGCTATCCGAATTAAAGCAAAGTTTTTTAATATATCATTCATCTGCGCCCATGCACCGACAGGGTAGAAAGACGATGAGGAGGTGAAAGAAGGTTTTTATGAACAATTAGAAGGGACATACGAGCGCTGCCCACGCCATAATATAAAAGTCGTGCTTGTCGACTTTAACGCCAGGGTGGGCAAAGAAGGTGTAAAACATAAATGTCCCATCTGCCAATTTGTAAGGAAAATCAAAAGGGAGCAAGACGCAAATTTGAAGAGACGTTTGGCCTAAATATTCATGGAGATAAATCGCGCCAAGCACTAATTATTATTTTATTTTTTATTTTTTATGGTTAATGCGTCAAGAGTAATACAAATTCTGAATCAGTTAAACAAATAAATAGCTTTTATTCTACCGAAATAACAAATACAAGGTTTTATGTTTATTCTAGCAAAATGAAATTAGTTCGTATATTCTATTATTTTTCAAAGGAAAATTTAATTGTGCTTCATTGTTCGTTTCTATATTTGTACAGCTGAATTGTGGTACTAACTTCACATAGGTTAAGTGATACGTGTACAATATGACCGTATTTTTTCCCCAGCGGGTCGGGGGTCAGGGGGCTGTTAGTTCTGCTTACTCCAAGCTGGAAAAAGAAGCGGTAAAGATGGGTTTGATGGTGAATGAGGACAAAACGAAGTACCTGCTGTCATCGAGCAAAGAGTCAGCGCATATGCGCCTTGGCAACCACGCTACTGTTGGCAGCCATAATTTCGAAATAGTAAAAGACTTCGTTTATTTGGGAACCAGCATCAACACTAGCAACAACATCAGCACTGAAATCCAGCGAAGAATCAATCTTGCCAATAAATGCTACTTTGGACTAGGTAGGCAATTGAAAAGTAAAGTCCTCTCTCGGCGAACGAAAATCATACTCTACAAGTCACTTATCGTACCCGTCCTGCTATATGGGGCAGAAGCATGGACCATGACAACAGCAGATGAAGCGGCTTTGGGAGTGTTCGAGAGAAAAGTTCTTCGAAAGATTTATGGACCTCTACGCATTGGCGATGGCGAGTACCGAACAAGATTTAATGATGAGCTGTACGAGCTATACGCAGACATCAACATAGTCCAGCGAATTAAAACGCAGCGGCTGCGCTGGCTAGGCCATGTTATGCGAATGAAAGATGATGCTCCGGCCAAGAAAGTGTTTCTATCGGAACCCGCCTATGGAAGCAGAGGTAGAGGGCGGCCCCCACTCCGTTGGAAGGACCAGGTGGAAAACGATTTAAACTCCCTTGGTGTGACCAATTGGTGCCGGTTGACGGAGCGAAGGAGCGACTGGCGCGCCTTGTTGGACGGCCATAACCGTTTAGACGGTTAAGCGCCAATTAAGTAAGTAAGTAAGTAAGGGTCGGGGGGTCAGAATATATCCGCGGTAGGTATGTCTGTTGAGTTCAGCAGCTGGAAGAAAAGTGTTGAACGAATATTAAGGATTTATGAGCCATGCGCAGGCTCACCGAAATATTTCGGCATCCTTAGTGTAATTCGTAATAAAATCGTAGGCAGTGCTGACGCAGCACTAGAGTCCTACAATACCCCCTTTAACTGGAAGGCTATTTCCCGATGCCTTACCATGCATTACGCGGACAAAAGAGATCTTATCACACTCGAATATCAAATGACCTGCTTAATACAAGGTCGGAAATCTGTGCAAGAATTTTATGGTGAGGTTTATTCACACCTCTCACTAATATTAAATAAAATATCCTGCATGGAAATCAGCGAAGAGTGCATGCGTGTCCTCACACACACATACCGTGACAAGGCGCTAGACACCTTTGTCAGAGGACTATCAGGCGATCTATTGAGACTTCTCGGCATGAAAGAGCCGGCTGATCTGCCTGAAGCATTGCATTTGTGCATCAAGTTAGAGAATCACAATTTCAGGGCAGCACATGCCAACAGCCAACAATACGGCTTGCCTAAACGGCCCACATTACCATCACCGATTTTCGAGACACCATATCAGCAACGGCCCGCACTTCCACCAAGAAAGAACCCTAATCAGCCATTCTACCCGCACCTTGCCCATCTACCTCAAGCAATTCCTACCTTTACCCGAGCTCCCCAACAATTTCCCCAATACCAACAATTTCCTCAATACCAACAATTCCCCCAATACCAACAATACCCAAAGAATCCGAACATTCAAACTCCCAACTACGCTCTGCAACAATCCCCTAGACCCAACCAGTTTAACAATCCTCCACCAAGACCCACCCAACCAAAACCCCCAGTCCCAATGGACATAGACGAATCTCTCAGGACAAAGAACGTGAACTACATGAATAGACCGAACAATAACTTCCTTGCCGGAAAACGGCCCACACCTCCTTCCAATCAAATGCGGCAACCTTTCAAACAAAATAGGGTAAATAACATAGAAACAACAGAAACGGACTTAGGACAGCAACCTGACGAACCAGATGAACAGACATTCCAGGATTACTACAACCAATACACTGCACACGATAACAACACCATTGACAGCCTCCCTCAAGAAAACTCATACGAATTCTCCGACATTCATTTTTTAGGCTAACGAATTCCACGCTACCATATTTCCAATGCAAGGACAGTAGCGGGAAAGTTCTAAATTTCTTAATTGACACGGGTTCAAATAAAAACTACATTCAACCCGTATTCCCAACGAGGAAATTTTTTATGCAACCTCAGTAGGAGGAAACGTTAAGATAGCCCACCATACCTTTATTAACCTTTTCGGTTTAAAAGACGAGAACCTTTAATTTTTTATATTACCCACACTTAAATCATTTCACGGTATTCTCGGTAACGACAGCCTAAAACAATTAGAAGCCGTAATTTTTACTTCAAAAAATCACATGCTAATAAAAAACAATAGGAAAATAGCCATTCAATAACAAAAATCAAAATCAGTAAACAATATCGAAATAAGAACAGACCATCTTACGGATGAACAAACGGGAAAACTCCGAAATTTATGCTACTCATACCCACAACTTTTTTCTGACCCGGATGAAAAATTAACATACACCACCGCGGTAAAAGCCGAAATAAGAACTACTAACCAAGATCCGGTATATTCCAGATACTACCCATACCCAATGTCCCTTAAGGACGAGGTAGAAAAGCAAATATCAAAATTGCTTGAGGACGGAATAATTAGACCCTCTGATCCCCATACGATTCTCCCATCTGGATAGTGCCAAAGAAAGCTGACGCATCTGGCATAAAGAAATACAGGATGGTAATAGACTACCGCAAATTAAATTCAATCACAATACCCGACCGCTACCCAATCCCAGACACCAATGTAGTTCTTTCACAACTCGGAAAGAACAAATTCTTTACGGTTCTCGACTTGAAAAGTGGCTTTCATTAGATCCCTTTAGTTGAATCCGATATCGCAAAAACAGCTTTTTCAGTCAATAATGGTAAATACGAATTTACCAGACTACCTTTCGGCTTTAAAAATGCGCCTTCCATATTCCAACGAGCATTAGATGATATTCTTAGAGACGACATCGGAAAAATATGCTTTGTCTACATAGACGATATCATAATTTTCGGAAAGACGAAGACTCTCATTTGAAAAACGTGGAAACAATTTTCAGGACCCTACAAGATGCTAATATGAAAATCCAACTTGATAAATGTGAATTTCTCAAAGAAGAGGTTGAGTTTTTGGGATTTGTTGTCTCCAAAAATGGCATAAAAACAAACCCAGCAAAAGTGAAAGCAATTCTAGACTTTCCACCGCCTCAAACTATAAAAGAATTTCGATCCTTTCTAGGACTTTCCGGTTATTACCGAAGTTTCATTAAAGACTACGCAAAACTCGCCAAGCCCCTAACGGTACTTTTGAGAGGCGAGGAGGGACGTATGTCCAGAAATCTTTCAGCTAAAATAAAAATTTCTCTCGACAATAACGCAATGGAAGCGTTTAATAAATTAAAAAATTCACTAGCATCCTCTGACGTTATGTTACAATACCCCGACTTCGAAAAAGAATTTCACTTGACAACCGACGCATCAAACCACGCCAAAGGAGCAGTCCTAGAGCAAGGTGGTAAACCCATAATGTTCATCTCCAGAACATTGACGAGGACCGAGGAAAATTACGCAACTAACGAAAAGGAACTTTTAGCCATAATATGGGCTTTAAAAACCTTTAGAAATTACTTGTATAGTTCAAACACAATAAAAATTTTTACAGACCATCAACCTTTGACATGCTCACTCAGTAACAGAAATACTAACAGTATACTAAAAAGATGGAAATCAATATTGGAAGAATACAACTATGAGATAAAATACAAACCTGGCAGTACCAATATTGTCGCAGACGCACTTTCTCGACCACCACAACAAATAAATTCTTTGTCTGCAACCCAACACAGTGACGAAAGTTTAGCCCAAAATTTAATACCGTATACAGACGCACCTATCAATGCATTTAAAAATCAAATTTTTTTTCTACTGGCGAAACCTCTTCATACCAATTTAAATTACCTTTTCCCACTTACCATAGACATATTATTATTGAAAGAGACCCTACAGAAGAAACTCTTAACACATTGTTGAAAAGATATCTCAACCCTACAGTAACAAATTGCATAAAAACCGAAGACAACATTTTAGGGAAAATACAAACAATTTACCAAATTCATTTTAGCAAGTACAAAGTACGTTATACCCGAAAATTCATTAGAGATGTTACAAATGAATCAGAACAGGAAACGGAAATCATCAACGAGCATAATAGAGCTCATCGCAATCCCACCGAAAATAAAGCCCAACTCTTAGAAAGATGTTACTTCCCACAAATGAACGCCAAAATAAAAAGAATTATAAAACAGTGCAAAATTTGCTAAGAAAATAAGTATGAGAGACATCCAGTAAATCCTATCCTGAAACCAACTCCCATTCCTAATTACCCAGGTCATATAGTTCATATAGACCTATACCATACTAACAAAAAAGTAGCCATTGATAAATTTACCAAATACGCACAAGCAAAAATCGTGCGCTCCAGAGCAACGGAAGACATAAAGGCCCCCTTAATAAGTCTCTTGACAACATTCGGAATCCCAGAAAATATCGTTATGGACAACGAAAAATCCCTAAACGCAGCCCCTATAACTTTTATGTTAGAAAACGAATACGGTATCGAAATATTTAAAACTGCTCCATACAAAAGTTCTATAAACGGGCAAATAGAACGATTCCATTCCACACTTACCGAAGTGATGACGCACCCGATCCCGCAATCCCGATTATGACGAAGTTAGAATAGCAATAACCAGATTGAAAAACAACAAGTCCGCGGGCGCTGATGGATTGCCTGCGGAGCTATTCAAATACGGCGGCGAGGAGTTGGTAAGGCGCATGCATCAGCTTCTTTGAAAAATATGTGCGGACGAGTGCATGCCCCACGATTGGAATCTAAGTGCTCATTGCCCAGTCCACAAGAAGGGGGATAATACAAACTGCAACAACTATCGCGGAATCAGCCTTCTTAATATAGCATATAAGGTCCTGTTAAGTGTATTGTGCAAAAGAGTAAAGCTCACCGTGAATCGGCTGATTGGACCTTATCAGTGCGGCTTCAGGCCTGGTAAATCTACCATCGACCAGATTTTCACAATGCGTCAAATCTTGGAAAAACCCGTGAAAAGAGAATCGACACACATCACCTCTTCGTCGATTTTAAAGCCGCATTCGACAGCACGAAAAGGAGCTGCCTATATGCCGCTATGTCTGAATTTGGTTTACCCGCAAAACGTATACGGCTGTGCAAAATGACATTTTGACGACGAATTGAGCAACACCATCAAGCCGTTCGAAACTAAACGAGGTTTCAGGCAGGTTGACCCCCTATCGTGCGATTTCTTTAACTTGATGCTGGAGAAAATTATACTAGCTGTAGAGCTTAACCGCTCTGGAACAATATTCTATAAAAGCGTGAAATTACTGGCATATGCGTATGACATTGATATCATCGGCCTAAACACTCTTGCCAATATATGCTACTTTGGACTAGGTAGGCAACTGAAAAGTAAAGTCCTCTCCCGGCAAACGAAAATCATGCTCTACAAGTCACTGCTGTATGGTTCAGAAGCATGGACCATGACAACATCAGATGAAGCGGTTCTGGGAGTGTTCAAGAGAAAAGTTCTTAGAAAGATTTATGGACCTCTATGCGTTGGCGATGGAGAGTACCGAAGAAGATTTAACGATGAGTTGTACGAGCTATACGCAGACATTAACATAGTCCAGCGAATTGAAACGCAACGGCTGCGCTGGCTAGGCCATGGTTTGCGAATGGAAGATGACGCTCCGGCCAAGAAAGTGTTTCTATCGGAACCCGCCTATGGAAGCAGAGGTAGAGGGCGGCCCCACTCCGTTGGAAGGACCAGATGGAAAACGATTTGAACTCCCAATTTGTGCCGGTTGGCAGAGAGAAGGAGCGACTAGCGCGCCTTGTTGGACGGCCATAATCATTTAAACGGTTAAGCGCCAATTAAGTAAGTAAAAGCTCTCAGTGAAAACCCATCTGCCTTGCAGATGCCGTTCGGTGTCGACATAAAACATGTAGGTCCCGTCCGATCAATTTTTAGGGAAAATCAAGAGGAGCACGACGCAAATTCGAAGAGAAGCTCGGCTTTATATCTCTTCGGAGATTATCGCGCCTTATATTTATTTTTTTTATAAGCAAGTAAGATTAAGTGCGTGAAACATTTTGGGTGGATTAAATTCTTTGCGTAAAGTTCAAAAGGAACATTTTTTAAATTTATCTTACAAGCTTTACGCGTGTGTTATTACTGTGGCTTGAAGCTTATGTTGTGAAGGTTTCCGAACAATCCCATATTTTTTTTGTATCCTTCGTTTAATCCCTTCCACGTTAGGGTGTATCGCTTTATCTTGGGTTTCATCAGGTCAAAATGAATACATCCAAAATCTGTCTGAAGCTGACACGCTGTTCAGTTGGAGTCAAAAGGGTTTCTCGTGTCACATTACTGACTCAAAGTCGATAAAGCAGTACGGGTCAAAGCCCACGCTAAAAATTTGTGTTCATGTATTTCCCTTTGTTTGGAAAACGAAAACAATTCCAATAAACTACCAACACGTTGACAAATGAAGCTTGAATGCCAAATTTGCAACACCGTTGCGCCATTGCCGTTTTCACTTAGTCGCTGTTTAGACACAATAATTTTTGTTGCTGAAACTCCTTACTTGAATAATAGGGGCTGACGACGAAAGCGGACAGGCACCGAGTTGCTTATGCTGGGCAACTTGCTTTGTGCTGTCTTTCTTCTGTTGTCAAATTCTGGTTTTTTTATACCCAGCTGTACTTGTACATAGGGTATTATAACTTTGATTGGATAACGGTTGGTTGTATAGGTTTAAAGGATCCGAGATAGATATAGACTTCCATATATCAAAATAATCAGTATTGAAAAAAATTTTTATTGAGCCATGTCCGTCCGTCCGTCCGTTCACCTGTACGTTAACACGATAAATTGAGTAAATATTGAGATATCTTCACCAAATTTTGTACACGAGCATATCTGGCCCCAGAATAGATTGGTATTGAAAATTAGCGAAATCGGAAGATAACCTGCCCAATTTTTATATATATAACATTTTGGAAAACACAAAAAACCTGATTATTTAGTAAATAATACACCTGGGACCGCCCACTTGTGATAGAATCAATTTAACAAATATTATTAATCATAAATCAAAAATTGTTAAACCTATCGTAACAAAATTCGGCAAAGAGGCTGGCTTTACTATAAGGAGTGCTTTTAAGAAAAATTAACAAAATCGATTAAGGACCACGCCCACTTTTATGTAAGAGATTTTTAAAAGGTTCGTGGATGAATAAAATAAGCTATATATTTGCAAAAAAGAACTTTATAGCAATGGTATTTTATTTCCCAAGTGGATTTATAACAATAAATAGGAAAAACTTCAAATTTAAAAAAATTAGCGAGGCACCCCCCTTTTATGATTAAGCAATTTTCTATGTTTCGGGAGCCATAACTCGAAGAAAAATTAGTTCAGAATAGAACCATATGTATATGTATTATTACGCAGCCTTGTACCACTATTAAGCACACAAAACAAACAACAACAGCATTTTAAGTGTACAGCTGGGTATGTAATGTTCGGTTTCACACGAACTTAGACTTCCTTACTTGTTTACACTGTTTTTGTACACAGCTGAGCAGAGCTCACAGAGTATATTAACTTTGTTCGCATAACGGTAATCCGTAACGGCATAAACTAATCGAGATAGATATAGACTTCTATATATCAAAATGATCTGGGTGAAAAAGAAATTCATTTAGCCATGTCCGTCCGCCTGTCCGCCCGTCCGTAAACACGATAACTAGAGTAAACTTTGAGGTATCTTGATAAAATTTGGTACGTAGGTTCCTGGGTGCTCATCTCAGATCGCTATTTAAAATGAACGAAATCGGACTATAGCCACGCCCACTTTTTCGATATCGAAATTTTCGAAAAACCGAAAAAGTGCGATAATTCATTAGCAAAGGCGGATAGAACGATGAAACTTGGTTGGTGGATTGACCTTATGACAGCAGAATAGAAAATTAGTAAAATTTTGGACATTGGGTGTGGCACCGGCCACTTTTAAAAGAAGGTTATTTAAATATTTTGCAAGCTGTAATTTGGCAGTCGTTGAAGATATCATGATGAAATTTGGCAGGAACGTTACTCCTGTCACTTTATGTATGCTTAATAAAAATTAGCAAAATCGGAGAACGACCACGCCCACTTTTAAAAAAAATTTTTTTTAAGTCAAATTATAACAAAAAAATTTTATATCTTTACAGTATATAAGTAAATTATGTCAACATTCAACTCCAGTAATGATATGGTGCAACAAAATACAAAAATAAAATAAAATTTGAAAATGGTCGTAGCTCCGCCCTTTTCCCTTTAATTAGTCTAGAATACTTTTAAGGCCATAAGTCGAACAAAAGTTTACCAATCCTTGTGAAATTTGGTAGGTGCATAGATTCTATGACGGTAACTATTTTTTGTGACAATGGGCCAAATCGGTTGAAGCCACGCTCAGTTTTATACACAGTCGACCGCCTGTCCTTCCGCTCGGTCGTTAACACGATAACTTGAGCAAAAATCGATATATCTTAACTAAACTTAGTTCACGTACTTATCTGAGCTCACTTTCTCTTGATATAAAACATGGCCGAAATCCGACTATGACCACGCCCACTTTTTCGATATCGAAAATTACGAAAAATGAAACAAATGCCATAATTCTGAACCAAATATGAAAAAAGAGATGAAACATGGTAATTGGATTGGTTTACTGACGCAAAATATAACATTAGAAAAAACTTGGTAAAATGAGTGTGACACCTACCATATGAAGTAGAAGAAAATGGAAAAGTTCTGCAGGGCGAAATCAAAAGCCCTTGGAATCATGGCAGGAATACTGTTTGTGGCATCGAATATATAAATAATTTAGCGGTACCCGACTGATGACGTTCTGGGTCACCCTGGTCCACATTTTGGTCGATATCTCGAAAATGCCTTCACATGTACAACTAAGGGCCACTCCCTTTTAAAACCTTCATTAATACCTTTAATTTGATACCCATATCGTATAACACACATTCCTGAAATTGCATCAACATATAGAACTATGGCGCACTCCCTTTTAAAATATTCTTTAATACTTTCTATTTGAAACCCATGTCATACAAACACATTCCAGGGTTACCCCAGGTTCATTTTGCTAAATGGTGATTTTCCCTTATTTTGTCTCCAAAGCTCACTGCTGAGTATGTAATGTTCGGTTACACCCGAACTTAACCTTCCTTACTTGTTTTGAAGAAATTTATTTTGATTTGAAACACATATTTTTAAAGTTTTAATCAAGGAGATTCCATACAAGGTGATGGCAAAGCGAATTCAAACAATTAGCCGTGCAGAAGAACGTCAAGTCAAAACAAAATTTTCATTGATTTCGATTAACTGACATATTGTTGTACAATGCGTTGCATGGAAAATAATCATGAAGAAGCAACCAGCTGTTGGGATAACAACATCTGGTACTGAATTCGCCTTGGTTTTAGTTGATAGGTATTTCCAATGATTCACAACAATTTTTCAAATTTTAAATAACTAAAACAAAAATATCTTAAAAACTTTTTAGAATGAGATGAAATGAAATGTCAGATTGTTGCTTAAATAGAGTCGCCGTGCGTAAATATGATAAGCATCTCTAAAAGAGAATTTGCCGATAATCAGCAAGCAATATAATTATCGCTTTTGACGTTGTATGACAAGTCGTTTTTATTGATTTGACCAAAATTGTCCAAGCGAAAACCAAGCTATAGGTTGTTATAACGTGGATTTAGTCATTTGCAAAGGATTTGATGTTGGGAGTAAATGAGAATTTCTGCAGGTTAAATGCCACTTTATTTATTTTTTAAGAAATACTTCTTTGTTTACTTTTGAACAGGTGAAAAATATCTTAAAAACAATTTTTTTTTGTTCAAATAAATAGGTGATTAATTGTCAAACCTCATTATTGAAACCTTAATTAATGTGCTTTGTTTGCTTTGTGTAAACAAATGGCAAAAACTAGAAAAATAATACCTTAAAAATAACAAAATATTTCCCAATGAGCCCATGGCAAAAGAACATTTTAAGGTCAGTGACTAAAGTTGGAAGGGCTTTGGAACATTCTTTAATTTTTTTGTATCCTTGCACTGATCCCTTTCATATTTATAACTAAATCCTTTACTGTACGAATGCATTAGGTATAATAAGTACACAATTGTAAGCCCTAGATACTTAGGCATTGAGAACCAAGAATTCCCATGCCTTAACAGCCTTCTTTAGATGTTACACAACTCAATAATAGATACCCAAATAGATCTTTAAATTTCACTTCACTCATAAGGGACTGCATTATCGTTTTTTTATTGCACCTTCGCTGCCAACGCACATTCGTATGTGTAACCCGCAAACTTTTGAATATTGATTTCGTCATGGCTTGACTTCAGAAAATTCACTTTACATATGCGATAGCCCAAATACGTAGTTTCTATTTCATTTTATTAGTTAGCGTGCACTTACTTTAACAGAACGTAGGGTTGTTGATTTACGAATCACACAATCATACTTCTTGTTACTACAGCACTTATTTAGCGTTCGTTTGCAACAATGTTGTACGTAGTGTAAAAAGTTGTAAGGTAAATTTTCGTTTTAAGTAGCTATTTAATAGAGTTTTTTCAAGAAAGGGCAATCCAGTATGGTAAGTAGTGTAAGAGAATACCTCTTTTCAAAATTCAAGGCTTTAATTTATGATATATCTATATCTATCTATAAATCTTATAAAATAAAGTCGCTAAATGTTATTGTACGCCCATCACTTCACACAGCATGCTCCGATTTTAAAACGGCGTTTTACATTTGAAAGCTTAGCAATGTGATATAGACATTTTCGATGTAATTTGAAGGTATATATTATAAGGGCGTGGAAAATTGTCAAGATATCAGGTTAACGCAACAAAAATGGTTAAAAGTTCATCGTCATTTGAAAATCTAATTTTTAAGCAAAAGTTCTATTTTTTTGTAATGTTTGTGCTTTAAGAAAATTTAATCTATCTATCAATATACATATACAGAAGGATGTATGTTTGCATGCGGCTTATGGGCTAGGAAATCATTCTCCGATTTGGATCAAATTTGCAGGGTCGCTCAAGAGAATTCCTATCAAATCGCTTCTAGAAATGGGACCCGGGAAAGATTTATTCGAACAAATTCTAGTCACGGTTTGATTTGCCTGAAATTTGGTTTTAGGTATCTCTTACCCTAGATTACTATTTACAAGAATATTTTCCGGAAAACGGACGAGGGACTGACTGAGAGTAGAAGAAGCACTCCGACTGCGACTTGGGCTTTGACTGGGTCTGTGACTTTTGGGCTGGGATTGTAACTGGAACTAGGACTAGGAATAAGGGATGGAGAAAGAAAGGGACTAGATAGAGAAAAGAGTGACGAAGAAAGACACTGAGAAAGAGATGAAGCTGGACGCAGATAGAGCAAAAATTACGGAGAAGAAACAGAAGGGCAGAGGGAGGAGTCAATAAAAGGTCACGAAAAAGGAGGAGGGAGAGTTAGAGATAAAAACTTCTTAAAACTTGAGTAGATAGATCAAAGTTAGGGCAGAACAAGGCCTGCCGGGTCTGCTTATATTTATAGATAAAAGAGATAAAAATTAATTTTTTCACTTTTTGGAACTTTTTATATTCTGCTTACTGGGCTCATTTTCAATACATGCAAAAAAGATTAAGAATGTGATAAATTAAACAACACATGTCTCTTAAAGGTAAATAATTTAGTTTTGAAGCTTATAATTGCCTTTTCATAGCAGTTTAAGAAAACCAAACTAAAAATTGTGTGCTATTGAATCATAAAAATCAATAAGTTTTAGAACAGAAATGAATACCCAGCAGATAATGAAGAGCGGGACATTTAGTATTCACACGTGTACCAATAGCGCTTAGGTCCGAGCTAGGTATATATATTTAAATAAATTAATCAAAGCCTGAGACTATTTCAAAACCACCTGCCACTGAATCAGTTAAAGACGCGTTTTTAAAGCGTTCCTAATTGGTGTCTTAGGTGGTTATGAAATACTCGTAAACTTTTATTAATTAATTTAAAGCCGTATTGGTCAGACTTCAGCATTGTTGATACAAGTGTGGCTACCTACTCTCCCGATATGCATCCGATTAGCACCAGTTTGGAGGTAGTCATTAAGGGTCGTTTTACCATCTCCAGCTAAGTTAGGTCTTATCTGGAGGATAGCTAACTATCAGATAGATTAATTTGGCACTTATGTTTTCACTTATACAGCGTGACCAACCAAGGGTTGAATCTATAATTGGAAAATTTTTTAGAATAAAACATCTTTTGTGAATACACTAAAATTGGCCAAACAGCTTACTTATTAACACGCTTTTATTAGCATGGCCTGTAGGTAGGTAGGTTGAACTGGCCGGTCCTTGAGGACCTCACATAGACTGATTGAGTCCGTAGTGTTACCAGAAGTTTGTTTTAACGACCAAACTGAAAAACCCTATCAAAAACCAGGACCTATGTTATAAAATAACTCCGTCCTCTTGGCAAATACTAGAAGCTTCCTAGGACTTAAGCCACTTGCTGCTTCTAGATCTGACAGCTGTATCACTCCTAATAACTGGAGTCTTAGCCTGGCAAGTGCAGGGCACGAGCACAGAACGTGCTCGATCGTTTCCTCCTCCAACCCGCACTTCCTACATCTGCTATCACTGACCAAGCCTAGTTTAAAGGCATGTGACGCAAGAAGGCAGTGTCCAGTCAGAATACCCGTCATGAGTCTACAGTCCTCTCTTTTTAATGATAGGAGCAACTGTGTTAGTCTAAGGTTGTAAGACCTACACATAATCTTCGACACTTTACAGCCCCGCGATTGAACCCATGCCTTTCCCGCTTGGTCGATCATGTGCACCTCTCGCCTTCGCTTAATCTCGCCCAATCTAATTGGGACATCTACGGAGCGAGCTTCAAGGGATGCGCCCTTTTTAGCTAGTTCGTCCGCTTTTTCATTCCCATCTATTCCGATATTCCCTGGGACCCAATATAGATGTATGCTTCTCCCTGTCCCGATTCTCTCCAGAGACTGCTTACTCTCTAACACGCATTTAGATGCTGTGCTAAGCGAGATTATTGCCTTAATTGCTGCTTGACTGTCAATATAAAAGTTAACACGGTTGCAGCTTAAGCTATTCTCTTCCAGGGTTTCTACTGCTTTGGTTACGGCTAATATTTCCGCTTGGAAAACGCTACAGTAATCCGGCAGCCTGTAGGATCTGCTTATTTCCGGATCAGCGCAGTATACCGCAGACCCTACTCCTTCCACTACTTTGGAACCATCGGTGTACACATTTATCGCCGCGTCCGCCTTGCGCCAACCGTCCACCTCTATTGTGACCTTAAGATCTCCCTCGAAGCGCAGATAGGGAATCAGGGAAAAGAAGCTATACTACTATGGCCATATGGTCGCCGCTCAAGCTGCCCCGAAGCACCGAGCCTGGTTGCGGTCGTTAATGCTTTGTTCTCTGCTACCAGGTCTACAGTTGGGATGTGCAAAATGGCATACAGTGCAGCCGTCGTGGTTGTTTTCAGGGCTCCCGTAATGCTAAGCATCGATAGTCTGCATACCCCCTCTAATTTTTTGAGGTATGTTGTTTTTTGTGTGGCTTTCCACCAAACAAGAACTCCATAGTATAGAATAGGGCTTACAATCGCTGTAAAAACCCAATGACAAAGAGAGGGCGATAGGCCGCACGTACACCCCAGCATTCTTTTACATGCGTAGAGTGTCGTTGAGGCCTTCTTGACCCTCTCATCCACGTTGAGCTTCCATGACAGCTTACTGTCTAGGATGATTCCTAAATATTTTGTGCAAGGTTTCTCCTGTAAGGTCACCCCTCCTAACTTAGGCCTGGTCCAATTTGGGACCTTGTACCTCTTTGTAAACAAGACCATAGCCGTCTTCTCCGCATTGACTTTCAACCCGACATTAGATGCCCAGGTATGAATATCGCGAAGGGCCCGATCCATCAAAGAACTAATCGTTGGAAGGCACTTTCCACTTATGACAATTGCAACGTCATCTGCGTAAGCCGTAAGTTTTACGGGTCCCTCATCGAATTGCCTGAGCATTTGGTTGATGACCAGCGTCCACAGCAGAGGTGATAGCACCCCTCCTTGCGGCGTGCCCCTGTCCACTGATTTCGTGGCCTCGTATAATCCCCATTGTGATATAATCTTTCTGCAATTTAACATGCAGCCAATCCATCTGATTAAGGCAGGATGTACTTTAATGTAATTAAGACCATCCATAATCGCCCATTTTGCAACATTATTGAAAGTCCCGGCAATGTCCAAGAAGACTCCTAGAGCATACTCCTTATATTCCAGGGATTTCTCTATGCTTATTACCACCCTATGCAATGCGGTGTCTACCGACTTGCCTTTGGTGTACGCATGCTGTGTTGTGGAGAGCAGCTTTTCATCCACGTTGGACTTTATGTACACATCTATCCTCTCAAAGGTTTTGAGCAGAAATGATGTTAAGCTAATGGGTCTATAGTCTTTGGAATAAATGTGACCGATCTTCCCCGCCTTTGGTAGAAAAGCTACACGAGCAGTTTTCCAAGAGTGCGGTACATGATTCAGTCGTATGCACCCATCGAATATTATTTTAAGCCATTCCACGACCGCCCTACTTGAGACTTGTAGCATGGCCGGAAATATACCATCTGGGCCCGGCGATTTAAACTTAGAAAACGTCTTCACTACCCACTCGATCTTGGTATCGGTCACCAAGCCTGGCACTACTAGCTCCGTGATCGAAGGGTGAGTGATGTCTGCTGGCTCCTCTAAACCGTCTCCCGATGGGAAATGGGTATCAAGAAGCACCTCAAGGGATTCCTCACTATTACGTGACCATTCCCCGTTCTCTTTCTTTATTAGTCCTTGGACTATTTTTCCCTTTGCTAGGATTTTTTCAACCGCGCTGTTTCGCTGGAGCACTCTATGTCCGTACAGAAACTTTTCCATTAGTTTCTCTTCGCCCTGGTAATTTCACGCTTGTAGATCTTCAGTAGATCCCTGTACTCGTCCCGACACGCTTCGCTTTCCGCGATCTTTGCGAGCTTAAACATTTCTTTAACCTGTCTTCTTAGAAGACTCAGCTCATTGCTCCACCATGGCGGCTTTGCTTTTCCTCTGAATCTTCTTAGAGGGCAAGCTTTGTTATACGCAGTCATAAGAGTCCTTGTTAGGAATTCATTCGACTCCTCCAGTTCCTCTACATTAGCAACCTCTTTGGGTTGTCCCAGTTTTGTTTCTACATGTTTCTGGAATTTAGTCCAGTTCGTTGACCTAGGGTTTCTAAAGGTTCCTCACTTCTCTACCCTCTTTAGGGGGATGTTGAAGCTGATATACGCATGGTCGGAGAAGGATGGTCTATCAAGAACCATCCAATCATACCTTGATATATCACGCTCGGAGCTCAATGTAATATCCAGAACATTGCTGGATGTTGGACCAATGTATGTAGGGACATTTCTCCTGTTGGCTATCTGCAAATTGGTTTGCAGGATGTAACAAAACAGAGATTCGCCTTTCTCGTTCGTATCTGCTCTTCCCCACGTATTGTGGTGCGCATCTGCGCTTATGACCAACCGGCCTTTGCGCCCTTCCTCCTGTACTAGCCTTTTGCACTCCATCGGTGGGACCTCCGCAGCATGGGCCATGTAGCAGGACGCCAGGATAAATGCCTGCTTATTCTTTTGCTCAACGGCCACCGCTACGAGATCCTCAGTGGTGTAATTAGGCAGCATATATGAATGCAGATGTTTCCTTACCATTACTACAGCTCGCACCCGTCTTCCGTTTGCGCGTAGTAAACGCCAAACCCGCGCGCGCTAAGTCCAGAAAACTTTCCTCCCGATGAGAGCCACGGCTTCTGGATCAGCGCCACGTCGAACGAACCCTCCTCAAGGGTTAGGAGGAGTTCGCTCGACGCCACTTTACTGTGTTGGAGGTTTATCTGTAGGACTCGCAGCACCATTGGGCTGTTTGTCCCCCTCCAGCACCTTCGTCTTGACGTCGTCGTCCTCCCCTTGCCCTTTTGGTTTAGAGTATTCGAGGCCCCCTTCAGCCTCTCGTGACTGTTGTGCAGGGTGTTCCTCTGTGCGAGTCACAGCACAATTTAGCGGTTGGTCCTCTTCTAGCACGTTCGTGGTGACGTCGGGGACCTCCACCTGTCTTTTTTCCCTTAGGCTTTTGAGGTCCTTTTCGACTTCGCCCACCTCTAGCGTGTTAGGGTTTTTATCCTCGGGACTTCTTTTCTTGAGTCGCATGTAAATTTTGCCAGTGCCAAAGGACATTTTACCAAGCTGCGTGTACAAAACATCCTCCGCCTGATTGTTTATTTGGAAGATGTAGAACTGACCATCCTCGGCAGGCCGAGATACAGTAAGTACCTTCCAATCCTGTGTCGGTATGTTCGGATTCTGATTCTGCAGAAGTCGCAGTGTATCCTCCGACTTCATCACGCATGGTATCCATACCTTAACTTTTGGTACCGTGGGGATTTGCGCTTTATCCACCACCTCAAACCGCGCGTTCGTGCCTTGCCTTTGGAGGTTTGGAACCACTTCCTCCAGCCACTGCAAGCTCGCGATGTTGTCGCACGCTATCATCTTCACACCGTTATACCATCCCCCCGAATCAAAGGTTGGAAGGGGCTTACTTGGTTGTTCCCGCATCATCTTAAGCATTAAGCTAATAAGCTCCCTTTCCACAGATCTCCACCTTTCAGTAGTCATTTGTCCGAAAGGACTGCTACGATCAACCAGCGCCCCAGTCAGTGAATGCTTTGCCACATCACTCATCTTCTCGGGAAAAGCAGGAGTCTTAGGGTTATCTCCCTTTGGCACCTCCGAGAAAGCCGGAGTCTTAGCGTTAACTCCCTTTAGCGCCTCTGAGAAAGCCGGAGTCTTATCGCTATCTCCCTTTGGCTTATCTCCTACTTCCTTAATTGGAACATCCCTCTGACTCGCAGCTTTCGAGGTAGTTGCTACCTCGCTATTGGAGCCCATCTGTCTTACAGCTTTGAGCCTACTTGTCTTGTCTATGCGACTGCCCTGCCTCGCGGCTCTAGGACTGGGTCCTTTCTGCCTCTTGAAAGCAGGCTTGTCGCCTTCCGCCGAACGTTGCCTCTTCATTCTGCCATTCGACGCTTCTTCCTCCTCGTACCGGTTGCAGAACCGAGGGTTTATCGCAGCAAACCTTTTGAACTGCCTTCGACCTACTTCTACCGCTTCATGGGCCCATTCCAAGCGCTCGATCTCCACTTCTGTTGGGTCGACCACTGCTCCCAAGCGTTGAACAATTCTTAGTGCTGCACGGTACTGTGAGAGAGCTCTTTTACTTCCTCTGCTCCGTACCCTTCGTATGAGGCGAAACGGCGTAGATGTCAGTCCTAACCAGCTCCGTCTCATAGTCGGGCGCTATGGAGTTCGGCTAAGCCCTCACACCAACGACAAGGTGCCTACCCTAGTGAGGGATCTTGGCCTGTAACTATGTAATGGAATTTTTGAGCTTAATTTTCACCGGTTTCTAGAAGTCTGATTAATGTGAAACTTTGTATACGTATCAAGGACCGATGATAATGCGTTAATGTGTTGGTGTGGTGACATAAGGTCAACGGCCATTAGGTAAATTGGCCTTATTACCACTTTAAATGGCCAGAAGTTTGATTGAAACTTTGCACACGTATCAAGGCTCGATGACAATGCATTAATATGATGGTGTGGTGACATAAGGTCAACGGCTATAAGGTCAATTGGCCCTATTACCACTTTGAATGGCCATAAGTTTGATTGAAACTTTGCACACGTATCAAGGCTCGATGACAATGCATTAATGTGATGGTGTGGTGACATAAGGTCAGCGGCCATAAGGTCAATTGACCTTATTACCACTTCGAATGGCCACAATTTTGATTGAAACTTTGCACACGTATCAAGGCTCGATGACAATGCAATAATGTGATGGTGGGGTCACATAAGGTTAACGGACATAAGGTCAATTGAACTTGTGACCACCCCAAATGGCCATAGATTTGAAACCTTGCACATAATGCGAAAAACGCATTCCTTTATTAATGATACAAGTGGATGCATGGCACATCTACGAAAGAGCATACTGGAGCCCTTTTTAACACGTTTTTATTAGCTTGGCCTGTATCTATCTATGTATCTATGTATCCATGTATGTATGAAACGGACTCTATAGTGGAGGCGAGAGCCCCGGTAATGCAGAGCTCCAAACTCCGTTGCGACTTTTGAAGCATTTTAAGATAAGTACTTTTAGCTAGTGCAGGCCACCAGACCAAGGCACCATAAGGAAGAATCGGGCACACAATGGCTGTGTAAATCCACCTTAGGGGAGAAACCCCAGGAGGTGCCAATTGCCATCGTGCAGGTGAACAGCTCTGCGGCTGCCTTCTTGTATCGCTCCACTATATGGTCACTCCATTATAGCTTCCTATCCAGAATGACTCCCAAATAATTGACTTGATCGCTAAACGCTAAGAACGTTTCCCCAATTGTTGGCGGTATAAGATTTGGTACTTTGTACCTCCTCGTGAAGATGACAAGCTCGGTTTTATCCGGGTTGACTTCCAAACCTGTGGCGGGTTGTACTCCTGCAGCAGCTCCAGGATGTAAGCTGGGACCGTTGGCGTCAGTGGAACCCAGGCTCTAGCCCTTGGTCGTGAGGGGATATCACGCGCCTTCACTACCTTGAGGCGCGCGCCTGGATATACCATCCCTATCAGCGTGACGGCGGCCCTATAGAGGTTTACCGACCTGGCGTCGTCACAGCCAATTAGCTTGACATTGCCCTGGAACCACCCTGCATCGGTGTAAGATGGCGGTGGACCAGGGATGTCTTTCTTAACCTTAACGTCCACCGTAGCGATCGCGGCCTCGATCCACGTCCACTGGTGTTTCGGAATCCTGCCATCTTCGCTGCTCTCGTCTATACTGCCAATGATCTTCCGACCCTTGGCAATTTCGGCAAAAGACCGCGTCCAGTCTCCCTGCGTCTTGACCCTTTTCAGTGCCGTGGGCTTGGATTCATCCATGGACTGCTGGCGTTTCGAGGTTTCATCACTCTCGACTCAAACTTTTAAAATTACTTCAACTAAAAAATTAACAAGTAAGGAAGGCTAAGTTCGGGTGTAACCGAACATTATATACTCAGTTGAGAGCTATGGAGACAAAATAAGGAAAATCACCATGTAGGAAAATGAACCTAGGGTAACCCTGGAATGTGGTTGTATGACATGTGTATCAAATGGAAGGTATTAAAGAGTATTTTAAGAGAGAGTAGGCCATAGTTCTATGGATGGACGCCATTTAGGGATATCGCCATAAAGGTGGACCAGGGCTGACTCTAGAATGTGTTTGTACGATATGGGTATCAAATGAAAGGTGATAATGAGTATTTTAAAATGTAATGGGCTTTAGTTCTATAGGTGAACGCCTTTTCGAGAAATCCCCATAAAGGTGGACCAGGGGTGACTCTAGAATATGTTTGTACGATATGGGTATCAAATGAAAGCTGTTAATGAGTATTTTGAAAAGGAGTGATCCTTAGTTCCCTAGGTGGACGCCGTTTCGAGATATCGCCATAAAGGTGGACCAGGGGTGTCTCTAGTTGTACGATATGGGAATCAAATGAAAGGTGTTACTGAGCGTTTTAAGAGGGAGTGGGCATTAGGTCTATAGGTGGACGCCTTTTCGAAATGTCGCCATTAGGGTGGGCCAGGGGTGACTCTAGAATGTGTTTGTACGATATGGGTATCAAACGAAAGGTGTTACTGAGCATTTTAAGAGGGAGTGGGCATTAGGTCTATAGGTGGACGCCTTTTCGAGATATCGCCATTAGGGTGGGCCAGGGGTGACTCTAGAATGTTTGTACGATATGGGTATCAAAGGAAAGGTGTTACTGAGCATTTTAAGAGGGAGTGGACATTAGGTCTATAGGTGGACGCCTTTTCGAGATATCGCCATTAGGGTGGGCCAGGGGTGACTCTAGAATGTTTTTACGATATGGGTATCAAACGAAAGGTGTTACTGAGCATTTTAAGAGGGAGTGGGCATTAGGTCTATAGGTGCACGCCTTTTCGAGATATCGCCATTAGGGTGGACCAGGGTTGACTCTAGAATGTGTTTGTACGATATGGATATCAAATTAAAGGTATTGATGAGGGTTTTAAAAGCGAGTGGCCCTTAGATGTATATGTGAAGGCGTTCTCGCGATATCGACCAAATGTGGATCAGGTGATCCAGAAAATCATCTGTCGGGTACTGCTAATTTATTTATATATTCAATAACACTAACAGTATTCCTGCCAAGATTCCAAGGGCTGTTGATTTCGCCTTGTAGAACTTTTTCAGTTTCTTCTACTTAATATGGTAGGTGTCACACCCATTTTACAAAGTTATTTCCAAAGTTATATTTTGCGTCAATAAACCAATCCAGTTACCATGTTTCATCCCTTTTTTCGTATTTGGTATAGAATTATGGCATTTTTTTAATTTTTCGTAATTTTCGATATCGATAAAGTGGGTGTGGTTATGGTCGGATTTCGGCCATTTTTTATACCAAGATAAAGTGAGTTCAGATATGTACGTGGGCTAAGTTTAGTAAAGATATATCGGTTTTTGCTCAAGTTATTGTGTTAACGGCCGATCGGAAGGACAGACGGTGGACTGTGTATAAAAACTGGGCGTGGCTTCCACCGATTTCGCCCATTTTCACAGAGAACAGTTAACGTCATAGAATCTATGCTCCTACCAAATTTCAAAAGGATTGGTAAATTTTTGTTCGACTTATGGCATTAAAAGTATTCTAGACACACTAAATGAAAATGGGCGGAGCCACGCCCATTTTGAAATTTTCTTTTATTTTTGTATTTTGTTGCATCATATCATTACTGGAGTTGAATTTTGACTTAATTTACTTATTTACAGTAAAGATATTAAATTTTTTGTTAAAATTTGAATTTAAAAAAATTTTTTTTTAAAAAGTGGGCGTGTTCTTCATCCAATTTTGCTAGTTTTTATTTAACACATATATAGTAATAGTAGTAACGTTCCTGCCAAATTTCATCATGATATCTTCAACGACTGCCAAATTACAGCTTGCAAAACTTTTAAATTACCTTCTTGTAAAAGTGGGCGGTGCCACGCCCATTGTCCAAAATCTTACTAATTTTCTATTCTGCGTCATAACGTCAACCCATCTACCAAGTTTCATCGCTTTAACCGCCTTTGGCAATGAATTATCGCATTTTTTCGGTTTTTCGAAATTTTCGATATCGAAAATGTGGGCGTGGTTATAGTCCGATATCGTTCATTTTAAATAGCGATCTGAGATGAGTGCTCAGGAACCTACATACCAAATTTCATCAAGATACCTCAAAATTTACTCAAGTTATCGTGTTAACGGACGGACGGACGGACGGACGGACATGGCTCAATCAAATTTTTTCTGGATCCTGATTATTTTGATATATGGAAGTCTATATCTATCTCGATTCCTTTATATATGTACAACCAACCGTTATCCAATCAAACTTAATATACTCTGTGAGCTCTGCTCAACTGAGTATAAAAATAAATAATAGTTTAAAAAAACTAAAAAACACGCTTTTATAGCTAACCGAACTAAAAAATAGAAAATAATTTTCAATTAAAAAGAGTTTATATAACAGTAGTAGAAGGTCAAACAACCATTTATAGTTAATCACCTCAAAAAAATATAATCAAATTTAAGTTATTAACCGAATAATTTAATTCACAGTAAAAAGCGTGGGGTGCTTGATATTGAATGTTACAATCATTCGATTGGCAACTATCTGAGAGGAAAGATATGAAATGTAGTCAAATGCACCCCACGCTTTTTAATCTTGTGTTGCTGTAGAAGGTCCTGCTACTGTTATATAAACTCTTTTTAATTGAAAGTTATTTTCTATTTTTTAGTTCGGTTAGCTATAAAAGCGTGTTTTTTAGTTTTTTTTAAACTATTATTTAGTTTTTACACTGTGTTTGAGGGCCATGCCCACTTCACAGTTTTTTTCAAGCTTGCTGGTAACAAAGAATTCAACCACGATATACAGTCAAATGAAATTGATATAATGGAGCAAAGTTCGAAAGTTAGAAAATTTTTGAAAATGGGTGTGGCACCTCCACTTTTTTAGTAAATCTCTCTTATTCATATACATTGAAAATCAATGAGGTAAATCCTCGCCTAATTAATAACAATAAACAATTTTGGTAAATTCTATGTCTTTTGTGGGCTCACAGAGGCACATACTAGGAAAGCCATAAGTAACTGGGAAGCAAAACACTTCAGACAACACTGGATTGAATGCCCAGGGCAAAGACAGACCAATTCGCTTATGCCCCCAGCAACGAGAGTATTAGCCCACTCATTAATCTAAGCGGAGGTAAATTATGAACTCTGCGTACTTTACGGCACACTGTAGTCTACGATATCACCTAAGTAATTTAAATCTATCCGACAATCTCTCACTTCTGTGAGCTGGAGGATGAAACGCCGGTTCTGCGTATACATAGCTCTGTTAAGGCAGAGAAACTCCCGCCTAGGTAGCGCGTCTCTTATTTCCTTCGCGATATGAACCAAAAAGCTTGAAGGAGTGCCTAAATGCATTAAAAGTAGAGTTGTCACGAATATTCGGCAACTATTCGGTATTCGGCCTATTCGGCCACTTTTTTCGCTATTCGGTATTCGGCCGATTACCATATCATGTAAAAAAGACACGTTATATTACTCAAAATTATGTACTTATTTCGAAATTACAACACTTTAGTATTTAAAATTGATCAGTGGTAAGTTATGTTAGACATTTTTGGGGAGTAAACGATTATGCTTTTCATCGTAAATTTTACCAGCATCAGAAAATAAGGTCTCACTATACACGCTACTTCCAGGAGAAGAAAGATAAACTTTAGCAAACTTTTAAACTTTGCCACAGCATTCTTCTCCACGTCCTCCTCATCATTAGCATTTTGCATATTATCTGTAGCGACTTCCTCAAATCAGTTCCAGAAACTGTCGTGTATTTCAGTAGTCCTATCATTTTCATTCAGGCTTCTTTTCTTACGAATTGGAGAAGAATCGTCATCGGTACTATTTTCAGAGCTTCTAGAAGAATTTTTTGTCTTGCTCTTTTTGCTTGAACCAATCTTAGGAAACACGGTTTGAAGCGAGGATCCAGAAAAGCAGCAACCAGATATTTGTTTTTTTCATCGAAGCTGAATCGCCTTTCAAACTCGCCTTGCAGTGAAGATCTCATTGTTACTAAATTTGGTACTTTCTCAGCTGTCTCTGCTTTCCCCAGATATTTTAATAAATTTACTGCATGTGGAATCACTTCAGAGATGCAACAGATACCTGAGCTCGTTATTTTTGTAATCTCTTCGAATGGTTTGAGGAGTTCGATACATTGTTCCAATAGTTCCCATTGTCAGATTTATTAAAGTTTCATGATCTGTTAGGTACAAGCAGGAAAACAGGTGTCCACTTGTCTTAATCCAGCTAACGCGCCCCGACAAGCATGTATTTCGTGCCGAATATTCGGCGCTTCGGCCGACAGCGTTGCCGAATATTCGGTATTTGGTATTCGGCCAATTCACTATTCGTGGCATCTCTAATTAAAAGCCTCCACATACAGTAGAAGGTTGAGATGACAAGCACAAATAATAGATCTAAATAAAGGTTGCAGTTCATCGATGCTAATAATAATAAAATAATAAAAAAAAGCTCATTGTATTCCTATAAATATAACAAAGAAACCAATCCTTTTAACCACCAACAAAAAAAAAAGCCTTGAGCCAAAGCTAACATACAAACTGTGTACTGTGCAAAGAATAAACTATGCAAGGAAGGCAATTGGGACACGTTGCATAATAAAAAAGACATAGCCTTTACTGAATGTGCTTGTTACGGTTCAGACTTCGGAGGAGTGCGGGTTCGAATCACTCTCCTGTGAGAAAAGGCTCTGAAGATATTTACAAAGTAGAACAGCGAAACCTGTCACCTTGTCCGTCCTGATGCGACGTTTTTTAAATCTTTCCCAAATTATTAATAAATTATCCACGAATTCTCACAATATTTGATTAGAGTATTGTTTTTACAACAATAACTGTTTATGAAAAAAAAGAGGCGGAAACAGTTTGAAATCACGCTTACTTCTTATACCCAGTCTTCCATCTGTCTTTCCATATCGAAAGTTTCGAGATATGAAAAAACTGGGACAATGCATTAACAAGTAATGATAAAGTGTGTGGGTGGAGCCGTGTGTAAAAGTCTACGAAAGTGGAGAAAGCTTCTGATCGCCATTCACCTGAGAAAGGCCAGAGCGATTCTTTTGCATGCGGTTCAAGCAGCTCACTACTTCCGGTCGCCTGCGGCCAAGTATCCTCTGGGTAGCCATTTAGTGGTGAGCTAATGTGAGAAAGCGACAACCTGGCTAGGCCACTCTGATATAATCTTTTTAAGGGATATCCAGGGGATCTTTCATCAGCAGCGTCTGTCCACAACGAGGTGCGGCTGCAAGCGGGCGTCTGTCTTGGATCAAGCGGCTAGCTATATAAACGTGCCATTAATATTTTCACCTCCGCTCAGCGGGTTGTGCGCTGGGCTTGGAACTCGCCACGTCAAACCACACTCCAATGTAAAGAACCATCAAGCCTCGGATAAAAAGAAACGCTCCTATTGATGACGACCATGGCAAACGTTTGAAGGACAATGAATTGAGGGCATGCAACTGGAACGTCCGCTCCCTGAATGGGATTGGTGCAGGTGCCCGGCTAGTTGATGTCCTCATCAAAGCAAAATCTGACATCACCGCCGTCACGAAATGCGTTGGACGAAGGAAGGTAGAAGGAAGATAAAGAAGTGTGACATCTATTAGAGTGGCCATACAAATAAGCGCAGTTTCGGCGTTGGATTCGTGGTGGGAGAGAGACTTTGTCGCCAAGTACTGGCGTTGACGCCTGTGAAGGAACGTCTCGCCGCTATCCCAATAAAATCAAAATTTTTTAATATATCATTCATCTGCGCCCATGCACCAACAGAGTTGAAAGACGATGAGGAGGTGAAAGACGTTTTTTATGAACAATTAGAAGGGACATACGAGCGCTTCCCACGCCATAATATAAAAGTCGTGCTTGGCGACTTTAACGCCAGGGTGGGCAAAGAAGGTGTAAAACATAAATGTCCCATCTGCCAATTTGTAAGGAAAATCAAAAGTGAGCAAGACGCAAATTTGAAGAGACGTTCGGCCTAAATATTCATGGAGATAAATCGCGCCAAGCATTAATTATTATTATTTTTCTATTTCATTTTTTATGGTTAATGCGTCAAGCACTATCAGTTAAACAAATAAATAGCTTTTATTCTACCGAAATAACAAATACAAGGTTTTTATGTTTATTTTAGCAAAATGAAATTAGTGCGTATATTCTATTATTTTTCAAAGGAAAATTTAATTGTGCTTCATTGTTCGTTTCTATATTTGTACAGCTGAATTGTGGTATTAACTTCACATAGGTTAAGTGATACGTGTACAATATGACCGTATTTTTTCCCCAGCGGGTCAGGGGGTCAGAATATATCCGCGGTAGGTATGTCAGGGCAACCCTTCAGGTTGCCAGCGCAATATATAGCTTCTCCAAATCCAATAGTCAGACCCACATAACCGCGGCGAATCCTGTTTCACTAACATACGAGGCTCGGGCGACCCCAAGCTCCTCATGGAACTTGGGGGTGGGGAGGGAGGGATGGCTGGAAAGTTTAATGTGGCCACATAAATCGTTCCCGAGATGGTCGGGATAGCACCTTAATGGTGCAGTGTTACCGTAGCGTACCGGATATATATCCGGCAAAGGACCATCACATCGATAACCCTCCCCAAAGCCTTCGGGGATAACAACAACATGACCGTATTTTTAACCATTTCAGGCATATGCGACACAGGTGTCCCAAAAATATTTCCTTGTACAGCAAGCAGGCCGTCAATATTTTACTAGTTTTTTCGTTACAAGTTACTTAATCTTATCAGAATGTATACATCCGAACCGATTTTCATTAAATTTAAATAATGTTTATTTCTGTGTATTTCTACTACGAAAAGCTTTTCGGTTAAAATTCCCTACAGTCGGAAAGTTCAGCCTACACAATGAAACTTCTCCTAATGGACTGAGGCTGATTGACTTTGCCGGTGCTCGAAAAATTGTCATACCCAGCACGAGGTTCATGCATAAGAAGGTACATCAAGCTACATGGCTGTCCCCCGAACGAAATACTCGCAATCAGATCAATCACGTTGTGATAGACGGACGGCATGCCTCCAGTATTTTAGATGTGCGCACGATCCGAGCACCTAACATCGACTCGGACCATTATCTCGTCGCAGCCAAAATGCCCATCAGCCTCTGCGGGGCTAAAACCAAGGAACAAAAAACACAAGGAAATCTAGACGTTGAAAGGCTGCACTCGCAACAGACTGCCAATGATTTCGCAACTCGACTCCCACACCTGCTCTCTGAGAGCTCAACTCAACCTGAAGGAGCAGTTGGAGCATATCTCCAAAGCACTTCGTACTGCCGCCGAGGAAAATATTGGTTACCGGCGGCCACGGAAAAACAACTCGTATGATGAAGAATATCGCGTTGCAGCCGAAAGAAAAGACGATGCCTACAGGGCTACGTTAAAAGCGAGTGCAACAAGAGGTGTGTGTGAATGCTATCTCGAGTTGAAAAGGGAAGCGTGACGCCTTTTCAGGAAGAAAAAAGCAAAGACAGAAAGGCGTGAGTGCGAGGATATTGAGCTGCTAGCCACCAATAACGCCCGAAAATTTTACAAAAAAATTCGGCGACAGACGGAAGGTTTTAAGACCGGGGCAAACTCCTGTAAGAACGAAAACGGCGACCTTGTAACTGATGTCCAGAAAATACTTAGATTATGGATGGACCACTTCTCTGCTCTCCTAAATGGAGGCATCGATTTACCGCACAGGGATGACGCACCCGATCCCGCAATCGATGAATGTCCCCCACCCGATTATGACGAAGTTAGAATAGCAATAACCAGATTGAAAAACAACAAGTCCGCGGGCGCTGATGGATTGCCTGCGGAGCTATTCAAATACGGCGGCGAGGAGTTGGTAAGGCGCATGCATCACCTTCTTCAAAAAATATGGGCGGACGAGTGCATGCCCCACCATTGGAATCTAAGTGCTCATTGCCCAGTCCACAAGAAGGGGATACTACAAACTCCAACATCTATCGCGGAATCAGCCTTCTTAATATAGCATATAAGGTCCTGTTAAGTGTATTGTGCAAAAGAGTGAAGCACACCGTGAATCGGCTGATTGGACCTTATCAGTGCGGCTTCAGGCCTGGTAAATCTACGATCGACCAGATTTTCACAATGCGTCAAATCTTGGAAAAAACCCGCGAAAAAAGAATCGACACACATCACCTCTTCGTCGATTTTAAAGCCGCATTCGACAGCACGAAAAGGAGCTGCCTATATGCCGCTATGTCTGAATTTGGTTTACCCGCAAAACGTTTACGGCTGTGCAAAATGACATTTTGACTACGAATTGAGCAACACCATCAAGCTGTTCGAAACTAAAAGAAGATTCAGGCAGGGTGACCCCCTATCGTGCGATTTCTTTAACTTGATGCTGGAGAAAATTATACTAGCTGCAGAACTTAACCGCTCTGGAACAATATTCTATAAAAGCGTGCAATTACTGGCATATGCGTATGCCATTGATGTCATCGGCCTAAACACTCTTGCCAATATATGCTACTTTGGACTAGGTAGGCAACTGAAAAGTAAAGTCCTCTCCCGGCAAACGAAAATCATACTCTACAAGTCACTTATCGTTCCCGTCCTGCTGTATGTTCATGGACCATGACAACATCAGATGAAGCGGCTCTGGGAGTGTTCGAGAGAAAAGTTCTTCGAAAGATTTATGGACCTCTATGCGTTGGCGATGGCGAGTACCGAAGAAGATTTAACATTGCCATGGTTTGCGAATGAAAGATGACGCTCCGGCCAAGAAAGTGTTTCTATCGGAACCCGCCTATGGAATCAGAGGTAGAGCGCGGCCCCCACTACGTTGGAAGGACCAGTTGGAAAACGATTTGAACTCCCAATTTGTGCCGGTTGGCAGAGAGAAGGAGTGACTGGCGCGCCTTGTTGGACGGCCATAACCGTTTAAACCGTTAAGCGCCAATTAAGTAAGTAAAAGCTCTCAGTGAAAACCCATCTGCCTTGCAGATGCCTTTCGGTGTCGACATAAAACATGTAGGTCCCGTCCGGCCAATTTGTAGGGAAAATCAAGAGGAGCACGACGCAAATTGGAAAAGAAGCTCGGCCTTATATATCTTCGGATATTATCGCGCCTTACATTTATTTTTTTTTATAAGCAAGTAAGATTAAGTGCTTGAAACATTTTGGGTGGATTAAATTCTTTGCGTAAAGTTCAAAAGAAACATTTTTAAAATGGATTTACAAGCTTTGCGAGTGTGTTATTACTGTGGCTTGAAGCTTATGTTGTGAAGGTTTTCGAACAATCCCATATTTTTTTGTATCTTTCGTTTAATCCCTTCTACGTTAGGGTATATCGCTTTATCTTGGTTTTCATCAGGTCAAAATGAATGCAATCAAAATCTGTCTGAAGCTGACACGCTGTTCAATTGGAGTCAAAAGGGTTTCTCATGCCACATTACTGACTCAAAGTCGATAAAGCAGTACGGGTCAAAAACCACGCTAAAAATTTGTGTTCATGTATTTCCCTTTGTTTGGCAAACGAAAACAATTCCAATAAACTACCAACACGTTGACAAATGAAGCTTGAATGCCAAATTTGCAACACCGTTGGGCCATTGCCGTTTTCACTTAGTCGCTCTTTAGACGCAATAATTTTTGTTGCTGAAACTCCTTACTTGACTAATAGGGGCTGACGACGAAAGCGGACAGGCACCAAGTTGCTTATGCTGGGCGACTTGCTTTGTGCTGTCTTTCTTCTGTTGTCAAATTCTGGTTTTTTTATACCCAGCTGTACTTGTACACAGGGTATTATAACTTTGATTGGATAACGGCTGGTTGTACAGGTATAAAGGAACCGAGATAGATATAGACTTCCATATATCAAAATCATCAGAATTGAAAAAAATTTTATTGAGCCATGTCCATCCGTCCGTCCGTTCGCCTGTCCGTTAACACGATAAATTGAGTAAATATTGAGATATCTTCACCAAATTTGGTACACGAGCATATCTAGCCCCAGAATAGATTGGTATTGAAAATGAGCGAAATCGGAAGATAACCTGCCCAATTTTTATATATATAACATTTTGGAAAACACAAAAAACCTGATTATTTAGTAAATAATACACCTGGCACCGCCCACTTGCGATATAATCAATTTAACAAATATTATTAATCATATATGAAAAATTGTTAAACCTATCGTAACAAAATTCGGCAAAGAGGCTGGCTTTACTATAAAGAGTGCTTTTAAGAAAAATTAACGAAATCGATTAAGGACCACGCCCACTTTTATGTAAGAGATTTTTAAAAGGTTCGTGGACGAATAAAATAAGCTATATATTTGCAAAAAAGAGCTTTATAGCAATGGTATTTCATTTCCCAAGTGGATTTATAACAATAAATAGGAAAAACTTCAAATTTAAAAAAATTAGCGAGGCACCGCCCCTGTTATGATTAAGCAATTTTCTATGTTTCGGGAGCCATAACTCGAAGAAAAATTACTTCAGAATAGAACCATATGTAAATGTATTATTGCGCAGCCTTGTAACACTATTAAGCACACAAAACAAACAACAACAGCATTTTAAGTGTACAGCTGGGTATGTAATGTTCGGTTTCACACGAACTTAGACTTCCTTACTTGTTTACACTGTTTTTGTACACAGCTGAGCAGAGCTCACAGAGTATATTAACTTTGTTCGCATAACGGTAATCCGTAACGGCATAAACTAATCGAGATAGAGATAGAGTTCTATATATCAAAATGATCTGGGTGAAAAAAGAAATTCATTTAGCCATGTCCGTCCGTCCGTAAACACGATAACTTGAGTAAACTTTGAGGTATCTTGATAAAATTTGGTACGTAGGTTCCTGGGTGCTCATCTCAGATCGCTATTTAAAACGAACGAAATCGGACTATAACCACGCCCACTTTTTCGATATCGAAAATTTCGAAAAACCGAAAAAGTGCGATAATTCATTATCAAAGACGGATAGAGCGATGGAACTTGGTGGGTGGATTGACCTTATGACAGCAAAATAGAAAATTAGTAAAATTTTGGACATTGGGTGTGGCACCGGCCACTTTTAAAAGAAGGTTATTTAAATATTTTGCGAGCTGTAATTTGGCAGTCGTTGAAGATATCATGATGAAATTTGGCAGGAAGGTTACTCCTATCACTATATGTATGCTTAATAAAAATTAGCAAAATCGGAGAACGGCCACGCCCACTTTAAAAAAAAATTTTTTTAAAGTCAAATTTTAACAAAAAATTTTATATCTTTACAGTATATACATAAGTAAATTATGTCAACATTCAACTCCAGTAATGATATGGTGCAACAAAATACAAAAATAAAATAAAATTTGAAAATGGTCGTAGCTCCGCCCTTTTCCCTTTAATTAGTCTAGAATACTTTTAAGGCCATAAGTCGAACAAAAAATTTCCAATCCTTGTGAAATTTGGTAGGTGCATAGATTCTATGACGGTAACTATTTTCTGTGACAATGAACCAAATCGGTTGAAGCCACGCTCAGTTTTATACACAGTCGACCGTCTGTCCTTCCGCTCGGTCGTTAACACGATAACTTGAGCAAAAATCGATATATCTTAACTAAACTTAGTTCACGTACTTCTCTTGATATAAAAAATGGCCGAAATCCGACTGTGACCACGCCCACTTTTTCGATATCGAAAATTACGAAAAATGAAACAAATGCCATAATTCTGTACCAAATATGAAAAAAGAGATGAAACATGGTAATTGGATTGGTTTACTGACGCAAAATATAACTTTAGAAAAAACTTTGTAAAATGAGTGTGGCACCTACCATATGAAGTAGAAGAAAATGAAAAAGTTCTGCAGGGCGAAATCAAAAGCCCTTGGAATCATGGCAGGAATACTGCTTGTGGTATCGAATATATAAATAAATTAGCGGTACCCGACTGATGACGTTCTGGGTCACCCTGGTCCACATTTTGGTCGATATCTCGAAAATGCCTTCACATGTACAACTATGGCGCACTCCCCTTTAAAAAAAACTCTTTAATAATTTCCATTTGAAACCCATGTCATACAAACACATTCCAGGGTTACCCCAGGTTCATTTTGCTAAATGGTGATTTTCCCTTATTTTGTCTCCAAAGCTCACAGCTGAGTATGTAATGTTCGGTTACACCCGAACTTAACCTTCCTTACTTGTTATTGAAGAAAGTTATTTTGATTTGAAACACATATTTTTAAAGTTTTAATCAAGGAGATTCCATACAAGGTGATGGCAAAGCGAATTCAAACAATTAGCCGTGCAGAAGAACGTCAAGTCAAAACAAAATTTTCATTGATTTCGATTAACTGACATATTGTTGTACAAGGCGTTGCATGGAAAATAATCATGAAGAAACAACCAGCTGTTGGGATAACAACATCTGGTACTGAATTCGCCTTGGTTTTAGTTGATAGGTATTTCCAATGATTCACAACAATTTTTCAAATTTTAAATAACTAAAACAAAGATATCTTAAAAACTTTTTAGAATGAGATGAAATGAAATGTCAGATTGTTGCTTAAATAGAGTCGCCGTGCGTAAATATGATAAGCATCTCTAAAAGAGAATTTGCCGATAATCAGCAAGCAATATAATTATCGCTTTTGACGTTGTATGACAAGTCGTTTTTATTGATTTGACCAAAATTGTCCAAGCGAAAACCAAGCTATAGATTGTTATAACGTGGATTTAGTCATTTGCAAAGGATTTGATGTTGGGAATAGATGAGAATTTCTGCAGGTTAAATGCCACTTTATTTATTTTTCAAGAAATACTTCTTTGTTTACTTTTGAACAGGTGAAAAATATTTTAAAAACAATTTTTTTTTGTTCAAATAAATAGGTGATTAATTGTCAAACCTCATAAGTGAAACCTTAATTAATGTGCTTTGTTTGCTTTGTATAAACAAATGGCAAAAACTAGAAAAATAATACCTTAAAAATAACAAAATATTTCCCAATGAACCCATGGCAAAAGAACGTTTTAAGGTCAGTGAGTAAAGTTGAAAGGGTTTTGGAATATTCTTTAATTTTTTTGTATCCTTGCACTGATCCCTTTCATGTGTATAACTAAATCCTTTACTGTACGAATGAATTAGGTACATTAACTAAACAAACGTAAGCCCTAGATACTAAAGCATTGAGAACCGGGAATTCCCATGCCTTCACAGCCTTCTTTAGATGTTACACAACTCAATAATAGATACCCAAATAGATCTTTAAACTTCACTTCACTCATAAGGAACTGCATTATCGTTTTTTTATTGCACCTTCGCTGACAACGCACATTCGCATGTGTAACCCGGAAACTTTCATTATTTCGTCGCTGATCCACAAATGGGATTTGCGTCTTGTCATTGCAATAGTGCCTATGCATTAGACTGGGTCGATTTATTAACCGATATCGCGCCATCGATTTTTCGATAGGACTTGGGCTAAGGAAAACAAGTTCCACTACGCCTGAGAAATTATATTTTTGGGCCGGAAAGGTTATACATATGAAATTTTTTTTAGTAAGTTTAGTTAGAAAAAACCCTTAAAAATCAAAGTCGAAGAAAGTCAAAAAATGAAATTTCGCAGGGTCGAAAATTATTTTTTTGGGTATGTGTAGTGGAACTTTTTCCTGAGAACAAATCCTATCGAAAGATCGATGGCGCGATATCGGTTAAATTTCGTCCATACAAATCGACCCAACCTAATTAAATAAAATAAGAAAAGTATTATTTTTTATCAAATAAAAATGTTTTCCGTGTTAAATTCGCTGAAAATTTCCTGAAAATTGAAATGAAAACAAAACAAAAACAATAAAAAGCATTGAAAAACAAATCAAAACAAACATATCTAATGCTTGTTTTTATTAGGTCAAAATGACTGACATCAAAACTGCAGCTTGACTGAAGCCCCCATTACTGATACTTAGCATAGACTTGACTTGACTTGGCGTAAACTTGGCAACTTAGCCACGATTATACTCCACTTGGCGCATAAAATCTTGCATCACAATCAGCGTTGAATTTTTTTTTTAAATAAATGTCAATTTGTATGACAAAATGTCAAAATGAAATGGAAACAAACAAATGGCATCTCAAAATGTAAACGTCACTTAGAACTTACATAGAAAATCAAAATTCAACAGACTTCTAAGTCAAGTTAAGTTTTGTGTAATCAGTAACATGCAATGTTCATTTAACAGAACTGTAAGTGACAGTTCGCAAGCCAAGTCAAATCTATGCTAAGTATCAGTAATGGAGCCTTAACCCTGTGATCAGTTGGGGTCAAAGCCGTTTCATTCTGACACATTACTAACTCAAAGTCGATAAAGAAGTTCATGGTCAAAATCCATGCTAAAATTTTGTGTTCATTTATTTCACAATATATTTCATTATTTTCCGTTGTTTTACACGCTGTGTCATTATATGATGATGGGACGCCAGTCGGCAAACGAAAACAAAATGCCAACATGTTAGCAAATGAAATTTTAATGGTAAATGGGCAATTGTCGTTTTCATTTATTGTTAAACTTAGTCGTCACTTTGTAGTCAAAATCGACGGCACACCATTTGACGTTGTATAAAAAACAGTTTTTTTATATGAGTTAATCGGGGATTGCCCGTATTGCTTTAAATGTATGAACATTTATTTCAAGCAATTTTTAATTTTATAATTTATTTAATAATTTGGGAAAAATTTAAACAACGTGACATCAGGACGGACAAGGCGACAGCTGTTTCGATTATACCTTGTAAATCTCTTCAAAGCCTTTTCTCCCGGGGGTGGAAGTCGAACCCGCACTCCTACGGTAGTTGAAATGGTTAGAAACGCATTCAGCTACGTCATGCCTTAGTTGTTGTAAAGTTTTTCCCAATTGCCTATTTTTCGCATATATTATCATCCACACATTCCATACGTCGTATGTAGTTATGTGTTGAAGTTATGCATGTTTGTAAGGCGGTTTCATAGAAACATGGTTTTATTGCTGTTTTTGTTCTGTTTATAGAACTACAACGAACTAACAAATGTTGTCTCTTTTATATGAATTAATCGGGGATTGCCCGTATTGCTTTAAATGTATGAACATTTATTTCAAGCAATTTTTAATTTTATAATTTCTAACCATTTCAACTATCGTAGGAGTGCGGATTCGACTCCCCCTCCCGGGAGAAAAGGCTTTGAAGAGATTTACAAGGTATAATCGAAACAACTGTCGCCTTGTCCGTCCTGATGTCACGTTGTTTAAATTTTTCCCAAATTATTAAATAAATTATAAAACTAAAAATTGCTTGAAATAAATGTTCATACATTTAAAGCAATACGGACAATCCCCGATTAATTCATATAAAAGAGACAACATTTGGTTAGTTCGTTGTAGTTCTATAAACAGAACAAAAACAGCAATAAAACCAAGTTTCTATGAAACCGCCTTACAAACATGCCTAACTTAAACACATAACTTCATACGACGTATGGAATGTGTGGAATATAATATATGCGAAAAAAAGGCAATTGGGAAAAACTTTACAACAACTAAGGCATGACGTAGCTGAATGCGTTTCTAACCATTTCAACTATCGTAGGACTGCGGGTTCGACTCCCACTCCCGGGAGAAAAGGCTTTGAAGAGATTTACAAGGTATAATCGAAACAGCTGTCGCCTTGTCCGTCCTGATGTCACGTTGTTTAAATTTTTCCCAAATTATTAAATAAATTATAAAATTAAAAATTGCTTGAAATAAATGTTCATACATTTAAAGCAATACGGGCAATCCCCGATTAATTCATATAAAAGAGACAACATTTGGTTAGTTCGTTGTAGTTCTATAAACAGAACAAAAACAGCAATAAAACCAAGTTTCTATGAAACCGCCTTACAAACATGCATAACTTAAACACATAACTTCATACGACGTATGGAATGTGTGGAAGATAATATATGCGAAAAAAAGGCAATTGGGAAAAACTTTACAACAACTAAGGCATGACGTAGCTGAATGCGTTTCTAATCATTTCAACTATCGTAGGAGTGCGGGTTCGACTCCCACTCCCGGGAGAAAAGGCTTTGAAGAGATTTACAAGGTATAATCGAAACAGCTGTCGCCTTGTCCGTCCTGATGTCACGTTGTTTAAATTTTTCCCAAATTATTAAATAAATTATAAAATTAAAAATTGCTTGAAATAAATGTTCATACATTTAAAGCAATACGGGCAATCCCCAATTAATTCATATAAAAGAGACAACATTTGGTTAGTTCGTTGTAGTTCTATAAACAGAAAAAAAACAGCAATAAAACCAAGTTTCTATGAAACCGCCTTACAAACATGCATAACTTCAACACATAACTACATACGACGTATGGAATGTGTGGAAGATAATATATGCGAAAAAAAGGCAATTGGGAAAAATTTTACAACAACTAAGGCACGACGTAGCTGAATGCGTTTCTAACCATTTCAGCTATCATAGGAGTGCGGGTTCGACTCCCTCTCTCGGGAGAAAAGGCTTTGAAGAGATTTACAAGGTATAATCGAAACAGCTGTCGCCTTGTCCGTACTGATGTCACGTTGTTTAAATTTTTCCCAAATTATTAAATAAAAACAGTTTTTGCTTGACATTACAGTATTTGCCAAATTCAGTTGCATGTGGGAAAAGCGAACTCACTTAAACTTGTCACTGCCTTCACTTCATTGATTTCATCATGGCTTGCCTTTTAAAAAAATCACTTTACATATGGGATATCCCAAATCCGTATTTTCTTTTTCATTTTATTAGTTAGCGTGCACTTACTTTAACAGAACATAGGGTTGTTGATTTACGAATCACACAATCATACTTCTTGTTACTACAGCACTTATTTAGCGTCGCTATCAAATCGCTTCTAGAAAGGGGACCCGGGAAAGATTTATTCGAACAAATTCTAGTCACGGTTTGATTTGCCTGAAATTGGGTATTTAGGTATCTCTTACCCTAGATTACTATTTACAAGAATATTTTCTGGAAAACGGACCAGGGACTGACTGAGAGTAGAAGAAGTACTCCGACTGGGACTTGGGCTTTGACTGGGGCTGGGACTTTTGGGCTGGGATTGTAACTGGAACGAGGACTAGGAATAAGGGATGGAGAAAGAAAGGGACTAGATAGAGAAAAGAGTGACGAAGAAAGACACTGAGAAAGAGATGAAGCTGGACGCATATAGAGCAAAAATTACGGAGAAGAAACAGAAGGGCAGGGTGACTCCTCCAATAAAAGGTCAAGAAAAAGGGGGAGGGAGAGTTAGAGATAAACACTTCTTAAAACTTAAGTAGATAGATCAAAGTTAGGGCTGAACAAGGTCTGCCGGGTCTGCTTATATTTATAGATAAAAGAGATGTAAATAAATTTTTTCACTTTTTGGAACTTTTTATATTCTGCTTACTGGGCTCACTTTCAATATATGCAAAAAAGATTAAGAATGTGATAAATTAAACAACACGTGTCTCTTAAAGGCAAATAATTTATTTTTGAAGCTTATAATTGCCTTTTCATAGCACTTTAAGAAAACCAACCTAAAAATTGTGTGCTATTGAATCATAAAAATCAATAAGTTTTAGAACAAAAATGAATACCCAGCAGAAAATGAAGAGCGGGACATTTAGTATTCACACTTGTACCAATAGCGCTTAGGTTCGAGCTAGGTATATATATTTAAATAAATTAATCAAAGTCTGCGACTATTTCAAAACCACCTGCCACTGAATTAGTTAAAGACGCGTTCAAAAGGCAAGATCATTGTATACCTTTTTAAAGCGTTCCTAATTGGTGTCTTAGGTGGTTCTGAAATACTCGTAAACTTTTATTAATTAATTTAAATCCGTATTGGTCAGACTTCAGCATTGTTGATACAAGTGTGGCTACCTACTCTCCCGATATGCATCCGATTAGCACCAGTTTGAAGGTAGTCATTAAGGGCCGTTTTAGCATCTCCAGCTAAGGTAGATCTTATCTGGAGGATACCTACTTACCAGATAGATTAATTTGACACTTATGTTTTCACGTACACAGGGTGACCAACCAAGGGTTGAATCTATGATAGGGAAATTTTTTATTTATGGTAAAACTATTAAGGTGGATGATAAACAGTCCATTTCTGCTTGGCGAGGTGATGTTTAATGTCCCTTTTAGGTCCTCTCGGTATTTCCAACCGCTATATTTAAATACATGTAGATCGAATTTTCAAATGCATTAACCTCTTCGTTGTCTGTGTCAAGATTTCAATAATCACTGCAATAATATTGATACTTGCGACACACTTTACAGTATAAAAAAATATATAATCACTGCCTTGAACTCATAACTGTTTCAAAATCACATGTTAAACTAAATATGTTACCTGCTCCAGTTACTTTGGGCGGGTGGCTTGGAATCACGTCCTTTCCAACCTCCCACACATCGCAGCCCTACTCATTGTGTGTTAAATATACATCAGCTGCTCGAAATCACGTCCATTCTGACAGCACTAATAATCAATAGTTACTTTGGGCGGGTGGCTTGGAATCACGTCCTTTCCAACCTCCCACACATCGCAGCCCTACTATTGTGTGTTAAATATACATCAGCTGCTCGAAATAGCGTCCATTCCGACAGCACTGATAATCAATTCCGTTGCTCGCATTACAGTCCATCCCGACAACTGATTCAATAATATATGTATATACATATTTTATAATATAATTTTGCTCACTATGTATGCTTGTTAATTTTACACTGTAATCCGCATTTATATTCATTCATTCATTCATATTTAGTCTGATTAATTGTAAAATTTGTAGACTAACAAATAAATAAATAAATAAAAACATCTTTTGTGAATACACTAAAATTGGCCAAACAGCTTACTTTTTAACACGCTTTAGCTTGGCTTGTAACTATGTAACGGAATCTTTGAGCTTAATTTTCACCGGTTTCTGGAACTCTGATTGATGTGAAACTTTGCATACGTCTCAAGGACGGATGACAATGCATTAATGTGATGGTGTGGTGACATAAGGTCAACGGCCATAAGGCCAATTGGTCTTATTACCACTTTAAATGGCCATAAGTTTGATTGAAACTTTGCACACGTATCAAGGCTCGATTACAATGCATTAATATGATGGTGTGGTGACATAAGGCCAACGGCTTAAGGTCAATTGGCCTTATTACCACTTTGAATGGCCATAAGTTTGATTAAAATTTTGCACACGTATCAAGGCTCGATGACAATGCATTAATGTGATGGTGTGGTGACATAAGTTCCACGGCCATAAGGTCAATTGACCTTATTACCACTTTGAATGGCCATAAGTTTGATTGAAACTTTGCACACGTATCAAGGCTCGATGACAATGCAATAATGTGATGGTGGGGTCACATAAGGTTAACGGACATAAGGTCAATTGAACTTATGACCACCCCAAATGGCCATAGATTTGAAACCTTGCACATAATGCTAAAAACGCATTCCTTTATTAATGATAGAAGTGGATGCATGGCATATCTACGAAAGAGCATACTGGAACCCTTTTTAACACGGTTTTATTAGCTTGGCCTGTATCTATGTATCCATGTATGCATGTAACGGAATCTGGAGTGGAGCCAAGAGCCCCGGTAATGCAGAGCTCCAAACTCCGTTGCACCTTTTGAAGCATTTTAAGGTAGGTACTTTTAGCTAGTGCAGACCACCAGACCAAGCCACCATAAAGAAGAATCGGGCACACAATGGCTGTGTAAATCCAGTAGGTCACCTTAGGGGAGAATCCCCAGGAGGTGCCAATTGCCCTCTTGCAGGTGAACAGCTCTGCTGCTGCCTTCTTGGATCGCTCCACTATATGGTCACTCCATAATAGCTTCCTATCCAGAATGACTCCCAAATACTTGACTTGATCGCTAAACGCTAAGAACGTACCCCCAATTCTTGGCGGTTTAAGATTTGGTACTTTGTACCTCCTCGTGAAGAGGACAAGCTCGGTTTTATCCAGGTTGAATTCCAAACCTGTGGTGGGTTGTACTCCTGGAGCAGCTCCAGGACGTCAGCTGGGTCCGTTGGCGTCACTGGAACCCAGGCTCTAGCCCTTGGCGCCTTCACTACCATGAGGTGTGCGCCTGGATATACCACCCCTACCAGCGTGACGGCGGCCCTATAGAGGCTTACCGACCTGGCGTCGTCACAGGAAATTAGCTTGACATTGCCCTGGAACCACCCTGCATCGGTGTAAGATGGCGGTGGACCAGGGTTGCCTTTCTTAACCATAGCGGCCACCATAGCGATCGCGGCCTCGATCCACTTCCACTGTTGTTTCGGGATCCTGCCATCTTCGCTGCTCTCGTATATAATGCCAATGATCTGCCGACCCTTGGCAATTTCGGCGAAAGACCGCGTCCAGCCTCCCTGCGTCTTGGACCTTTTCGGTGCCGTGGGCTTAGATTCATCCATGGACCGCTGGCGTTTCGAGGTTTCATCACTTTCGACTTAAACTTTTAAAATTACTTGAACTAAAAAATTTAAAATAAATAATAGTTTAAAAAACACGCTTTTATAGCTAACCGAACAAAAAAATAGAAAATAATTTTCAATTAAAAAGAGTTTATATAACAGTAGTAGAAGGTCAAACAATCATTTATAGTTAATCACCTCAAAATAAAGTTATAATAAAATTTAAAATATTAACAGAATAATTTAGTTCACAGTACAAAGCGTGGGATGCTTGATATTGAATGTTACAATCATTCTATTGGCAACTATCTGAGAGGAAAGATATGAAATGTAGTCAAATGCACCCCACTCTTTTTATACTCAGTTGAGCAGAGCTCGCAGAGTATATTAACTTTGATTGGATAACGGTTGGTTGTACAGGTATAAAGGAATCAAGATAGATATAGACTTCCATATATCAAAATCATCAGGATCGAAAAAAAAATTTGAGCCATGTCCGTCCATCCGTCTGTCCGTTAACGCGATAACTTAAGTAAATTTTGAGGTATCTTGATGAAATTTGGTATGTAGGTTCCTGAGCACTCATCTCAGATCACTGTTTAAAATGAACAATATCGGACTATAACCACGCCCACTTTTTCGATATCGAAAATTTCGAAAAACCCAAAAAGTGCGATAATTCATTACCAAAGACGGATAAAGCGATGAAACATAGTAGGTGAGTTGAACTGATGACGCTGAATAGAAAATTAGTAAAATTTTGGACAAGGGGCGTTGAACCGCCACTTTTAAAAGAAGGTAATTTAAAAGTTTTGCAAGCTGTAATTTGGCAGTCGTTGAAGGTATCATGATGATATTGCAGGAACGTTTCTCCTATTACTATATGTATGCTTAAAAAAAATTTGCAAAATCGAAGACGACCACGCCCACTTAAAAAAAAAATTTTTTTTAAGTCAAATTTTAACAAAAAATTTAATATCTTTACAGTATATAAGTAAATTATGTCAATATTCAACTCCATTAATGATATGGTGCAACAAAATGCAAAAATAAAAGAAAATTGCAAAATGGGTGTGGCTCCGCCCTGGGACAATAACTTATGTCTGTGAAAAAGGGCGACATCGGCTGAAGCCACGCCCAGTTTTTATACACAGTCGACCGTCTGTCCTTCCGCTCGGCCGTTAACACGATAACTTGAGCAAAAATCGATATATATTTACTAAACTCAGTTCACGTACTTATCTGAACTCACTTTGTATTGGTATAAAAAATGGCCGAAATCCGACTATGACCACGCCCACTTTTTCGATATCGAAAATGGGTGTGACACCTACCATATTAAGTAGAATTAATGAAAAAGTTCTGCAGGGCGAAATAAAAAACCCTTGAAATCTTGGCAGGAATACTGTTCGTGGTATTATATATATAAATAAATTAGCGGTATCCAACAGATGATGTTCTGGGTCACCCTAGTCCACATTTTGGTCGATATCTGGAAAATACCTTCACATATACAACTACCACCACTCCCTTTTAAAAGCCTCATTAATACCTTTAATTTGATACCCATGTCGTACAAACCCATTCTAGAGTCACCCCTGGTCCACCTTAATGGCGATATATCGAAAAGGCGTCTACCTATAGAACTAAACCCCACGCCCTTTTAAAATACTCATTAACACCTTTCATTTGATACCCGTATCGCACAAACAAAGTCTAGAGTCACCCCTGGTCCACCTTTATGGCGATATATCGAAAAGGCGACCACCTATACAACTACCACCACTCCCTTTTAAAACCTCATTAATACCTTTAATTTGATACCCATTTCGTACAAACACATTCTAGAGTCACCCCTGGTCCACCTTTATGGCGATATCTCGAAAAGGCGTCCACCTATAGAACTAAGACCCACGCCCTTTTAAAATACTCATTAACACCTTTAATTTGATACCCATATCGTACAAACGCATTCTAGGATCAACCCTGGTCCACCTTTATGCCGATATCCCGAAAAGGCGACCACCTATACAACTACCACCACTCCCTTTTAAAACCCTCATTAATACCTTTAACTTGATACCCATATCGTACAAACACATTCTAGTCACCCCTGGTCCACCTTTATGGCGAATTCTCGAAAAGACGTCCACCTATAGAACTAAGCCACACGCCCTTTTAAAATACTCATTAACAACTTTCGTTTGATACCCATATTGTACAAACGCATTCTAGAGTCACCCCTGGTCCACCTTTATGCCGATATCTCGAAAAGGGTGCCCCCATAAATTCAGAAAACAAAAATTCAGAAACACACTTTTTCAGAAAACATTAGTCAGAACCCTTTTTTCAGAAAGACAAAATTCTGAAGTCAAAACTCAGAAGTCAATTTTCAGAAATCATTATTCAGAAGTCAAGTTTCAGAAGTCAAATTTCAGAAGTCAAATTTAAGACAAATTTCAGAAGTCAAAATTCAGAAGTCAAAATTCAGAAAGTAATCAGAATACAGAAAAAACATTAAATATTTATCAAAATTCAGAAACGTTTATTTATTTGGAAGGTATTATGTATAAAGAAAAAGTAGTACAATCTAAAATTTTAAATTGTGTGCAATGGCAAGCATGTAATTAATTAAATCATTTTCGCGTTCATCTTTTTCAAATGAATTTACAATATTAAACAAACGCTGGTCGAAGTCTTTATATTTTTTCTTGCGTTTTCGATATGGCTCACCTCCAGCTGGAAATTGCTGTGGTTTTGTTTCTGTTATTGTTTATTTTATTCATGAAATTAAATATATTAGGGTGTGTCCCAAATGCATTTCGAATGGCGTTGTGCCACCCTTCGATAGTATTATTTGTTCGGGCTTCACCCAATTTGGTGATATTATACATATTCCATAATTCGATGGGATATAACGACTTCTTCCGACGTTGCTGTGTTCCAGGAAGTGGCAATCCAATATAAGTTACCTCGAAATAATTTAATAAGTTTTGTATTTCGGAATTGTATTCCTTATCGTCGTTATCCACATAAAATTCCAGTTCAGATATCAATCCGAATGCATCGATCACCATTTCCTCTAGAACAAATGCAAATGCTAGTAAATATTTTAAGTTCATCGCAAAAATTGAACAATTTGTATAACTCGTTTGCAGCCCTATTGATTGGATATGTCTCCAAATATTTTTGAAAAAGTGGAAAAAACATCCATGAACCACTGCTTCGGGAAACGAGTTTTTTACTGAATTAATTGCCGCCTTCTCGAAATCCAACATCACATATTTAGGTTTAAATAAGTTTCCTTGTTCTAATAAAGTCTTCATTATGATATTATATGTTTCTTGTTTTTTGTTACATGCTAGTACATATACCAAGGGGACTATTAAACCATTTAAACATCCTGCAAATAATAGAGATTTTCAATAGAATCGAGAACTTTATTCAAATATATACATATAAATGAAACACTTGCCATGCAATGTGTATAATTGGGAAAAAAGTGGAGGAACAACAGAAAATGTGCCGTCCATATGAATCGAGGAGCAACTTGCTAAAAATTTAAAATTTTCTTCTGTGGAAAAAATGATTAGCCTTTGATCATTTGGCCAACTATCATATAGCAAAAATTGTTTTCCATCTATTATTTTGATAAACTCATTTTCAAGAACGAGTTCTTTGAGATTATTAGGATTTTTCGGAACGAAATTTAAAGCACGTGTTCGCCTGACGGTGCGCATCATTTGATCGACTGAAGGGAGAATCGGTCTAACAGCTGTATTTGCATTTGATATAATCTGTTCTACAATATCTCTCGAGGTACTACACTCTTCCGCAGCCTTCCGTTTTAAGTCTTTTGCCAATCGATAACATTCCACTTTCCTAGCATCTGGTGCATGTAAATGTATGCCTGTTATCTTCATGTTGTCATTATTTTCACCTGGTTCCACGTTGTTATATCGAATTAATCTCGCACCACAATTCGATTCACGTTTTTTACTAAAACATATTCACGAAAGTGAAAAAACTTCAAATTTTGTGAATTAGAATTAAGTTCTTACTTGCTACAGAAAAATAATCAGTTTCATTATATGACCTATCGAGTGTATATTCAAATCCATCTAAGAAAATTTTAGGATGTTTGTTCTTATGACTTATAATGCTGTCCATTCTGATAATACGTGTTAACTAATTTTAAATCACATTGATATGAATTCGAGCTCGTAGTAAAGAAATATCGTAATGGTTCGATTATGAGAAATATACACAACAATAATTGTTCTCGAAAACTGTAAAACAGAGTAGGTGAGAGTTATTCGAAGACGAATTAAAAAAAAAAATCTATTAAGCTTTGCCCTCCTCTTCTCCACGCCCAATAGCTTGTGTATCAAAGCGCATATATTTACAAAGTCACCTGTTTTAGTAGTGACAATAGCCGCTTTTTTTTTGCTAGAGGAAATAAAACGCTAGGTATATTAGCGAATTGCATAGAAAGCAACAAAACAAAGTAAGCTAGTTCAGTTGGCTAAGCGGTTTGGTTGAGTGTCTAAAACGTACTGTTCCAGAAGTAGAAATGTCAAAGCAGCTAAAAAAACGTACCAATTAGCTGATAAACTTCCACCTTTAGGGTTCCGCTATGATGAGACTGTTTACCTAGTTGAAGCGTTTTTTCAAGCTCGTTTGCAAAAAAAAGCAATTCATGTTTTATGCCAGCGTACATTTGTATTCACATACGTACAATAATGAATGGAAAGCAATGGTAAACAAAATTTATGCACTGATCAAATTAAGCACTGGGGGGAGTGCAGACTAAAATCAAGTAAATGCTTACATACATTCTTACGTATGAATGGAAGAATGTATATCCATATGGGTATGAAAAATTACAATAACACGAAAAAGTGATGATAAAAAATAAAAATGGATTAGTAGTTTATACTGAAATTCATATAAGATGAATTTCGTATCAAAGGCTGAAAAAAACGTACATTTTGAACCCGACACCCTCAGAATTTGATGAAATTTTACATGGGGTTACATCTTACCCACCCAAACACAACCTCATTTTTAGAAATTGCATTTTCGAAAAATTGTGGGCGTGGCAAGGTATCGAAATACCGAAAATATTAGAAAAATGACGATAATAGGTACTTTTAAAGTGTGATTACTACGGAATGGCTTTACCGATTTCAAAGATCTTCATACCATTAGAAAGGTATTGAAATAAGCTTTCAAAAAAATACACTGTAAAAACTTTTTAGTACACTGGAAAAAAAAATTTTTTTAATAAAATTTAAAACTGAAAAAACACTTCAAAGATCAAGCGATTTTGAAAAATTAAATTTTATTTTAGAAAGGTCTATTTAATATATATAACATATCTGAAAACTAAAATGGGGGTTTTTTTTTTTTTTAAATTTATTTAAGTAAATGCATCTCTTGGTTACTTTCTCATATTTGGATATCACGCGTAAATTAATCAACCAATTTGAAAAATTTTTATACCGTTAGAAAGGTATTAAAATCACCTTTGAAAACATATACTGTAAAGATTTTATATTACACTGAAAGAAAAAAAATTTTTTAATTTTTTTCTACATTTTTTTTTTTTCAAACTGGGAAAACACTTCAAAGACCAAGCGATTTAAAAAAATTTTTTTTTAGAAAGGTCGATTTAATATAAAAGCTAGAATGGTGTTTTTTTTTCTTTTAAAAAAATTTATAAGTAAAACCATCTCTTGTTAACTTTATTTTATTTTGCTATTATTGTGTGACAAAAAAGGTACCTAGCCTATACTTTGGAAGTTATACAGATACAGATACTATGACTAAGTATTCTAATAGATTCGAACAAGAATCGTATTATCAAATTTTTCAGACACGCACAATAAATAGACATACACTTAATAAAGTAAATTTTTTTTTATTTATTTAGATTTAATATACAACTTTGCGCAGCTCATATTGCTGACTTTCGGAATATTTGCTTACTTTTAGTGATGTTTCATCTAAAGGTACAAAATAATGGAAGCTTTGAGTCCCGTAATAGTTTTGGCATTTTTGTATCTTGAAATTAGCTCTTCTTTTGTTTTGTTGTATTCATCAGCGTCTGCGTAAGCAACTTCTATGGAGGTGTTATACGTTTGTGAAGCCCAATGATAAAGGTCCTTCGCCGTTTGAATTTGATTTTTATTTGCCATGCTATAATTCCGAGCGCCTCTTTTTAATGTCCCACCTATACCATCACATGCAGATTTTCCATGGCTAGTTGCGTAAAAGTGCCACTCAGCGAATATTTCGAAATCAATTTTATGATGACATAAATTAATTAAGTTGTATTTGTTTTTGTACTGTGCTCGTGCACCATCTGACACGTAGATAATTTTCGAAATTGAATTGCTTATATTAGTCTTAACAAAATTAATCATTTTTGAAATATATAGATGAGCATAGCAGTTCATGGATATTACAATCGGATATTATGGCAAAGGTTCTATGAATTAAATTATCGTTATCTTTGTAATAAATAATATATATAATAATATAGTAATATTATAATAATATATATATATAATATAGTAAGCTGGGTCGATTTATTAACCTATATCGCGCCATCGATTTTTCGATAGGTTTTGAGCTCAGGAAAAAAAGTTCTACTACGCATACCCAAAAAAACATATATGTAATAATCCTATGTTGCTAATAGAAAATGCTCGCAATGTGTTTTGAATTCGAAATTAAAACAAGACAGCCTATAAAATTTTTGTGATTGTAGGAGCGTAAGTGTGACAAGACAAAATTCAAATTTAGGTACATTCGATTATTGAATACAAAAACAAAAACGTTTAAACAGCAATATATCGGCACTCTGATGTTTGGGAATGTACCTAGCCTGTTGTAGCAATATAGGAGTATTACATATATGCTGAAAATATATCAAAAATGAAAAACCAAACATTTGAGTAATCAGAAGGCAGAAAGACTTAAACTTAAAATTTGGAAAATAACCAGACGGCTGAAAAAAAAAATTCAGAAGTTAAACTTCAGAAGTCAAAATTCAGAAAGTAATCAGACAGCAAAAAAACATAAAATTTTGCGCAAAATTTAATGTTTTTTTGCTGTCTGATTAGTTTCTGAATTTTGACTTCTGAAATTTGACTTCTGAAATTTGACTTCTGAAAATTGACTTCTGCAATTTTGATTTCTGAATTTTTGTTTCTGAGTTTTGACTTCTGAATTTTATTGTACAAACGCATTCTAGAGTCACCCCTGGTCCACCTTTATGGCGGTATCTCGAAAAGGCGTCCACTTATAGAACTAAGGCCCACTCCCTTTTAAAATGTTCATTAACCCCTTTCACTTGATACCCATATCGTACAAACAAATTCTAGGGTCACCCCTGGTCCACCTTTATGGTGATATCTCGAAACGGCGTCCACCTATGGAACTAAGGATCACTCCCTTTTAAAATACTCATTAACACCATTCATTTGATACACATGTCATACAAACACATTCCAGGATTACCCTTAGTTCATTTTCCTACATGGTTATTTTCCCTTATGTTGTCACCATAGCTCTCAACTGAGTATGTAATGTTCGGTTACACCCGAACTCAACCTTCCTTACTTGTTAATCTTGTGTTGTTGTAGAAGGTCCTGCTACTGTTATATAAACTCTTTTTAATTGAAAATTATTTTCTATTTTTTAGTTCGGTTAGCTATAAAAGCGTGCTTTTTAGTTTTTTTAAACTATTATTTAGTTTTTACACTGTGTTTGAGGGCCACGCCCATTTCACAGTTTTTTTCAAGCTTGCTGGTAACAAAGAATTCAACTAAGATATACAGTCAAATGAAATTGATATAATGGAGCAAAGTTCGAAAGTTGGAAAATGTTTGAAAATGGGTGTGGCACCGCCACTTTTTTAGTAAATCTCCCTTATTCATATACCTTGAAAATCAATGAGGTAAATCCTCGCCTAATTAATATCAATAAACAATTTTGGTAAATTCTATGTCTATGGTCTAGAGCCCTTTTGTGGGCTCACAGAGGCACATACTAGGAAAGCCATAAGTAACTGGGAATCAAAACAATTCAGACAACACTGGATTGAATGCCCAGGGCAAAGACAGACCAATTCGTTTATGCCCCCAGCAATGAAAGTATCAGCCCACTCATTAATCTAAGGTGAGAGAACTCTCACTGGGTACTTTACGAGACACTGTAGTCTACGATATCACCTGAGTAAGTTAAATCTATCCGACACACAAATACGTCACTTTTGTGAGCTGGAGGATGAAACGCTGTTAAGGCAGAGAAACTCCCGCCTAGGTAGCGCGTCTCTTATTTCCTTCGCGATTTGAACAAAAAAGCCTGAAGAAGTACTTAAATACATTAAAAGCCTCCACATACAGTAGAAGGTTGAGAGGCCAAGCACAAATAATAGATCTAAATAAAGGTTGCAGTTCATCGAGGCCTAATAATAATAAAATAATAAAAAAAAGCTCTTTGTATTCCCATAAATATAACAAAGAAACCTGTCCTTTGACCCACCAACAAAAAAATGCCTTGAGCCAAAGCTAACATACAAAGTGTGTACAGAATAAACTATGCAAGGAAGGCAATTGGGACACGTTGCATAACAAAAAAGACATAGCCCTTACTGAATGTGCTTCTAACGATTCAGACTTCGGAGGAGTGTTGGTTCGAATCACTCTCCCGTGAGAAAAGGCTCTGAAGATATTTACAAAGTATAATAGAAAAACATGTCACATTGTCCGTCCTGATGCGACGTTTTTTAATTCTTTCCCAAATTATTAATATATTATCCACGAATTCTCACAATATTTGATGAGAGCATTGTTTTTAAAACAATAACTGTTTATGGAAAAAATAGGCGGAAACAATTTGAAATCACGCTTACTTCTTATACCCAGCCTTCCATCTGTCTTTCCATATCGAAAGTTTCGAGATATAAAAAACTGGGACAATACATTAACAAGGACTGATAAAGTGCGTGGATGGAGCCGTGTGTAAAAGGCCACGAAAGTGGGCAAAACAAAACTTCTGATCGCCATTCACCTGGAAATAGCCAGAGCGATTCTTTTGCATGCTGTGCAAGCAGCTTACTACTTCCGGTCGCCTGCGGCTAAATATCCCCTGGGTAGCCACTAATGTGAGAATGTGAAAACCTGGCTAGGCCACTCAGACATAACCGGTTTAAGGGCTGCAGGGTGCAGATGCCCGGTTGGTTGATGCCCTTGCCAAAGCAAAATCTGGCATCCCCGCCATCCAATAAATGCCTTGGACGAAGCAAGGAAGAAGGAATCTAAAAAATTGTGACATTTAAAATTTTCTCCTAATTGAAAAACCTTATTTCTAAAAATTTGATGTGCTTTGCCCGGGGTGTGAAGCCAGGGCATACGGTGGGGTAGGCGCAGCATGCTCCCATCACGCCACGGTGGCCGCCTTTGGACTAGGTAGGCAATTGAAAAGTAAAGTACTCTCTCGGCAAAAGAAAATCATACTCTACAAGTCATCTATCGTTCCCGTCCTGCTGTATGGTGCAGAAACATGGACCATGACAACATCAGATGAAGCGGCTCTGGGAGTGTTCGAGAGAAAAGTTCTTCGAAAGATTTATGGACCTGTACGCATTGGCGATGGCGAGTGCCGAAGAATATTTAACGATAAGTTGTACGAGCTATACGCAGACATTAACTTAGTCCAGCGAATTGAAACGCAGCGGCTGCGCTGGCTAGGCCATGCTATGCGAATGAAAGATGACCTTCCAGCCAAGAAAGTGCTTCTATCGGCATATTTTGATGGGGGATTTGACATTTGTCGGAATCGACCGGATCGGACCACTATAGCATATACCACCCATACAACCGATTGTTCAATAAGAGGGTTTTCGCCATTTTTGCCCCATTTCTGCCTCATTTTAACAGCTAGCAACATCATATATATACATATATACACGCATATGCCTATGCGAGAGTCTATAAACTACAAATAGGTATACATATATGTAGCTCAATTACTAGGGTAAAAAAGTAGAACATTCTACAAGGAGAAACATCTGGAATATCCCAACCATGCAGAAAAGAGTATAAAAGCGGCAAAACCGGAGTACTCTGACTTGAGTTTGATTTAAAACACGATAACAGTTGTGAAGTATAAGTGTTATTCAAAGTAGTCTAATAAAGACCGTTTTGCATAATTAAATATTTGATTTATTTATTCGACAATTTAGCGATACGAACGTAAGAAGCAAGTTGAAAATAATCGGCGTTATAGTAAAATCGTTACAATTGGTGTTACAATTCCTGTTGAATAAATTCCGAAGATTGCGAATACATCTTGGACATGGCAAGGTTAAGTGAATTAAGGATCCATCAACTGAAAAGGGAGTTGGAGAACCGTGGATTGAATACAACCGGCAATAAGGTCGAACTTCAAGTACGGCTACGAGAGGTAATGGAGTCGGAGGGAATTAATGTGGACGATGATGTCTTTCATCCTGGTGGCGAGGAGACAACAACAAAAATTGAGGAGAAAACCGAAACATCGCAGACAGTTACGAGCACAGACTGGAACATGATTTTGGCGGCAATATCTGCTCAAACATCGACAGTGTCATCTCAACTGGCAGAACAGAAGACATATATGTCATCTCAACTGCAGGAACAGAAGACATATATGACATCACAAATGTCATCTCAACTAGAATCACAGGAGACACGCATAACATCATAGATTGAAGCTCAAGAAACGCGTATTTCAGAAATGTCGACACAGATTACATCGAAGATTGAAGCACAAGAAACACGTATAACAGAAATTTCATCACAAATATCCACAAATATGGCATCTCAACTGGAAGAACAGAAGACATATATGATATCTCAGTTGGCTCAGCAGTTGAAAGCGCAAGAGGATCGCATATCATCGCAGTTGGAGGGTTTTAGTGAACGACAAGATAAAATGGAGGCTGAGATGGATGCTTTGAAAGATCGGATTCAGGAGTTACAATTGAACCGTCCAATCACTTCAGCGTCTACTCTGAAGGTAAAATCACCAACGCTTGATGGTTCTGTTCCTTTCCAGGTATTTAAGCTTCAATTTGAGAAGACGTCAGCAGCGAACAACTGGAATACCGAAGATAAAGTTGCAGCATTGTTCGTGGCTTTAAAAGGACCAGCTGCTGAGATCCTACAGACCATCCCAGAGTACGAACGTAACAGTTACGAATCATTGATGGCTGCTGTAGAACGAAGATACGGAAGCGAACACAGGAAACAGATCTACCAAATAGAATTGCAAAACCGCTACCAAAAAGCTAACGAGACTTTGCAGGAGTTTGCTTCGGACATTGAAAGATTGGCTCATCTTGCAAATGCGGATGCACCCGTGGAATAAACGGAAAGAATGAAGATTCAGAGCTTTATAAATGGCATACGGGACGTCGAAACGAAGCGAGCCACATACGCGAACCCAAAGCAAACATTTTCTGAAACGGTATCCCATGCATTGACTCAGGAAACGGCGTCACTATTGAGTAAACCAGCATACAAAGCTCATCGTGTGGAAGTAGAAAGGCCAGAGTGGGTAGATACAATTTTGGAAGATTTGAAGGGATCAAAACAGAAAAATGCCGGAGTTATGAAATGTTTCAAGTGCGGTAACCCAGGTCACATTGCACGTCATTGCAGTAGCAATTCCAATAGTTCCAACAATGTGGGTGGCCGTAAACGCAGAGCTGAAGGAGATAAGCAAATCTCCAAGTATACTCAATCGTTAAACTAAAGCCAGTCATCCGCAAGGGGCGACAGCTGGCTCCCCCAATTGAATGACCCATAATCTCTATCTCGCAAATCGGAAGAAGGTCAAACAATCTTACTGTAGGAGGACATGTGGATGGCAAGGAACATTTACTGGCTGTAGATGCCGGTGCATCTCATTCCATTATTCGAGCGGATTTAGTCAACAGGAAGATAAGACCATTGCATGGAGCAAGATTGCGTACTGGAGAAGACACCACTGTCCTAGGAGAAGTAGTATGTGAAGTCGCAATTGGGAACATCACGACAGTATACAATTTTATAGTGGTGGAGATTGTTGATGAAATCATAATCGGAGTGGACTTCTTAATCGACCAAGGCATTAAGATCGATATGCAAAGAAAGATGATGCGATATAAGAACATGGATGTGCCACTTAATTTCGGCTACGAGAGAGGCTACAGCAGGAAACGAGTGATGGTGGAAGAGAATCAGCAAATACCACCAAAATCAGAAGCAGTCATCTGGGCAAAGTTTGATGGAGATTGTGGGACAAACAAATTGTGGGTTGTCGAAGCAGCAAACAAATCAACACCGAATGTTCTTGTAGGAAAAACCCTGGCTATGACATAACAAGGTGGACGTATTCCGATAAGAGTACTCAACGAGTTCAATTCACCAATCAAACTTACCAAACGAGCTACATTGGGAAGATGTCAAGAGGCTGATGTAATTATTAACTGTGAGCAGCTCCAGGAGCACGTTCCAACCAGCAACAATGATCTTTCAAATGACATCATGGCATGGACGGAGGGGCTAGAGGAAGATTATCAGAGTAAAGCAAAACAACTGCTCCTAAACTACGTGAATATATTTGACCAGGATGGCTCCAAACCAGGCCGCACCAAAGTTGTGAAACATCAAATTGACACTGGAGATGCGAGGCTGATCCGTCAAGCTCCTCGTAGTGTTCCACTTGCGAAGCGGGAAGTTTTAAGTCAAATCGTGCAAGAAATGAGGGACAGCGGCGTCATCGAACCATCAGATAGACCATGGAGCTCACCCGTGGTATTTGTGAAGAAGAAGGCTGGAAAAATGAGGTTTTGCGTGAACTACCGCAAGTTGAACGACGTTACGAAGAAGGATAGCTACCCATTGCCAAGAATTGACGATACTCTGGACTCTCTATCTGGTACGAAATGGTTTTCCACACTGGACTTGAAAAGCGGCTACTGGCAAGTGGAGGTGAAGGAGGAAGACAAAGAGAAAACAGCCTTCAGTGTTGGTGATGGTCTTTGGCAATTTACAGTGCTGCCTTTTGGACTTTGTAATGCACCAGCTACTTTCGAGAGACTCATGGATCAGGTATTGAAAGACTACATTGGAAAACTGCTTGGTGTACCTGGACGACATCATCGTGTTGGGCAAGAACTTTTATGAACATCTTAAAAACTTAGAGGAAGTTTTCCAGAGAATAGCTGGCGCTGGTCTGAAACTAAGTCCCAAAAAGTGTTCGCTGTTTAAAAAGGAAGTAAATTATTTGGGTCACAAGGTACCGACAGAGGGCATCTGTACTGCGAATGAAAAAATAGAAGCTGTAAACGATTGGCCAAGACCACAGAACTTGCATGAATTAAGAAGTTTCCTTGGGCTGTGCACATATTACCGCCGAATTGTACTAAACTTTTCCAGCGTAGCCCATAGCTTTCACGAGCTTACAAGAAAAAATAAAGCTTTTCAGTGGAAAAGTGAGCAAGAAGTGGCTTTCCAAACATTGAAAGAGCGATTGTGCACTGCCCTATGTTGGCATATCCGATTCCAGGAGCAACGTTTATTCTAGATACCGATGCGAGTGGATATGCTATAGGAGGCGTTTTATCACAACTGGTCGATGGACAGGAGATGGTAGTTGCATATTACAGCCGATCAATTGGAAAACCAGAGGAACTATTGCGTTACATGGAGAGAACTATTAGCATTGGTAGAGTGCATTAAACATTTTCATAAATACCTCTACGGGCAGCGATTCCGCGCCAGGACAGATCACGCAGCGTTGAAATGGCTCCTGCAGTTCCGTAACCCAGAAGGTCAATTGGCACGGTTGATCGAACGACTACAAAGCTATGACTTTTCCATTGAGCATCGAAAAGGTAGTACCCATGGAAATGCTGATGCAATGTCACGAAGACCATGTAGTTTGGAATGTAAACACTGTTCAAAAGCTGAGGCTAAGGAAGACATTATAGATGTTCGGCTTATGACTATGACGTGTTCGGATGACTGGGACATGGAACAGCTAAGGAAGTGTCAGCTAGAAGATTCAGATCTGTCCCATGTTATGCACGGGCTCGAACGAAATGAGAGACCGAATAAAGAGGAGATGTCAGCAGAAAGGTCCTATTGTGAAGTCATATTGGGCCCAGTGGAATAGTTTACAATTGATATCCGGTTGCCTGTATCGAATATGGGAGAGTGAGGACGGCCAGTGCAAGAAGAAACTGATAGTTGTTCCCAGGAAAAGGATTCCTGACGTTCTCAACGAGCTACATAATGGTCCAAGTGGGGGTCATCTGGGAATCACGAAAACGCTCGAGAAGATTAAACAGAGATTATATAAGGGTTGGTTGCCGTCAGTCGGTCACTGAGTGGATTGCCAACTGCGAGGTTTGCAGCAGAGCCAAAGGGCCCAGAACACGAAGTCATGGCCAGATGAAGCAATATAACTCAGGTGCACCGTTTGAAAGGATTTCTTTAGATGTCGCGGGTCCATTTCCTACTAGCAACAGCGGAAACAAATACGTATTGGTGGTTATGGATTATTTTAGCAAATGGCCAGAGGTATACCCAATCCCAAATCAAGAAGCGGAAACAATTGCAGTCTTGGTTGTAAATAATTGGGTTGCAAGGTATGGTGTACCAATGGAATTACATTTTGACCAAGGCAGGAATTTTGAATCAGCTGTGTTCCAAGAAATGTGTAAAATACTGGGCATTCGAAAAACACGGACAGCTGCATTGCATCCTTAGTCCGATGGTATGGTGGAACGATTCAATAGAACCTTGGAGGAGCACTTAAGGAAAGTAGTCGACAAGTACCATAAAGAGTGGGATACGCACATACAATTATTTTTGATGGCTTACCGATCGGCAGTGCATGAGACAACGGGCCAAACCCCCGCAAAAGTAATTTTTGGTAATGTCCTTCGACTGCCAGCCGATTTGGAGTTGGGATTAATGCCGATGCGGAGAGAAATGCCAAGAAATCCACTGGTGTCTTGGAAGAAGAGATGAGAGAAATACACGATCTTGTAAGACAACGGACAAAGATTATGAGTGACAAGATGAAAGCCAGATACGATAAAGCACTTAATTCGGAAGGTTTTCAGGAAGGCGATTTGGTGCTGTTGTATAACCCACAACGGAAGAAAGGTTTGTCCTCGAAATAGCAGTGTAATTGGGAAGGCCCATACAAAATTTTAAAGCGAATCAACGATGTAGTTTACCGCATACAAACCATCGGCAAACCACGAACCGAAATGAAAGTGGTTCATTTGGAGAGGCTAGCAACGTTTAGATCAGGAGATTTGTCTGATCGGGACGATCCGACTTAGGTGGAGGGCAGTGTCACGAATATTAGAATCACTAAGTGATACTCACATCACATCGCTAGGATGATTCTAAGCAGTATGTGCGTAAATAAATAAATCATTATGTACACATTACGACAAGCAACACTTACATACAAATTAAAGTTTATGTTGGGTTAATTGAGTTTTTAAAAAACTCTTGCATTTTATTTCAATGCTGCTCAAAAACTGACTAAGCTTTACATTTTACTCTTATTTATAACTTACAAATAGTTTACAATAGGAATATTGAATAGGATGTTTATCTTAATACGATACCTTAGTAAATTTACTCCTGGCATTGCATCAGCTGGCTAACGCAATGTCAGTATGTGGGAATGGAATGTTACAACAGATTCCGTAAATAAATCAAATAGCAATGTTTAAACAATTTGTTTATATTTGCCACCTGATTTGAGTGGAGTCATGTTCCTTAACTCCCCCCTTTCTTCAGATGAAACGTCCCTGTTTCATTCAGTGAATTAGTTAATATTTCAATTTGAGAACTCTAGTTTTTAAATATCTTTTCATTAATTTGTTTTCTTTGCTTAAATATTTTGTATTGATTAGCAGCTTTGACTAATACTATTATCATAAATATAACTGTTACTATTATTAAACCTATCCAAAATATGGGTTTTGATTTTATTTCACCTTTTATGACATCAATAAAGCTTATATTTTCAAATTTTAAATTTAAGTCTTCAGATTCTATATATTTAACAATTTCAAAGTTACTGAATTTATTATTTTTTACATATTTCCATATTTTTGCATCTGTGTTCTCATAAGTTACATTGTCAATTTTTGACTGATTTTTAAAAGTTACGAGATAAATTCCATTTACATTATGATTGTCAACAGTATGATTTCCTGAAACTAAAATAACACCATCTTTTATTACATTAATTTCTTTATTCCTCTTTTTAATTTTTATACATCTAGTCGATTTTCCTAACAAAATATCCACTAAACAAGAATTTGAAGATTTTATTTCACAATATACATTCACTATTTCTTTCTTACAATTTTTAACATTAACATATTGATTCTCACATTTTGCAATCTCTTTTTCGATAAATAACTTACCATCTTGCTTAGCTATTGCTGTTACTTCGTAAAATTTACAATCTAAAAAAATTTTTGGATACCTAATATAAATACATAACTATTAAATCTTTATTCTGTAATATTTTAAAATTAGAAATATCTATTAAATCTGTCACACTCAATCGTCCATGTTCGTTTGCAATAATGTCTCTAATTTCATCTAAATGTAAAATTGCTGGATTCAAAATTCCTAATTTTCTAAAGTTATTGTATGAATAATATTCTGTAATTCATTTAGTAAAAATTTATTCCTACGTTTCCTTAGTTGTGTAGCATGATCATTTTTATTTGCGTTTTTTATTGTCTCTGATAATTGAGAAATAACTTTAAATACTTCTGAATTTGTCATAAATTGTTTATTGTTATTTAAAATTAACTCGTTTAATTTATTATTTACCAAAACTAAATCGTCGTGATCCGGGGTACCGGCTATCCACTTCCATAAAGTCCCTAATTCATTAATTCCTCTTTTTAAACGTCTCTCCGTTTTTTTAATTGCCCTAACAACGTCTGTATTAGCTCTATTTCTGGGTCCATATTGATATGAAACTCGTCACGTATGTCAATTTCCCTAACATTATCATAACCTACATTTTTGTTGTAATCCTCCTGATATAGTAGTAATATTTCGGAAAAATAAGTTAAATTTGTAACATGGAAAAGGTCACCAAAGTCGTTGTATAATGCTACGTCTCCATCTTCTATTAATACATAATCTTCTCTTGTATAATCGATTATATCCATCCCTACTATAGGAATTAATGCCAGAAATATGATTAACTCCATTTCCTGTAATTAAAGTTAAGATTTAATGTTATCTTTATGTACTATTCTATTCCTGTAATTGATTTTAACTTTATTTCCTAAATCTTCCTTTACCACTTGCTTTTTAAATCTAGGTTTTAGCTTATTTCTCTCCCCTATAATCTTTTCATATATAACATCGCCACGTTGGTATGTTTTACTAACCCTGTTTCTATTTTCCCTATCTAACATTTTATTTTGCGCAGTCAAAAGCTTTGACCGAACTGCATCAAGTGGCACTTTATTAAAAAGTATTTGAAATGGTTTTTCTTCTATTACTGAATGAATCGTTTTATTGTATTGATGCACAGCACGATATATCGACTCAGCAAAACTTATTAAATTATATTCGTATTTAATGCAACGCGCGATTTCTATTACGGTCGAATGCACTCTTTCAACTTGTCCATTAGTTGTGCTATGACCTGGACTACAAAAAATAATTCTTATTCCTAATCTTTGCATTAAAGATTTAAACTGCATTGTAATAAACCCAGGTTCATTATCAACCGTTATTTCCCTTAACTCAGGAAAACTTTGGATAACTTCCATTACTTTTTCCTCCAAATTAATTTTATCTTCAATTTGCTTTACTACCAAATATTTAGAATATGCATCAATGCAAGTAATAAATTTCAAATGTTGAGCATAAAAAATATCAATATGAACTTGTTCTCCCTCTCTTTCCGGTATTGGAACTTCCCCAATTGGAATCTTTTTCGGATGCCTGTCGTATTTATTCCTGTTACATACTTCGCAATTTCTTGAATATTGTTTAAATTGCTTATACATTTCGGGCCAATAGTACTGATCTTTGATTTGTTTTAAGTTTTCTCTATAATTGCGGTGTGCGCGATTATGAGTTTGTTCTATAATAGCCGCTTGGTCCTCCCTATTAGTAATATCATTAGGGAAAGATCTAGAATGCATAAATTTTGTCGATGGGTAAGTTTCTCTTAAGACATGTTTAATTCCATAAAGCACCTCTGGTGTGCAGTAAATTGCGGTAACCAATTTTGGGTTCAAATATTCTGTCAAAACCGAAGGAATATTTTCAGGTTGATCATATTCGATCAAAAAGCGTTTGTTATTAAATGGAAATATGGCTTCTAAGGCTGTAATTCTAGCACCCTTATCAATAAGGATTTGCTGTTTGAAATGATTTAATGGTTTTTTTGTTGCAGCAATTTGACATTCATCACTACTTTCTGCAGAATGTTGTGTATTAGTTAAAGAGTCGCTTGAGTTACTTTCATCATTTTCCGACTCTGTTACATTATTTAAAATTTGCCGGGATAAAGCATCTGCAACCACATTTATTGCACCTGGTTTATAAATAATTTTTGGGGAAAACTCCTCAATAAATGCCCTCCATCTTTTCATTTTGATATTTGGATTTCTTTCAGAAATTGTAAATGATAATGGTTGATGGTCGGTGTGAATCTCCAAATCTCTCACCGAATAAAGGTAATTTCGTAAATTCTTCAATGCCCACACAATGGCAAATAATTCCTTTTCATTTGTCGCATAGCTTTTTTCAGTCGTGGTTAATGTTTTTGAAATAAAAGTCACTGGTCTCCCCTCTTGAGATAACACAGCTCCTACGGCTACATTTGATGCATCTGTTGTTAGAACAAATTTTTTTGTAAAATCTGGTTGTATCACTTCTATCTGCCGACACAACAATCCCTTTAGTTTTTCGCAAGCAGCTATTGCCTCTTGGTCTAGATTGACAATAGTTTTTTTTTGATTTAAATTGGGAGATTTTACCATTTTCCCCTTGTAAATATTTTGTAATTGGTTTTGCTATTTTAGCGTAACCTTCTATAAATTTCCTATAATATCCCGTTAAACCTAAAAATCCTCTAACCTGACGTAGAGTTCTTGGTATTGGATAATTTTTTATTGCTTCTACTTTCTTTGGATCGGTTTTAATGACCTTATGAGATACAATGTATCCCAGAAACTCAACTTCTTGCTCAATAAACCCAGACTTTTCTAGAGATATTTTCATATGGGCCTTTTTTAGTACTTCTATTACCAATTCTAAATGTTTCAAATGATCCTCCAAATTACGTGAATATACTATAATGTCATCAATATAGACATGACAAAACTTCCCGATATATTCATGCAAAATATTATTCATAGTCCGCTGGAATATGCTGGGCGCGTTGCGAAGGCCAAAGGGCATCCGCACATACTCATACTTCCCGTTATTAACAGAGAAAGCCGTTTTTTCAATATCCTCTTCTCTCATTAATATTTGATGAAATCCAGATTCGAGGTCTATCGTTGAAAAATATTTTGATTCCCCCAAATTTGAAAGTATGATCTCTGGATTCGGCATCGGATATCTATCCGGAATGGTTTTTTCGTTTATTTTTTTAAAATCAATCACTAAGCGTAGCTTAGGACTTCCATCCTTATTAATTCCCTTTTTTGGAACTACCCAACATGGAGAGTTATATGGACTCTTACTTTCCCTTATAATCCCCTTCCGCAATAGACTTTGGACTTCTTCATTAACAAAACCATTAACAGACATTGGATATGGATATTGTTTGGACCAAATGGGTCTTTCCTCATCCATGCGAATTTCTGCTCTGACATCTGTGTTGAATGGTAAATCCAAATCAACATCTTCATGTTCTTTTTTTATAACATCAATTATCTTCTGACGAAGATTTTTTATATTGCCCTCTTTTGGGCTTATTTTATTGTTTGGAATTTTGCTGGTACATTCTTCAGCTGGCGCTGTGGAACGTTCTTGTTCCACATTTGTTCTATTTTTTATATTATCTGTACTATTGCCGGTATTACCATCGGCTGGCGCTGTGGAACATTTTTGTTCCACAAAGTTCACTTTATCAACCTCACTTTCTTTTTCACAACTGTGCTTCATAGCACTCCTTTCCCCCAATTCATAAATTTTCCCAATTCTATTAACAATTAACTTCTGGTTTTCCAGATCCACTAAAGCGTTGACTTTCCGCAATAAATTATAACCTATAAGGAGATCTGACTCCAAGCTATCAATTTCGTAAAAAATCTCCTTAACACCAAACAGATGAATTTCATGGTAAAATCTTATTATTGTATAACCATTAATGGTTTTTATCCTCTTATAAATATCCAATTCTTTTGGATTCCTATAAATTCCCTTCCTGATGTAACAGGATGTTGCACCTGTATCCACTAAAATTTCAAAATCTTTTTTTATAGCTTGGTCATACAGATATATATATGGCAAGCTTACTCTTGGCCTAAAAAATGACCTTCATTAATATTATTTACTCGTTGTACTTTTTCTTGTGGTTGCGCACTGACTTGCGCACCTCCAACTCTTTTATTAAAATTGTTGTTTTGCAAATTGTTTCTAACTCCCTGTGGCATATATCTATTACTAGGCCTATTCTCAATTTGCAGGGATGGATCTACATCCATTGGCTCTGGACGGGTTTTTTTATCGTCGCCGAATATTGGACTATTTTTCTGCGGGTACCTCAAATTATTCTGAAACTCCTGACTTCTCCGATTATTATAAGGAAGTCTGTGGGGAGATGAATTAAAACTTTTCTGTGGGTGGCTTTGCGAATATTGCAAAGCAAATTGTGACCTCATTTGATTGGCATTTAACTCTTGAGCCTTGGCAAGCGCATTTGGCAAATCCTTCGGTGCCAAGGTAAACAATATTTGATCTAATGGGTGATTAAGCCCAGTTATAAAGGTCCGCAGAGCAGTGGCTCTGTTTTTAGAGTTTAGCTCTTTAGTTATGGGTGAGCTTGTCCAATGAGTCATTATGGTCTTATTTATGAGAAGCGTCAACTTCTCGTTAACCTCATTATAGAAACCTATCAGGGATTTCGATCCCTGTCTCAGGACACTCATCTCCTGTTCGATTATATGACTTGGCCTTTTGTCAGTAAAGGCAAAGTCCAGACGACTTAAAATTGCGTCGAAATTCAAAACTGTTCCCTGATTGGTCAGTATATCATTGGCCTCACGGGTAATTTTATTCCTTAAAATTGTTAACGCCGCGAGATATTTCCTACTTCCCCTTGTGTACAAGGACATGGAATTATTGGCTTCTTCGCGCCAACTTACATAATTATTTATCTTACCCCCAAACTCAGGCAAAGATTTGATAACGTCTAAAGGTTCGTCACAATTTATATTTGAATCTATTTGTTCGGGTACAAACTCGGTCACAGCATCACTGGTGTTGATGGCCTGTATCTGTCGCCTCATTTGCTCTACTTCCGTTCGTAATGATGCCGTACTGGCGGCAATCAATCTAGATATTACATCCATATCAGTGGTACTATTATTACTATTTAGTAACATTTTTGTCAAATCTTCTATCAAAGAATCCAGATCTATATATCCTTTTCAAATCTTCTTTCACAATCTTTAAGCACTTCATATAACTTTTATTTTTTAATTTTGCTTTATCTCTCCTTGTTTTGCTTTCACTTTTATAATCTTCTAATTTATATGTACATACATATAATTATTTATACATACTATGTATTAACATATACCTTAACTATTTTATTCATTAACTTATGCTTCTTCGCCTTCGGATTCTCGTCCTTCTATTAGATCCTTGTTCGCTTTGTGGATGAATGCTGCTGTGCATATGTTGGTGGTCCTTTCACTTTCTGGAGTTACGTACTTCGCGTTTTTAGGTTTCTTGTAAGCTGACAAATTTTTTGTTTGCTTTAATTTTAGAGTGTTTTTTTTTCCTTTTCTCTCTTTTTTAGAGATACTTGTTTTATTTTAATTTTCACAGTGTTTTTTTTTTCTTTTCTCTCCTTTTTAGAGATACTTGTTTTCTTTTATTTTTACAGTGTTTTTTTCCTTTTCTCTCCTTTTTAGAGATACTTGTTTTATTTTAATTTTTACAGTGTTTTTTTCACTCCGGAGGACACGCAACCTTTTTACAGGCTATCACTGCGTGGCTCCTGGCAGGATCGCCAATTAAAGTTTATGTTTTTAAAAAACTCTTGCATTTTATTTCAATGCTGCTCAAAAACTGACTAAGCTTTACATTTTACTCTTATTTATAACTTACAAATAGTTTACAATAGGAATATTGAATAGGATGTTTATCTTAATACGATACCTTAGTAATTTTACTCCTGGCATTGCATCAGCTGGCTAACGCAATGTCAGTATGTGGGAATGGAATGTTACAACAGATTCCGTAAATAAATCAAATAGCAATGTTTAAACAATTTGTTTATATTTTCCACCTGATTTGAGTGGAATCATGTTCCTTAACTTACACGCAGCGGGGAAATACACATAAACACATTAATCGTCGTTTACCCACATGCATCATACATCAACAGTCAAAGTATTACTCACATATATACACGCATATGCCTATGTGAGAGTCTATAAACTACAAATAGGTATACATATATGTAGCTCAATTACTAGGGTAAACAAGTAGAACATTCTACAAGGAGAAACATCTGGAATATCCCAACCATGCAGAAAAGAGTATAAAAGCGGCAAAACCGGAGTACTCTGACTTGAGTTTGATTTAAAACACGATAACAGTTGTGAAGTATAAGTGTTATTCAAAGTAGTCTAATAAGGCCGTTTTGCATAATTAAATATTTGATTTATTTATTCCACAATTTAGCGATACGAACGTAAGAAGCAAGTTGAAAATAATCGGCGTTACAGTAAAATCGTTACAATATATATCCCATACAACCGACTGTTCCGGTAAGAGGATTTTCATCATTTTTGTCGAAATCGATTTTCAGTCCGATTAAGACGATTTTTTCAGACAACCGTCTATGCCGAATACGTAAGCTTGTGGTAGATGTTAAAATTTGCTAGCTGTTAAAATGAGGCAGAAATAGCGCAGAAATGGCAAAAGCCCTCTTATTGAACAATCGGTTGTATGGGAGGTATATGCTATAGTGCTCCGATCCGGTCAATTCCGACAAATGTCAAATTCCCCATCAAAATATGCCTGCTTACCAAATTTCATCAATATATCTCAAAAATTGAGGGACTTGTTTGCGTTCAAACAAACAGACATACGGACAGACGGACATGGCTAAATCAACTCAGCTCGCTCCCTGATCATTTTGGTATACTTATTGGTGGGTCTAACGGAAACATATATATAAAAAATGATATGGAGCACTGAAAATGAAAAAAATCGATTTCGACCAAAACAAGTCCCAAAAACCCAAAAAAAAAAAAAAATATATATATTTTTTAAAACTGTTAATGCCAACGTTTTTATCGCATAATTTTAAGTGGGATAGGAACTATGAGACAAATTCGTTTTCATCAGCAACACTTTTGCACGTTTCTGAAGAAACTCTTAAAAAAAAAAAACAGGCAAAAAAAATAAATTTTTTCACCAAAACATTCCTCAAAACCAAAAAAAATATTTTTTTTTTTCAAAAATCTGTTATCGCCAAAGTTTTTAGCGGACAATTTTGAGTCGGACAGGGTATACATGAAAATTTTTTAGTAGGTCATGAAAAAAACCTTAAAAATCAAAGAAAAAAAGTCAAATAAATAATAGTTTAAAAAAGTAAAAAAACACGCTTTTATAGTAAACCGAACTAAACAATAGAAAATAGTTTTCAATTAAAAAGAGTTTATATAACAGTAGTAGAAGGTCAAACAATCGTTTATAGTTAATCACCTCAAAATAAAGTTATAATAAAATTTATGTTATTAACAGAATAATTTAATTCAGAGTAAAAAGCGTGGGGTGCATTTGACTACATTTCATATCTTTCCTCTCAGATAGTTGCCAATAGAATGATTGTAACATTCAATATCAAGCACCCCACGCTTTTTACTGTGAATTTAATTATTCTGTTATTAAATTAAATTTTATTATAATTTTATTTTGAGGTGGTTAACTATAAACGATTGTTTGACCTTTTACTACTGTTATATAAACTCTTTTTAATTGAAAACTATTTTCTATTTTTTAGTTCGGTTTACTATAAAAGCGTGTTTTTTTAGTTTTTTTAAACTATTATTTATTTTTAATTTTTTAGTTCAAGTAATTTTAAAAGTTTTAGTCGAGAGTGATGAAACCTCGAAACGCCAGCGGTCCATGGATAAATCCAACCCCACGGCACCGAAAAGGGCCAAGACGCAGGGAGGCTGGACGCGGTATTTCGCCGAAATTGCCAAGGGTCGGCAGATCATTGGCATTATAGACGAGAGCAGCGAAGATGGCAAGATCCCGAAACAACAGTGGAAGTGGATCGAGGCCGCGCTCGCTACGGTGGCCGTTAAGGTTAAGAAAGACAACCCTGGCCCACCGCCATCTTACACTGATGCAGGGTGGTTCCAAGGCAATGTCAAGCTAATTGCCTGTGACGACGCCAGGTCGGTAAACCTCTATAGGGCCGCCGTCACACTGATAGGGGTGGTATATCCGGGCGCGCGCCTGGGTTCCAGTGACGCCAGCGGATCCAGCTGACATCCTGGAGCTGCTCCAGGAGTACAACCCGCCACAGTTTTGGAAGTCAACCGGGATAAAACCGAGCTTGTTTTCTTCACGAAGAGGTACAAAGTACCAAATCTTACACCGCCAAGAATTGGGGGTACGTTCTTAGCGTTTAGCGATCAAGTCAAGTATTTGGGAGTCATTCTGGATAGGAAGCTATTATGGAGTGACCATATAGTGGAGCGATCCAAGAAGGCAGCAGCAGAGCTGTTCACCTGCAAAATGGCAATTGGCACGTCCTGGGTATTCTCCCCTAAGGCGATCTACTGGATTTACACAGCCATTGTGTGCCCGATTCTTCCTTATGGTGCCTTGGTCTAGTGGCCTGCACTAGCTAAAAGTACCTATCTTAAAATGCTTCAAAAGTTGCAACGGAGTTTAGAGCTCTGCATTACCGGGGCTCTCGGCTCCACTACAGAGTCCGTTACATACATACATGGATACATAGATACATAGATAGATACAGGCCAAGCTAATAAAAGCGTGTTAAAAAGGGCTCCAGTATGCTCTTTCGTAGATGTGCCATGCATCCACTTCTATCATTAATAAAGGAATGCGTTTTTCGCATTATGCACAAGGTTTCAAATCTATGGCCATTTGGGGTGGTCATAAGTTCAATTGACCTTATGTCCGTTAACCTTATGTGACCCCACCATCACATTATTGCATTGTCATCGAGCCTTGATACGTGTGCAAAGTTTCAATCAAACTTATGGCCATTCAAAGTGGTAATAAGGCCAATTGATCTTATGGCCGTTGACTTTATGTCACCACACCATCACATTAATGCATTGTCATCGAGCCTTGATACGTGTGCAAAGTTTCAATCAAATTCATGGCCATTCAAAGTGGTAATAAGGCCAATTGACCTTCTGGCCGTTGACCTTATGTCACCACACCATCACATTAATGCATTGTCATCGGTCCTTGTTACGTACGCAAAGTTTCAAATTAATCAGACTTCTATAAACCGGTGAAAATTAAGCTCAAAGATTCCGTTACATAGATACAGGCCAAGCTAATAAAAGCGTGTTAAAAACGCAAATTTTGCGACTCGAAAATTATTTGTTTGCATATATGTAATACTCCTATATTTATACAAAAGGCTAGGTACATTCCCAAACATCAGAGTGCCGATATATTGCTGTTTAAACGTTTTTGTTTTTGTATTCAATAATCGAATGTACCTAAATTTGAATTTTGTCTTGTCACACTTACGCTCCTACAATCACAAAAATTTTATAGGCTGTCTTGTTTTGATTTCGAATTCAAAACACATTGTGAGCATTTTCTATTAGCAACATAGGAGTATTACATATATGTTTTTTTGGGTATGCGTAGTAGAACTTTTTTTCCTGAGCTCAAAACCTATCGAAAAATCGATGGCGCGATATAGGTTAACAAATCGACCCAGCTTACTATATAACATTTCGGAAAACACAAAAACCTGATTATTTAGTAAATAATACACTTAAGCCCCCATTACTGATACTTAGTATAGACTTGACTTGACTTGGCGTAAACTTGGCAACTTAGCCAAGATTATTCTCCACTTGGCGCATAAAATCTGGCATCATAATCAGCGCTGAAATTTATTTTTAAATAAATGTCAATTTGTATGACAAAATGTCAAAATGAAATGGAATCAAACAAATGACATCTCAAAATGTAAACGTCACTTAGAACTTACATAGAAAATCAAAATTCAACAGACTTCTAAGTCAAGTTAAGTTTTGAGTAATCAGTAACATGCAATGTTCATTTAACAGAACTGTAAGTGACAGTTCGCAAGCCAAGTCAAGTCTATGCTAAGTATCAGTAATGGAGCCTTAAGAATGTTGAAATTTGACGTGTGGACTGATATTGAGACTCTTGATAAAAATTTGAAAAATTTTTTTAAAATATGATAGAATCAATTTTACAAATATTATTAATCATAAATCAAAAATCGTTAAACCTATCGTAACAAAATTCGGCAAAGAGGCTGGCGTTACTATAAGGAATGCTTTAAAGAAAAATTTACGAAATCGTTTAAGGACCACGCCCACTTTTATGTAAGAGATCGTGGACGAATAATATAAGCTATATCTTTGTAGAAAAGAGCTTTATATCAATGGTATTTCATTTCCGAAGAGGTTTTATAACAATAAATAGGAAAAACTTCAAATTTAAAGAATGGGCGTGGCACCGCGCCTTTTATGACTAAGCAATTTGCTATGTTTCGGGAGCCATAACTCGAAGAAAAATTAGTTTAGAATAGAACTATAGTATATGTATTATTTTGCAGCCTTGTAACACTATTAAGCACACAAAACAAACAACAACAGCATTTCAAGTGTACAGCTGGGTATGTAATGTTCGGTTTCACCCGAACTTAGACTTTCTTACTTGTTTAAACTGATTTTATTGAAGAATTTTATTTTGATTTGAAACACAAATTTTTAAAGTTTTAATCATGGCGATTCCATAAAAGGTGATGGCAAAGCGAATTCAAACAATCAGAACGTCAAAACAAAATTTTCATTGATTTCGATTAACTAACATATTGTTGCATGGCAAATAATCATGAAGAAGCAACCAGCTGTTGAGATAACAACATCTGGTACTGAATTCGCCTTGGTTTTAATTGATAGGTATTTCCAATGATTCACAACAATTTTTCAAATTTTAAATAAATAAAACAACTTTTTAGAATGAGATGAAATGAAATGTCAGACTGTTGCTTAAAAAGAGTCGCCGTGCGTAAATATGATAAGCATCTCTAAAAGAGAATTTGCCGATAATCAGCAAGTTATGTAATTATCGCTTTTGACGTTGTATGACAAGTCGTTTTTATTGATTTGACCAAAATTGTCCAAGCGAAAACCAAGCTATAGATTGTTATAACGTGGATTTAGTCATTTGCAAAGGATTTGATGTTGGGAATAGATGAGAATTTCTGCAGGTTAAATGCCACTTTATTTATTTTTCAAGAAATACTTCTTTGTTTACTTTTGAACAGGTGAAAAATATCTTAAAAACAATTTTTTTTTTTGTTCAAATAAATAGGTGATTAATTGTCAAACATCATAATTGAAACCTTAATTAATGTGCTTTGTTTGCTTTGTATAAACAAATGGCAAAAACTAGAAAAATAATAATAATTGTTTCCCAATGAACCCATAGCAAAAAATCGTTCTGCGGTCAGTGACTAAAGTTGAAAGGGTTTTGGAACATTCTTTAATTTGTTTGTATCCTTGCACTGATCCCTTTCATGTTTAAATGTAAGCCCTAGATACTAAGACATTGAGAGCCGGGAATTCCCATCCCTTCACAGTCTTCTTTAGATGTTACACAACTCAATGATAGATACCCAAATAGATCTTTAAACTTCACTTCACTCATAAGGAACTGCATTATATTTTTTTTTATTGCACCTTCGCTGACAACGCACATTCGTATGTGTAACCCGCAAACTTTCATTATTTCGTCGCTGATCCACAAATGGGATTTGCGTCTTGTCATTGCAATAGTGCCTATGCATTAGACTGGGTCGATTTATTAACCGATATCGCGCCATCGATTTTTCGATAGGACTTGGGCTAATGAAAAAAAGTTCCACCACGCCTGCGAAATTACATTTTTGGTTCGGAAAGGTTATACATATGAAATTTTTTTTAGTAGGTCATGAAAAAAACCTTAAAAATCAAAGTCGAAAAAAGTCAAAAAATGAAATTTCGCAGGGTATGTGTAGTGGAACTTTTTTTCCTGAACACAAATCCTATCGAAAGATCGATGGCGCGATATCGGTTAACTTTCGTCCATACAAATCGACCCAACCTAATTAAATAAAATAAGAAAAGTATTATTTTTTATCAAATAAAAATGTTTTCCGTGTTAAATTCGCTGAAAATTTCCTGAAAATTGAAATGAAAACAAAACAAAAACAATAAAAAGCATTGAAAAACAAATCAAAACAAACATATCTAATGCTTGTTTTTATTAGGTCAAAATGACTGACATCAAAACTGCAGCTTGACTGACCCTGACTGACCCTGTGGTCAGTTGGGGTCAAAGCCGTTTAATTCTGAACATTACTAACTCAAAGTCGATAAAGAACTTCATGGTCAAAATCCATGCTAAAATTTTGTGTTCATTTATTTCACAATCTATTTCGTTATTTTCCGTTGTTTTATACGCTGTGTCATTATATGATGATGGGACGCCAGTCGGCAAACGAAAATAAAATGCCAACATGTTAGCAAATGAAATTTTAATGGTAAATGGGCAATTGTTGTTTTCATTTATTGGTCAACTTAGTTGTCACTTTGTAGTGAAAATCGACGGCACACCATTTGACATTGTATATAAACCGTTTTTGTTGACATGGTCAAGCATTACAGTATTTGCCAAATTCAGTTGCATAGTGGAAAAGCGAACTGACTTAAACTTGACACTGCCTTCACTTCATTGATTTCGTCATGGCTTGACTTTCAGAAAATTCACTTTACATATGGGATAGCCCAAATACGTAGTTTCTTTTTCATTTTATTAGTTAGCGTGCACTTACTTTAACAGAACGTAGGGTTGTTGATTTACGAATCACACAATCATACTTCTAGTCACTAAGTGCTGTAGTGCGTTCGTTTGCAGCAATGTTGTACGTAGTGTAAAAAATTGTAAGGCTCATTTTTCTTTTATGTAGCTATTTCATAGAGCTACATTTAAGATTTTTTTAAAGCAAGTTACAATCCAATACGTTTAGTATTGTATCAGATTACATCTCTCCGACTTTAATTTATGATATATCTATATCCATATATAAATCTTTTAAAATAAAGTCGCTAATGTCATTGTAGGCCCATCACTTCACACAGAGTGCTCCGATTTTAAAACGGTTTTCTGCATTTCAAAGCTAAGCTACATGAGATTGACATTTTCGATATAATTTGAAGGTATATATTATAGTGGTGGGGAAATTTGCAAAATGTTCGGTTCCCGCAACATAAATGGTTAGAGGTTAAATATACTTATAAAGAAGGATGTATGTTTGCATACAACTTATGTACTCCGAAATCATTCCCCGATTTTGATCAAATTTGCAGGGTCGCTTCATCGCAAACTCAAGAGGATTCCTATCAAATCCCTTCCTGGAAAGGGGACCCGGGAACGATCCATTCCAACTAATTCTATTCACGGTTCGATTTGCCTGAAATTAGGTATTTAAGCAGCCCTTTGTCTGGATTAGTATTTACGAGACTTTTTCCGGGGAGCGGACCAGGGACTGACTGGGACTAAGACAGGGACTCCGGCGGGGATTTGGGCTTTGACTGGGGCTGGGACTGTAACTGGAACTGGGGCTGGGAATAAGGGATGGTGAAGAATAAGAACTATAGAGAGAAAAGAATGACGGAGAAAGAAACTGAGAAAGATATGGAGTTCGACGAAGATAGAGAAGAAAATACGGAGAAGGAGAAAGGGACGTATAGAAAGAGAAAAACAGAGGGACGAGTGAATAAAAGGACAAGGAAAATGGGGAGGAAGATTTTGAGATAAAAGCTTATGTAGATAGATCAAAGTTAAGACAGAACAACGTATGCCAGGTCTGCTTATATTTATAGATAAAAGAGATGAAAATTGATTTTTTTACTTTTTAGAACTTTTTATGTTCTGCTTGCTTGGCTCATTATCAATATATGCAAAAACGTGTACGAATGGGATAAATTAAACAACACGTGTCTCTTAAAGGTAAATAATTTTATTTTGTAGCTTATAATTGCGTTTTCAAAGCACTTTACGGAAACTAAAGTAGTATTGTGTGTTACTGAATTATAAAAATCAATAAGAACAAAAATGAATACCCAGCAGAAAAAACGAACGGTGCTGAACGGGTACAAATCGGATGGCAAGTTCAGTGTAGACACTTTTAAAGCATTCATAATTGGTTCAGTCTCCCGATATTCATCCGATTAGCACCAGTTCGGAGGTAGTCATTAAGGGCCTTTTTACCATCTCCAGCTAAGGTAGATCTTATCTGGAGGATAGCTACCTATCAGATAGATTCATTTGACACTTATGTTTTCACCAACACAGGGTGACCTACCAAGGGTTAAATCGATAAGTAGAACAAAACATCTTTTGTGAATACACGAAAATTGGCCAAACAGTTAACTTTTTTTACACTATGTTAGGAAATGCACATAACAGAGACGCGAGTATGTAGAAAATAGAAATTTGTATATGTAAACAAAATAAATGTAAGGCGCGATAACCTCCGAAGAGATCTAAGGCCGAGCTTCTCTTCTAATATGCGTCGTGCTCCTCTTGATTTTCTCTACAAATTGGCCGGACGGGACCTACTTGTTTTATGCCGACTCTGAACGGCATCTGCAGGCAGATGAGTTTTCACTGAGAGCTTTTCATGGCAGAAATATACTCGGAGCGCTTCCCAAACACTGCCGAGGGGCGACCCCGCTTAGAAAAATTGTCTTCTAATTGAAAAACCTAATTTCTAAAATTTTGATGTTGCTTTGCCAGGGATGGGAACCCAGGGCATAAGGTGTGGTAGGCGGAGCACGCTACCATCACGCCACGATGGCCGCCAATTTGTATATGTATCTTAGAAAAAAGGGACGGACCTAAATCTATTGCGAAACTGTCGCTTTGCGTGATTGTCTCTAATTTTTTCTGTAGGGTATATACAATGTTACCCGAACTTAGGCTACTTTCTGTTTTTGTTTTGTTATTTGGAATGGTATAATGTGTTTTGTGTGTGTGTGGAAATTTCGCTGAAAAAATCGGCATAGATTGCAAGTATAAAAGGTGTGAAAAATTTTAATATCACATTGTCAGTTTCAGTGTTGAAGACGTAAGTGATATTTTGTTGTAATTTCTTCAAGCTAATACTTTACGAAATGCTGAAACATCTGATTGCTAAGTAAGTAACTAAATTATATTATCCTTTCAGAAAAAAATAGTATCGTAAATTAAAAGATATTTTAAGAGTCAAATCGATATATTAGTACAGCACATACTGCTATATGTCCTTTGGTTTAAATTTAGTGGAATATATATGTACATCCTGTTTTTTGAATTTTTCCTTTATTTAAATCAGATATAGTACAGTTAGTGGCATAGGTCCTAGAAAGCTTTATCAAAAGGACGAACTTATTTTATAAGATAGGTCCTGCTTTTAAATATTATTTCTCAGTTTGGTCGTTAAACAAACACAATGGACGCATATAGTATATTTGGGGTCCTCACAGACCAGCTAGTTAACACAACCAGCTAACATAACTTTATTGAGCGCGCTGAATCTGATTTCTGATAGGCTATTGGCTACATTCAATGCGTTCACACGCAAACTAAATTTTAAAATACCGAGGGGATCGATTCGGCCACGTTATCAAATTGGTGATTTATTTCTGCAGTCGGTTGAAAAACATATCTATGTATGCCTTTGCAAAGTTTTCCTTCCAGATATTTTTAGATAATTTTATCGTCTATCACCAGAAAGTAACTAATTCGATACGTTTTGCAGTTACTACGGCGATATAAACTCATTTCATAAATAATTTGACAGAATTTTGGCCTCTAAGCAGATATTTAGGCGATCGTTAACTGTAGCGTTTTGAATTTTTCTTTGTTTCGATAATTTATATGGCGAATGGTCCAAACAGAGATTTTTTGCAAATAATTGCAAAACTTAAAATTTTTCTCTAGTCTATGCTTTCGCAGGAACACACTCTTGCACTTTCATTTGTATAAAAAACATAGAAAACATATAGTTTTTTTAATTATTGTGAAAAACTTTTTAAACACAACAGCAAAGTAAGTCGGTAAAACATTTTCTAGGATTTCTGAATTTCTGTACCCAAGTTCTTTATATTTGTGTTCGGGTGCAAGCGAACATTACATACTCAGATGAGAGCTATGGAGACAAAATAAGGGAAAATCACCATGTAGGAAAATGAACCTAGAGTAACCCTGGAATGTGTTTGTATGAAATGTGTATCAAATGGAAGGTATTAATGAGTATTTTAAAAGGGAGTGGGCCTTAGTTCTCTAGGTGGACGCCTTTTCGAGATATATCCATAAAGGTGGACCAGGCCTGACTCGAGAATTTGTTTGTACGATATGGGTATCAAATGAAATGTATTAATGTGTATTTTAAAAGGGCGTGGGCCTTAGTTCTATAGGTGGACGCCTTTTCAAGATATCGCCATAAAGGTGGACCTGGGGTGACTCTAGAATTTGTTTGTACGATATGGGTATCAAATGAAATGTGTTAATGTGTATTTTAAAAGGGCGTGGACCTTAGTTGTATAGGTGGACGCCTTTTCAAAATATCGCCTAACGGTGGATCAGGGGTGACTCTAGAATTTGTTTGTATGATATGGGTATCAAATGAAATGTGTTAATGTGTATTTTAAAAGGGCGTGGGCCTTAGTTGTATAGGTGGACGCCTTTTCAAAATATCGCCTAACGGTGGATCAGGGGTGACTCTAGAATTTGTTTGTATGATATGGGTAGTAGCAAATGAAAGGTGTTAATGAGTATTTTAAAAAGGAGTGGGCCTTTGTTCTATAGGTGGACGCCTTTTCAAGATATCGCCATAAAGGTGGACCAGGGCTGACTCTAGAATTTGTTTGTACGATATGGGTATCAAATGAAATGTGTTAATGTGTATTTTAAAAGGGCGTGGGCCTTAGTTCTATAGGTGGACGCCTTTTCAAAATATCGCCATAACGGTGGACCAGGGGTGACTCTAGAATTTGTTTGTATGATATGGGTAGTAGCAAATAAAAGGTGTTAATGAGTATTTTAAAAGGGAGTGGTGGTAGTTGTATATGTGAAGGTGTTTTCGAGATATTGACCAAAATGTGGACCAGGGTGACCCAGAACATTATCTGTCGGGTACCGCTAATTTATTTATATATGTAATACCACGAACAGTATTCCTGCCAAGATTCTAAGGGCTTTTGATTTCGCCCTGCAGAACTTTTTCATTTTCTTCTACATTAAGTAGATGTCACACCCATTTACAAAGCTTTTTTCTAAAGTTATATTTTGCGCCAATAAACCAATCCAATTACCATGTTTCATCCCTTTTTTCGTATTTGGTATAGAATTATGGAATTTTTTCATTTTTCGTAACTTTCGATATCGAAAAAGTGGGCGTGTCATAACCGGATTTCGGCCATATTTTACACCAATACAAAGTGAGTTCAGATAATTTTTTTTAAGTGGGCGTGGCCGTTCTTCGTTCTTCAACGACTGCCAAATTACAGCTTACAAAATATTAAAATTACCTTCTTTTAAAAGTGGGCGGTGCCACGCCTATTGTCCAAAATTTTATTAATTTTCTAATCTGCGTCATAAGTTCAACTCACCTACCAAGTTTCATCCCTTTTTTCGTATTTGGTATAGAATTATGGAATTTTTTCATTTTTCGTAACTTTCGATATCGAAAAAGTGGGCGTGTCATAACCGGATTTCGGCCATATTTTACACCAATACAAAGTGAGTTCAGATAATTTTTTTTAAGTGGGCGTGGCCGTTCTTCGTTCTTCAACGACTGCCAAATTACAGCTTACAAAATATTAAAATTACCTTCTTTTAAAAGTGGGCGGTGCCACGCCTATTGTCCAAAATTTTACTAATTTTCTAATCTGCGTCATAAGTTCAACTCACCTACCAAGTTTCATCGCTTTATCCGTCTTTGGTAATGAATTATCGCACTTTTTCGGGTTTTCGAAATTTTCGATATCGAAAAAGTGGGCGTGGTTATAGTTCGATATCGTTCATTTTAAATATCGATCTGAGATGAGTGCCCAGGAACCTACATATCAGATGAGATACCTCAAAACGGACAGACGGACGTATGGCTCAATCAAATTTTTTTCGATACTGATGATTTTGATATATGGAAGTCTATATCTATCTCGATTCCTTTATACCTGTAAAACCAACAGTTATCCAATCAAAGTTAATATACTCTGTGAGCTCTGCTCAACTGAGTATAAAAACAACAATGTTACACGTGTGGCACTTTATATTTTGTTAAGTTTCTCTAAACTTTTTGACTCTAATTTAAATATATTTTTCTTTCCGTATGTTTCCGCATTCTTGGAGGCTGCAAGTCTTCTATTATTTATATTTCCGTAGGAATATATGCAACTGTTTCATCTACTACAAAGTTTTATTTAACTATCAAATGCAACTCAGCTTAAAGTACTCTTACGTACCAAAAAAATGCAACTCTAGACCTGAGATTTACGAGCGAGGCTGTTTGTATTTTGACATTTATCCCTTAGTTGACACACTTTGTATTGTACACAATGATTGTGAAAGTACTATATTTTCTCTGTTTTAAATATGAGTCCACACATATCAAAAGTGCCTAACTCCACAAATGGCATTCTTACTAGTGTTTCGTGTATTATACATTAGACGATCAAATCAAAAGTTTTTAATAAAACAAGCAAGGTTAAGACAAAATAAGGGAAAATCAACATTTAGCAAAATGAACCTAGGGTAACCCTGGAATGTGTTTGTATGGCATGGGTATCAAATGAGAGGTGGTAATGATTATTTTAAAAGGGAGAGGGCCTTATTTCGCAATAAGGTGAACCAGGGGTGACTCAAGAATGTGTTTGTACGTTATGGGTATCAAATTAAAGGTATAAATGGGGGTTTTCAAGGGAAGTGGCCTTTAGTTTTATATGTTAAGGCGTTTTCAAGATATCGACCAAAATGTGGACCAGGGAGACCAAGAACATCATTTGTCGGGTACCGCTAATTTATTTATATATGTACGAACAGTATTCTTGTCATGACAACAGAGCATACAGACCTTGCTGCCAACGACCCAAGGCTCGTGGGCTAGAACGACGTCCTCATATGTTGTGCTGTGGCGTAATATTAGCGCAGCCGAAGCTGCCTTAGAGTGGTGCAGGTTTATTTGCAGTACCTGCGCGCTCGTTAACGGTCGGTTTCAGCATCGACGTCCATCCTCCGCTGATCCGCATCGTCGTATCCTCCTCCACGATAGTATCGTCGAATTCAGCATCCGACGGATCTAATTTCAACAGAAGTTGCTCGTCCATGCTAGTAAAGAACTGGCCCGCAATCTCAGATACCGAGAATGTATCGCTCTCGCTGAGTGCTAGTTTTATATCGGCCCCATGCCCACTCAAAGTGTTGCACGGGTCCTCGCGATTTGTTGTGGCGGTTGCGGGTTCGCTCGAGGCGGTGCCCCCAATCACCAGATTTTCAGTCGGCTAAGAAGTTCTTAAAAAACAATAAAGAACTATTAGTCCTGAACGCTGACAAGGGCAACGTAACAGTTCTGATGGAAAAATCTGATTACGATAAAAAATTACAGGAAATGGTAAACGATATTTCCTCATATCGGGGTTTGAAACGCGACCAACAAACAAGTTACAGGACAAGAATAATGAAATTGTAGAAAAACTTTTTAAAAAAATGTGATAAATATAAAAGAAAAATATAGTCTCCTCAGTACACTGCCAATACGCCTAGGTTGTATGGTTTGACGAAAATCCATAAAGAGGGAGTTCCACTTAGACCCATTTGCTCGTCCGTTAATTCTCCGTCGTATAATTTATGTAAATATTGTAACGAATTTAGTGAAACTCCGTTTGTTTTACACCTTCTGCTAAAGTTCGAACAGCTAAATTGTCGAAAAAATACCTCCAATATTTGGCAATGCAAAATGGTCTTTATTAGATTACTTTGGGAGTAGTACAATTATACTTCACAATTATACTTCACTTCGCAACTGATAGCGTGTTTAAATCAAACTGCTTACTGACTAATCAGCTTTCGCTGCTTTTATACTCTCTGTTGCTCGTTCACCCATTTCTACTGAGGCCTAGTAACTTCGAGAACTTCACGCCTGGTTATCAAACATATATGTAAATGTATATTTGTAGTTTATAGTCTCTCGCATAGCCACATGCATGTGTATATGTGAGTACTACTTCAGCTGATGGTGAGTATCCCTCTGCTGCCTTTTGTCCATGATGATTGATTTGTTTACGTACATACTGCTTATTATCGGCTTAGTGATGGTAGTATCGCTTACGAATACTAATATTCGTCACACTGCCCTCCACCTAAGTCTAATCGTCCCGATCAGATAAATCTCTCGATCTAACCGCTGCTAGCCTCTCCAAGTGAATCACCATTCTATTTCGTGGTTTCCCAATTGTTTGTATGCGGTAGACGACATCACTGATCCTCTTCACAACTCTGTACGGGCCTCCTAAATTGCACCAAAATTTGGACGGAACACCTTTCCGCCGGTGAGGGTTGTATAGCAGTACCAAATCTCCCTCCAGGAAACCTTCCGGATTATTGTTCTTGTCGTACCTGTGTTTCATCCTACTACTCATTATCCTGAACCGTTCCGTCACACTGTGTTGTTTGGCGAATGAACTACTTCGCAGAGCTTTATCTTGACGAAATGACTTTGCATCCTCAGTATAGTCTTGACAGTTCACAACAGTAGTGCATCCTGGCTTGAAATTACCCTTGTATTCTTTCTGGGAAATTCTTTCCTTCGTTTTAGTGCGTCCATTTGGTTTTGTCAATGCCAGTGTTTCTCTCGCAGATACCTTTGATTTTGCTTTATTTGGCCCATTCGTTCCACCAACTTTTACCTTTGACTTTTGTGGTCTTTGTCGAGTCTCCTCCACCAGCACTCGCTTACTGCTGCACCCTTTCTCCAAACTGAAGTTAAGTGGCACATCCTGGTTCGCATAGCGCATATTCCTTCTCTGCATATCGATCCTGATGTCATGGTCAACTAAGAAGTCCACTTCCACTCCTACTGAAACACGTATTTTCCTTATAGCAGAAAATATTCCTAGTAAAAAATGGACGGGATCGGTTAAATACCACGGCAAATTAGATATAAAACAAGTTTAAAAGGGTCGTAGACTAGAATAATAAGCTATAACTTAGCAAAAAATAGTTTTGAATCAATGATATTTTACTTATCAAGTTTTATTGTAAGAGGAAATGGGGAGCCATTTTTTTTTTAAACGTGCGGTGACACGTGTTATGTAGAAAAGTAATTTATCTGAAATGAAATATACAATTAAAGTTCACCCTGAGTATATAATGTTCGGTTACACCCGAACTTACACACCTTTACTTGTTATATTTTATATTTACCTTAAAAATCGCTTGGATATGTACATCTGTTCACTATATATTTCTTATCTTATAAAGCCAATTATTTGGAGATTACGAATGGGATAAGATTACTGTTCAACCCCATTCATGAAAGGTATGAAGTCTTCGGCACAGCCGAAGACAGTCCCGTACATACTTGTTTTTTTGCGATTTTGCGAAGTGGAATTCCGGTTACAGTTAAGATAATTATTGTGCTTTTGTAGGGTCCTCTCCTTCATTGCCAGGAAGGAGGCGTATCAGTTTGACGAGGGCTCTCGTCACTTGGCCTCGAGCGGTCATGATTGCGACCACTTGAATTCGGTCGTAGGAGCCAAGGTGGACTTTGGCCATCCTGCCCAGTCTCCATTCATTCGGGGGAGGTTGTCTTCCTTTATGCTCATCAAATCCCCGATTTTCATATATGTTTTCGGGTGCCTCCATTTGTTAAGTTTTTGGAGTTCGATTAGGTTGATGACCGATGGTGGGTTTTCGCTGGCATCGGGTTGGGGAGGAGCAAGTAGTGCCTTTCAATTAGGAAATGTCCAGGCGTTAGTGGTTCCATATCGACTTTATAATTTGAGGATGGGGTTAAGGGTCGAAAATTGAGACAATACTTCATTCTGCGCAATAACGTGGCAAAGTCCTCGAATGTTTATTTAGAGTTTTGAGATATTTTCGTGAAATGTGTTGTGAAACTTTTGATTCCTCCTTCCCACAGCCCCCCCCCCCCATGTGAGCAGCTTCAGCAGAGATAAAAAGCCAAGCTATTTCTTGGGTGGGAGTAAAGAGCTAGGATCTTGAGGCGGTCATCGGTTAATTTAAGGCAAATTCTGCTCTAAGCACCCGAGCTGGCCCGACGAAGTTAGTTCCGTTCCACATGGATGGCCTTCGTAGAGAAGCAGATCCAACCAAATACGGTCTCTTGAGCGATGAGAGTCCCTAGATTATCTTTTTTGATACCCCCTAACATGATTTGGACGTAAATGTCACCGTCTAAAATAAGGTCGACTGATTCGTTAATAAAGAACCGTTTGTCCGCTAATATGATATTAGGGAAAGCTTGTAATGCGGCTGGATTTGCCTGACAGGTTGGGAGGTTTCACTTTCGCGGATACCTGATTAGTGATACTAGTGACAGCCTAGTAGGCGGCAAGTTGATACGGCCTTTGAGCCTTTCTGTAATAAAGGTGCATTCGGGCCCAGAATCATTTAAGGCACGCGCCGAAAAATTTGTATTATTGCAAAATACGTTGACGTGTGCTGTACCTAGTAAGGCTTCCGTATTTTATATTGGAAGCTGAGAAACATGATGTGACATTATTGACATTGTTGTTGTGCTTATTTGCCGCATCACGCCTCTGCATTGCTTCGGCCGAAGTGCTTGGGATGTTGTCATTGGGGTATGATCCTTTTGGCCTACCCGCAGGTGTAGATGCAATTGCCTGAATATGTTGGAGCGTGTGATGTCGTAGGTGGCAAGTGCTGTAGTTATATTAGCTAGTACACTTAGACACAGTATGTCCCGACGAGAGGCACTTGATACAACTGTTGTTACTTTTAATAAAGTGTAATCTGTTATGGGCATTTTTTTACGGAACCTTGGACAGCTTATGAGTTTGGGCTCGTTGGACTTGCACATACTGCACGCGCGCTTGGCCACGCTTCTTTGAAAGGCGCCAAGCTTTCGGCGCGAAGAATCGGTAGACTGTCTACCATTCTGCTGTTTCGGGGGGCTTTACTAGTATCGCTACCGGTAATTCCTGAAACAGTTTCCTGTGCCTGGAATCTATGGGAAGAATTTGTCCATTTCTTTCCACTTGGAGACCTTTGTCTTATTGGCGACTGTCTGTTCCCAGAGAGCTAAGGTGCTTTCTGGCAGCTTGGTCGAGCATAGGTAAGTAATGATGGCATCCCAGTTTGAGATGTCGATCTGAGCGTTTTAAGGTACGCGATATAATTATTGATCTCGCGTTGCGTCGAGTTACCACACTCACTCAAAATTTGTTTAAACTAAATAAAATCTTTAGTTGGGTGTTGATCAGGATACTTTAGTTTGCGTACCTGTCAGTTAAATTCATCCATGCTGTGGTGAAAACGTCGTTTGTGAGTTGGTACTTTAGAACAATTTCCTTTGCTTCCCCCTCAGTCTTTTGAATGAGGTAATACAACCTCTCGGCATTAAGCGGACTCTTGTTGTTGATGTATATGGCCGTGAACATGTCCTGGAAAGTTGGTCAAGATAGGTAATCGCCCTTAAATACTTTGGTGTCGCAAGGAGGCAAGCGGATATTGCGTTCACGCTCGCTCTCTCCTTTGGGTCGAACCTCACTATCTTTTTATACCTTTCATGAAAATGAAATAGTATATTAATTTTGGCACGAATCCTAAAATTGTAAGTTCTTAAAAGAAAATAGATAGACCCACCTCTAGGTATACCGAAACAATTAAGATGAAGAGCTGAGTTGTTTTAGCCATGTCCGTCTGTTCGCCTGTCCCTCTGTCTGTTTGTGTGCAAACTAGTCCCTCAATTTTTGAGATATCTTAATAAAATTTGGTGAGCGGGTGTATTTAGGTGTCCGATTAGACATTTGTTGGAACCGACCTGATCGGACCACTATAGCATATATCCTCCATAAAACCAATTTTTAAGAAAAAGAGGATTTTTGTCATATGTTCCTCAATTTATCAGATTGAAGCTTCAAAATTCACCATATGCTTTCGTATATTGCACATATTGTTGTCTGAAAAAATGGATGAGATCGGTCGTATATATAGCACATATATCCCACAACCGATTGTTCAGATAGGAAACTTTTCGTAATTACTGCCCCATTTTAAGAGCTAGAGGCTTCAAATTTCAACAAATGCTGCTGTGTGAATAAATGATAGAGATCTGTTGTATATTTAGTATATATCTCATACAACCGATTTTTCAGATAAGAAACTTTTCGCAATTTCAGCCCCATTTTAAGCTTCAAATTTCACCAAATGCTCACATATATAGCATATATTGTTGTCTGAAAAAATCACGGAGATCGGTGGAATATATCTAATATCTAATCTAATCTAATATCTAATCTAATCTAGTCTAATCTAATACATATTATAAATATGAAAGTTTGGATATTTGTCCAGACGTTTGTCTTTGTGACTCAATAACGCTCGAACAGACAGAATTGGATAAAATTTCCACACATGTAGCCAATAGTCTAGAAGGATCTACTAGCTATATTTTTTTGAAAAGGGGGGGGGGGGGGAGGCGGGAACTTTACGGAATCCCGTCGGGGTCATTTCGTGATGGCTCAATCAAATTTTTTTTCGATACTGATGATTTTGATATATGGAAGTCTATATCTTTCTCGATGTGCAAAGCTCGCTGAGTATAAAAATAAGTAGGTACTTTGTGTGAAGATGCCCAAATGGCCCCGAAAAAGTCCCGTAATTACGCTGACGGGGTCCCGAAAACCATACACTAATGATCCCGAAAAAGTTCCGAAATTACCCTGACGGTTCCCCAAAACCATACAGTAATGATATCGGAATGGTCCCGAAAAGATCCCGAAAGTCCCGAAGAAGTTCCGAAATGACCCTGGCGGGATCCTGGACAGATCTCGAAAACCATCCATGCCAGAAGGGTCTTCAAATGATCCCGAAATAGTCTAAAAAATTCCCGAAATTACTCTAACGGGATCCCAGACGGAGCCCGAAAGCCATTAAGAAATGATACAGGAAGCATCCCTAAATGATCCCGGAATAGTGCTAAAAATTTTCCGAAATGACCTTTATGGTATCCCGGACAGATCCTGAAATGATCTCAGAAGGGTGCTTAAATGATCTTGATATAGTCCAGAAAAAGTCACGAAATTACCCCGTCGGAATCCCAGACGGATTCCGAAAACCATACAGAAATGATCCCGAAAGGATCCGCAAATTATCCCGAAATAATTTCGGACGGATCCCAGAAACCATCCAGATATGATCCTTAAAGAGTCCCTAATTGATCCCGAAATGACCTTGACGGGATCCCAGATTGATCCCGAAAGCCATGCAGAACTGATGCTGGCAAACTCTCCGTCCGTCCGTCCATCCGTTAGCACGATAACTTGAGTAAATATTGAGATATCTTCACCAAATTTGACGCACTAGTTTATCTGGACCCAGAATAGGTATTGAAAATGAGCGAAATCGAATGATAACCACGCCCACTTTTTATATACATATATAAAATTTTGGAAAACACAAAAAACCTGATAATTTAGTAAATAATACACCTAGAATGTTGAAATTTGAAATGGGACTGATATTGAGACTCTTGATAAAAATTTGGAAAAATTTTTTCAATTGGGCGTGGCAGCGTCCACTTGTGATAAAATAAATTTTACAAATATTATTAATCCTAAATCAAAAATCATTAAACCTGTCGTAACAAAATTCGGCAGGGAGGTTGCTTTACTATAAGGAATGCTTTGAAGAAAAATTAACGAAATCTTTTAAAGACCACGCCCACTTTCACATAAAATATTTTTAAAAGGGTCGTGGACGAATAAAATAAGTTATATCTTTGTGCAAAAGAACTTTATATAATGATATTTCTTTTCCCAAGTAGATTTATAACAATCAATAGGAAAAACTTCAAATTTAAAAAAATGGGCGTGGTAGCGCCCCTTTTATGACCAAGCCATTTTCTGTTTCGGGAGCCATAACTTGAAGAAAAATTAACATATCGTAACAAAATTGTGTACACGTATTTTCCTTATAGCAGAAAATATGTCTAGTAAAAATGGACGGGATCAGTTAAAGACTACGGCAGCTTAGATATAAAATAAGCTTAAAAGGGTCGTAGACTAGAATAATAAGCTATAACTTACCAAAAAATAGTTTTGAATCAATGATATTTCACTTATCAAGTTTTATTATACGAGGAAATGGAGAGATATTTTTTTTTTAACGGGCGGTGCCACGTGTTATGTAGAAAAGTAATTTATCTGAAATGAAATGTACAATTGAAGCTCACGCTGAGTATATAATGTTTGGTTACACCCGAACTTAGACACCTTTACTTGTTATACTCAAATGAGCAGAGCTCACAGATTATATTAATTTTGTTCGCATAACGGTACCCCGTACCGCCATAAACTAATCTAGATATAGACTTCTATATATCAAAATGATCTGGCCGAAAAAAGAAATCCATTTAGACATGTCCGTCCGCCCGTCCGTCCGTCCGTATGTCTCTCCGTGAACACGATAACTTGAGTAAATTTTGAGGTATCTTGATGAAATTTGGTATGTGGGTTCCTGGGCACTCATCTCAGATCGCTATTTAAAATGAATGAAATCGGACTATAACCACGCCCACTTTTTCGATATCAAAAATTTCGAAAAACCGAAAAACTGCGATAATTCGTTATCAAAGGCGGATAGAGCGATGAAACTTGGTGGGTGGATTGACCTTATGACAGCAGAATAGAAAATTAGTAAAATTTTGTACATTGGGCGTGGCACCGGCAACTTTTAAAAGAAGGTTATTTAAATATTTTGCAAGCTGTAATTTGGCAGTCGTTAAAGATATAATGATGAAATTTAGCAGGAACGCTACCCCTATTACTATATGTTTGCCAAATAAAAATTAACAAAATCGGATGACGAACACGCCCACTATAAAAAAAATGTTTAAAAGTCAAATTATAGTAAAAAATTTAATATCTTTAGTGTATATACGTAAATTATGTCAACATTCAACTCCAGTAATGATATGGTGCAACAAAATACAAAACTAAAAGAAAATTTCAAAACGGGCGTGGCTCCGCCCTTTTTCATTTAATTTGTCTAGAATACTTTTAATGCCATAAGTCGAACAAAAATTTACCAATCATTTTGAAATTTGGTATTGGCATGGATTCCATGACGATAACTGTTTTCTATGAAAATGGGCGAAATCGGTTGAAGACACGCCCTGTTTTTATACATAGTCGACCGTCCTTCCCTTCCGCTCGGCCGTTAACACGATAACTTGACCAAAAATCGATATATCTTTACTAAACTTAGTCCACGCACTTATCTGAACTCACTTTATCTTGGTATAGAAATGGCCGAAATACGACTATGACCACGCCCACTTTTTCGATATCGAAAATTACGAAAAATTCCATAATTCCATACCAAAATATGAATAAAGAGATGAAACATGGTAATTGGATTGGTTTATTATCGCAAAATATAACTTTAGAAAAAAACTTTGTAAAATGGGTGTGACACCTACAATATTAAGTAGAAGAAAATAAAAAAGTTCTGCAGGGCGAAATCAAAAGCCTTTGCAATCAGGGCAGGAATACTGTTCGTGGTATTACATATATAAATAAATTAGCGGCACCCGACAAATGATGTTCTGGGTTACCCTAGTCCACCTTTATGGCGATATCTCGAAAAGGCGTCCACCTATAGAACTAAGGCCCACTACGCTTTAAATAATCATGAACACCTTTCATTTGATACCCATGTCATACAAGCATTCCAGGGTTACCCTAGGTTCATTTTCCTACATGGTGATTTTACTTTATTTTGTCTCCAAAGCTCTCAGCTGAGTATGTAATATTCGGTTACACCCGAACTTAGCCTTCCTTACTTGTTTTTTAATTAATTTCATTTTTTTTTTTCAGTTCCCCTTTGTTAGTTTTAATTTTTTTGACATCATCATATTTGGTGGCCGGACAAGGTCGAAAGCCAGGTTCGTGTCGAACAGATATACAACAATTGCAAAGCGTCGACATAGATGATGTGAGTATGAAGTTTTATATACTTAAATAAATTAAGTGTCAGCTCTATGTATATAGCTAGGCCAATTTTATAGTACTATGCATAGACTATAAAGCCATTTTAAAAGCTTATCGTCGCTGCGTTAACGAAAACAGTTATGTGTTTTTCTTAAAATTTTTTTTATTGCATATTTTATTATCACTATATAGAGCCAACATTTCTGCATATGCAGTTTTTTTATATCTTTTTTGGTTTAGAAGTGAATGAAAACAACTATGTGCTCACAGTACTAGAAGTACTCTGAAAAACGGTTATGTACTTACTCACTAGCTTATAATTTTTTTGAATCGCTGGCGAAAGTGCTTTGATTTCAATGTAAAAAATAATTACAAACCATCTCGCTCCCCAAGGCAGCAGGTTCTATGAACCGGAGCGACTCCGGATTTTTCCCGACCAATTCAGTGTAACACCATTTAATTTGTTGCGTCCCTCCCTCAAATTGTCATCCTCCCAGCAGATCCTTGCAGCGTGACTGCGCAATATTCTCCTGCTCCGGGAGGGTATCGAACGCAATCCAGGACCTGTACCTGACCCCGGTGCAGAGAAATGGTTTTGCTGCGTTTGCCGGAAAATAATCTTTTTAGGACGGGCACACTCTTGTCAATGTGTCACGTGCAAGAGATGGTTGCATCGGACAGGATGTTCTGGGCTAGAGCCCAAAACCCGAAGCCCTCATAACTTTTATAAATTTGTCTCCTTGCTGATTACGCCCAAGGGAGTCCCGTAGTCTGCGTTCACTTCCTTCTAGCTGCCCCGCTTCTCAGCAAGCCATAACAAGTAACCACTGTTGCTCCGGCCCCACCAGCTCATACGATCGCTCCTCCCCCGATGGGTAAGGGGGTCAGAATATACCCGCGGTAGGTATGCCTGTCGTAAGAGGCGACTAAAATACCAGATTCAAGGGGTGTGTAGCGCAACCCTTCAGGTTCCCATCGCAATATATAGCTTCTCCAAACCCAATTGTTAACCTCACCTATCCGCGGCGAATCCTGTTTCACTAACAGGCGAGGCTCTGGCGACCCCAAGCTCCTCATGGAACTTGGGGGTGGGGAGGGAGGAGATGGTCTGAAGGTTTAATGTGGCGACATAAATCATTCCCGAGATGATCGGGCTAGCACCTTAATGGTGCTGTGGTACCGGAGCGTACCGGATCTGTATCCGGCAAAGGACCATCACATCGATAACTCTCCCCAAAGCCTTCGGGGAGCAACCCTATCGCTACAACAACAACAACATCGCTCCTCCTCATAACTACAATCTCCGTAATAGAGTCGGTAGCAATGCCGAGCATCAGCCCCCGCCCCCGTCTTCTTCTCCCCCTCTTTCCGGCACTAGTACTGGAGTAGGTCAGAGAAACAAATTCTTAGGTCCCTACCACCTTTTGCACCGTTTGCCAGCACAGAATATATATGGTTGCAACATTTGTCCAATGCAGCTCCTGCCTTGGACGATGCCACTTTCTTAGATGTTCTGGTCTCAGCGACGGCAATCCCCCGACGGGTTTTATCGCGCCATACTGCTAGGCCGCAAACCCAACTACATCGGGTACCCAAATGCTTACCCAGGGAAGTCTAGTCCCAAGGCCACAACAGCAATTGCGCCCTGGCCTCCCTCAACTCAGACGTACCCCCAGAGTGACGACGTTAACCCCGTTGCACTTCAAAATTCTGCAGTTAAACTGTTATGGGTTAACTGGGAAGATCACGGAGATATGTAGTTGATTTCATGAAGCGGCATAACATGCGCATTGCAGCGATCCAAGAGACCAAACATACAGCAAGATCTGCTGAGGACCTGCTCTGGACATAGCGTCCACAGAAGAGATCGCGAGAGCGAAAATGCAGGCGGTCTCGCGTTTATCACTCACCACACAGTGCAATATAATCTATTTAATCCCGACATCGGCATTACGCTACCGACTGTCTTACACCCTAAAATCTTGGGTGTGACGTTCGATCAGGATCTACATTTTGGATTGTACCGAAAATCCAGAGCCGTAATAAAATCGCCAAACCTCTTTCCGGCAGCACTTGGGGTAAAGACAAAGAAACACTCATTACTACTTACAAAGCAATTGGCCGGCCGGTTGCATGCTTCGCGCCCCGATATGGTCGCCAAGCCTAAAGGTTACTCACTGGAAGAAAATACAGGCCTGCCAAAATACTGCTCTCAGAACCGCTACGGCCTGTTTTCTTACGTCCCCAGAACACCACGTACACAATGAGGCGAGAGTACTCCCAAACAGTTCTGTTTCTGTTGAATACCCAGAAACCTGGGCAGCCCAACAGACATCTGATTGATGAAGCTACACCTCCCATGGGCTTAAGGGGTAATCTCCGTAATCATAATGAGGAATAACGGCAAAAATTGCATGTATTTCCCTACCGCCGAAAGCAAATTTGAATCATGTTTGAAAGCAGCTATGTGCTATAAAACGGCGCAAATATTTATCACGTCGTAATTGGTTAAAAATAATGATTTTTTCCTTCACACATCAATAACGTACTTTCCATAAAATATTTCAAAATACGACATTTGCAAAATTTTGCAAATGGACACCAGAAATAAGTGTTTTTGATCTCCTGAAAAGTTACTGAAAAACACATAGCTGTTTTTGGGAGCGCAGCGACGTTATGCTTTAATTATTTACAGTTCAAAGGTATCTGGTATATGCACCATGGAATGACCCTCGACGATCCTAGGGCTTTCCGCTGCCGAAGAATGAATTTCACGTATTTATATATAAACGCAGACGAAACGGGGTATAGAGCAGAAGCATTCAGAATACGTAATAGAGAGTAAGTATTTTTAATTGCAGGCAAAGCTTTTGGTTTTAGTTGAAAGTTATGTTGTCTTTTATGTTGTTGATTTTTCGATAGGGTGCAAAAGTGAAGACTTGTGTCAAAAGAAACTTTTCTCAAATACCAAGTGCATAGGTAAAATATTAGTTTCCCTTTTCGTTCTCAAAAAATAGCACTGAAGATGGCACAACACCGAACCCGGTTCGTTTTCAAATCAAATTTGACAAGGAATGATGGAAAATTGTTCCAATATACAGCAATTACTTGAATTGGAACCATTTCCCGCCATTCCGCGTCAAGTTTGGTACGGAGACAAACCGGTTTCGGCGTTGCGCCATCTTTAGTGCAATTTATCGAGAACGAAACAAGAAAAACAATTTGACTATAAAATTTGATTTTGAAAAAAATTTCTTTCAACCCAAATAACTACACTTTTCTTTATATTGGAACGAATTTCGGGGAAATTCCGCTTATTTCAAACTTTCTGCTAACGTTCGAATCGCTAAACTGTCGAAAAATTCACTGCAATTTTCAGTATTTCAAGCTGGTCTTTCTTTAGATTTTGGGAGTAGTACAATTATACTTCAATATCAAGTACTTAACAAAAGCGTGTTTAACTCAAACTGATTACTCGTTCGTCAGCTCGCGCTGCTTTTATTCTATCTATTGTCTCTTCCGCATATTTCTCCAAAGGTCTAGACGTTTCACCTTCTGCAACTGTTGTATCTCCTGCTTGGTTACCAGCTATATATGTACATGTATATTTGCAGTCAATGCTTTTCTACTGGTCATATGCGTGTGTATGTATGAGTAACTACTTCGGCGATGACTACATCTGTGTGTGTGGAATATCTCTTCGTCGCCTTTATGTACGCGTGTAAATGGATTAAATTGATGTGTTCGTGTACACAAGAGTGGCAGCTTGCTTTATTGTAGTTGTGCCTTTATTTACTAACAGTCTAGTTATGCTAACATTCGCCACACTGCCCTCCACCTAAGTCGGCTCGTCCCGATCTAAACACTGCCATCCTGTCCAAATGAACCACTTTCATTTTCTTTCGTGGTTAGTATGATGCAAACTACATCGTTGATTCGTTTTACAATTTTTATGGGCCTTCCTACTTACACTGTAATTTCGGAGACAAACCATTTTTTCGTTGTGGGTTGTATAACAGCACCAAATCTCCTTCCCGAAAGCCTTCTGAATTAATTGCTTTATCATATCTGGCTTTCATCTTGTCACTCATAATCTTGGTTCGTTGTCTTACAAGATCGTGTATTTCCTTCATCTCTTCCTCCAAGATGCCAGGGGATTTCTTGGTATTTCTCTCCGAATCGGCATTTATCCCAAACATCAAATCAGTTGACAGTCGAAGGTCATTGCCAGAAATTACCTTTGCGGGAGTTTGGCCCGTTGTTTCATGCACTGCCGATAGGTAAGCCATCAAGAATAATAATATGTATGTATCCCACTCTTTATGGAACTTGTCCACTACTTTCCTCAAGCGCTCCTCCAAGGTTCTATTGTATCGTTCCACCATACCGACGGGTTGAGGATGCAATACAACTGTATCCGTGTTTTTCGAATGCCCAATGTCTTACACATTTCTTGGAACACAGCTGCTTCAAAATTCCTGCCTTGGTCACAATATAAATCCATTGGTACACCTCCACCCCAATTATTTGCAAACACTTCTGATACTGTTTCAGCTTCTTGATTTGGGATTGAGTATACCTCTGGCCATTTGCTAAAGTAATCCATAACCACCAGTACATATTTGTTTCCGCTATTGCTAGTAGGAAATGGAACTGCGATATCCATAGCGATCCTTTCAAATGGTGCACCTGAGTTATATTGCTTCATCTGGCCACGACTTGGGGATTCGGGCCCCTTCGCTCTGCTGCAAACCTCGCAGTTGGCAATCCACTCCATGACCGACTGACGGCAAAGAACCCAATAGAATCTCTGCTTAATTTTCTCAAGCGTCTTCGTGATCCCCAGATGACCTCCACTTGGACCATTATGTAGCTCGTTGAGAACGTCAGGAATCCTTTTCCTGGGAACAACTACTAGTTTCCTCTTACATTGACCATCCTGTATCCAAACTGTTCCAATATGACTTCGCAATAGGACTCTCTGCTGACATCTCTTTATTTGGTTTTCGTTTCTTTCGAGCCCTCGCATAACATGTGACAGATCTGTATCTTCTTGCTGATACTTCCTTAGTTGTTCCATGGCCCATTCATCCGAACACATTATAGTCATAAGCCGGACATCTATGATGTTTTCCTTAGCCTCAGCTTTCGAACAGTGTTTGCATTCCAAATTACATGGTCTTCGTGACATTGCATCGCCATTCCCATGGGTACTACCTTTCCGATGCTCAATGTAAAAGTCATAGCTTTGTAGTCGCCCGATCCACCGTGCCAATTGACCTTGTGAATTACGGAACTGCAGGAGCCATTTCAACGCCATCTGTCCTGATTCGGAATCGCTTCCCGTAGAGGTACTTGTGAAAATGTTTAATGCACTCTACCAATGCCAGCAACTCTCTGCGTGTAACGCAATAGTTCTTCTCTGGTTTTCCAGTTCGTAGGCTGAAATCTCCTGTCCGTCGACTAGTTGTGATAAAACGCCTGCTATAGCATATTCACTGGCATCTGTATCTAGAATAAATGTTGCTCCTGCAATCGGATATGCCAACATTGGGGCAGTGCACAAACGCTCTTTCAATGTTTGGAGGGCCACATCTTGCTCCTTCTTCCATTCAGAAACTTTATTTTTATACTCAGTTGAGCAGAGCTCACAAAGTATATTAAGTTTGATTGGATAACGGTTGGTTGTACAGGTATAAAGGAATCGAGATAGATATAGACTTCCATATATCAAAATAATCAGGATCGAAAAAAAAATTTGATTGAGCCATGTCCGTCCGTCCGTCCGTTAACACGATAACTTGAGTAAATTTTGAGGTAAATTGATGAAATTTGGTATGTAGGTTCCTGAGCACTCATCTCAGATCGCTATTTAAAATGAACGAAATCGCACTATAACCACGCCCACTTTTTCGATATCAAAAATTTCGAAAAACCGAAAAAGTGCGATAATGCATTACCACAGAAAGCTAAAACGATGAAACTTATGACACAGAATAGAAAACTAGTAAAATTTTGGACAATGGGCGTGGCACCGCCCACTTTTAAAAGAAGGTAATTTAAAACTTTTGCAAGCTGTAATTTGGCAGTCGTTGAAGATATCATGATGAAATTTGGCAGGAACGTTACTCCTATTACTATATATACGCTTAATAAAAATTAGCAAAATCGGAGAAGGACCACGCCCACTTTTAAAAAAAAAATTTTTTTAAAGTAAAATTTTAACAAAAAATTTAATATCTTTACAGTATATAAGTAAATTATGTCAACATTCAACTCCAGTAATGATATGGTGCAACAAAATACAAAAATAAAAGAAAATTTCAAAATGGGCGTGGCTCCGCCCTTTTTCATTTAATTTGTCTATTTACCAATCCTTTTGAAATTTGGTAGGGGCATAGATAGTATGACGTTAACTGTTTTCTGTGAAAATCGGCGAAATCGGTTGAAGCCACGCCCAGTTTTTATACACAGTCGTCCGTATGTCCCTCCGCGTGGCCGTTAACATGATAACTTGATCACAAATCGACATATCTTTACTGAACTTAGTTCACGAACTTATCTGAACTCACTTTATCTTGGGAAAAAAAATGAACGAAATCCGACTATGACCACGGCCACTTTTTCGATATCGAAAATTACGAAAAATGAAAAAAATGCCATAATTCTATACCAAATACGAAAAGAGGGATGAAACATGGTAATTGGATTGGTTTATTGACGCGAAATATAACTTTAGAAAAAACTTTGTAAAATGGTTGTGACACCTACCATATTAAGTAGAAGAAAATGAAAAAGTTCTGCAGGGCGAAATAAAGAACCCTTGAAATCTTGGCAGGTATTACATATATAAATAAATTAGCGGTATCCAACAGATGATGTTCTGGGTCACCCTGGTCCACATTTTGGTCGATATCTGGAAAACGCCTTCACATATACAACTACCACCACTCCCTTTTAAAGCTCTCATTAATACCTTTCATTTGATACCCATATCGTTCAAACATATTCTAGAGTCACCCCTGGTCCACCTTTATGGCGATATTTCGAGACGGCGTCCACCTACAGAACTAAGGCCCACTCCCTTTTAAAATACTCATTAACACCTTTCGTTTGATACCCATATTGTACAAACAAATTCTAGGGTCACCCCTGGTCCACCTTTATGGAGATATCTCGAAACGGCGTCCACCTATGGAACTAAGGATTACTCCCTTTTAAAATACTCTTTAATGCTTTTCATTTGATACACATGTCATACAAACACATCCCAGGGTTTCCCTCGGTTCATTTTCCTACATGGTTATTTTCCCTTATGTTTTCACCATAGCTCTCAGCTGAGTATGTAATGTTCGGGTACACCCGAACTTAACCTTCCTTACTTGTTTCTTGTAAGCTCATGGAGGCTATGGGCTACGCTGGCAAATTTTGGTACAAATTGGCGGTAATATGTGCACAGCCAAAGGAAACTTCTCAATTCATGCAGGTTCTGTTGTCTTGGCCAATCCTTTACAGCCTCTATCTTTTCATTCGCAGTGTAGATGTATATGTCGTTACCACGTGACCCAAATAACTTACTTCCTTTTTAAACAGCGAACACTTTTTGGCACTTAGTTTCAGACCAGCGCCAGGTATTGTCTGGAAAACTTCCTCTAAGTTCTTAAGATGTTCTTTAAAGTTCTTTCCCAATTCGATATTGTCGTCTAAGTACACTAAACATGTTTTCTAATGGAGTCCTTTCAGTACCTGTGTAAAATATATTAAATTATTTATTTGAGTGGAGACACCATACATACCCCTAAATATTTAAACAAGATTATTTAAGGAGGTGGCACCCTTGAGTGCCGAATACCGAATCTTCTTTATTAATAAAAACTTCAGCGTATTTATACATAATTCTTATGCGCTACTTAGTTACTACATAAACATATACATATTTACTCTTAATTCTTACATTCTTACTAAGTCTAACAAAATAACAAAAGTCATGTAGCCAAGCGTATGCATACACATTCGTACACACATTCATAAGTTGCTTCAATGTACTTGCTGAAAGCGTGTGAAAATGTTGGAGTAGAGGAATACGCGGTGTCAGCAAATTCTTAGTTACAGACTAAACAACTTAGACACCGTGTGTGTTATGTGTGTAGATATGTATGCAGTCACTTTGGATACATTACACCTGATCCATAAATCTTTAAAAAGTAGCTGGTGCATTACATAGTCCAAAAGACTGTAAATTTCCAAAGACCAGCACCGACACTGAAGGCTGTTTTCTCCTTGTCTTCCTCCTTCACTTCCACTTGCCAGTAGCCGCTTTTAAAGTCCAGTGTGGAAAACCGTTTCGTACCAGAGAGCGACACCAGAGTGTCGTCAATTCTTGGCAATGGGTAGCTATACTTTTTCGTAACGTCATTCAACTTCCGGTAGTCCACGCAAAACCTCATTTTTCCATCCTTCTTCTTCACAAGTACCACCGGTGAGCTCAATCGACTAGCTGTCGCTTATTTCTTGTATGATTTGACTCACAACTTTCCCCTTCGCCAGTGAAAGACTACGAGGAGCTTGACGGCTCGGCCTCGCATCTCCAGTCCCAATTTGATGTTTCACAACATTGGTGCGGCCTGGATTGGAGCCATCTTGGTCAAATATATTTGCGTACTTTAGGAGCAGTTGATTTGCCTTATTCTGATAGTCTTCCTCTATACCCTCCGTCCATGCCGTGATGTCATTTGAAAGATCAATGTTGCTTGTTGAAACGTTTTGCTGGATCTATTCACAGTTAATAATTACATCAGCCTCTTGGCATCTTCCCAATATAGTATCAGTTTGAATGGTGACTTGAACTTATTGAGTACTCGTACCGGAATACGTCCATCTTGTTTAGTTGTACCCAGGGTTTTTCCTACAAGTATTTTCGTTGTTGATTTGTTTGCTGCCTCGACAGCCCACAATTTGTTTTTTCCACAATCTCCATCAATCTTTGCCCAAATGACCGCCTCCGATTTTGGTGGTATTTGCTGATTCTCCTCCACCAGCACTTGTTTACTGCTGTAGCCTTTTTCGTAGCTAAAATTAAGTGGCACATCCATGTTCTTATATCGCATCTTCTTGCTTTGCATGTCGATCTTGATGCCTTGGTCGATTAAGAATTCCACTCCAATTATGATTGCATCAACAATCTCTGCCACTAAAAAATTCTGTAGTACCGTGACGTTCCCAATTGCGACTTCACATGCTACTTCTCCTAGAACCTGGGTGTCTACTCCAGTGGCTGTAACCAATATTGCTCATTCAATGGTCTTATCTTCTCGTTGACTAAATCCGATCGAAAGATGGAATGAGATGCACTCGTTTCTACAGTCAGTAAACGTTCCTTTCCAACCACACGTCTCCCGATGGTGAGATTGCTGGACCTTCTTCCAATTTGCGAGATAGAGATTATGGGGCGTTCAATTGCCGCTGACTCGCTTTAGTTTAACGACTGAGTAAACTTGGAGATTTGCTCATCTCCTTCAGCTCTGCGTTTGCGGCCACCCACATTGTTGGAACTATTAGGACCGGTGCTGCGATGACGTAGAATGTGAGCTGGGTTGCCGCACTTGAAACATTTCATAACTCCGGCATTTTTTTGTTGTGATCTCTTCAGTGCTTCCAAAATTATGTCTATCCAATCTGGCTTTTCTACTTCCACGCGATGAGCTTTGTATGCGGGCTTACTCAAAAGTGACGCTGTTTCATGAGTCAGTGCATGGGATACAGTTTCAGCAAATGTTGGCTTTGGATTTGCGTATGTAGCTCGCTTCGTTTCCACGTCCCGTATGCCATTTATAAAGCTTTGGATTTTTACCCTCTCGATGTATTCCACGGTTGCGTCCACATTTGCTAAATGGGCCAGCCTTTCGACATCCGACGCAACTCCTGCAAAGTCTCATTCGTTTTTGGTAGCGGTTTTGCAACTCAATTTGGTATATCTGTTTCCTGTGCTAGCCTTCGTAACGTCTCACAATAGCGGCCATTAATGCTTCATAAGTCTGGTGTGAGATGTCAGCGTGCGACAACATCGCGAGCCTGCGATGGCTGGAAGAGGTGGTTCCAAACCTCCAAAGGCAAGGCACGATCGCGCGGTTTGAGGTGGTGGATAAAGCTCAAATCACAACGGTACCAAAAGTTAAGGTGTGGATACCATGCGTGGTGACGTCGGAGGATACACTTCGACTTCTGCAGAATCAGAATCCGAACATACCGACAAAGGATGGGGAGGTACTTACTGTATCTCGGCCTACGGGGGAAGATCAGTTCTACATCTTCCAAATAAACAAGCAGGCGGAGGATCACAAAATTTTATTTTAATTAAAAAATGCCTGCAGATATGGTTTTTGGATGCGCAGACGCAAGAAGACGTGCTATTGTGCGTGCGAATCGTAAAAATGCGATGGATCGGAGTTCAGAACAGGTCGACTTCATTTCGATCAGAATCGATTTGTTTGCCTAATAGATTTCTTGATAGAAGTTTTTAAAGAAAGATTTATTATGCCAATTTAACTCAAATTTAAACAAAACAAGTAAGGAAGGCTAAGTTCGGGTGTAACCGAACATTACATACTCAGTTGAGAGCTATGGAGACAAAATAAGGAAAATCACCATGTAGGAAAATGAACCTAGGGTAACCCTGGAATGTGGTTGTATGACATGTGTATCAAATGGAAGGTATTAAAGAGTATTTTAAGAGAGAGTAGGCCATAGTTCTATGGATGGACGCCATTTAAGGATATCGCCATAAAGGTGGACCAAGGCTGACTCTAGAATTTGTTTGTACGATATGGGTATCAAATGAAAGGTGTTACTGAGCATTTTAAGAGGGAGCAGGCCTTAGGTCTATCGGTGAACCCTTTTCGAGATATCGCCATTAAGGTGGGCCAGGGGTGACTCTAGAATGTGTTTGTACGATATGGGTATCAAATGAAAGGTGGTAATGAGTATTTTAAAAGGGAATGGGCTTTAGTTCTATAGGTGAACGCCTTTTCGAGAAATCGCCATAAAGGTGGACCAGGGGTGAGTCTAGAATATGTTTGTACGATATGGGTATCAAATGAAAGGTGTTAATAAGTATTTTCAAAGGGAGTAATCCTTAGTTCCATAGGTGGACGCCGTTTCGAGATATCGCCATAAAGGTGGACCAGGGGTGACTCCAGAATGTGTTTGTACGATATGGGAATCAAATGAAAGGTGTTACTGAGAATTTTAAGAGGGAGTGGGCATTAGGTCTATAAGTGGACGCCTTTTCGAGATGGCGCCATTAGGGTGGGCCAGGGGTGACTCTAGAATGTTTGTACGATATGGGTATCAAACGAAAGGTGTTACTGAGCATTTTAAGAGGGAGTGGGCATTAGGTCTATGGGTGGACGCCTTTTCGAGATATCGCCATTAGGGTGGGCCAGGGGTGACTCTAGAATGTGTTTGTACGATATGGGTATCAAACGAAAGGTGTTACTGAGCATTTTAAGAGGGAGTGGGCATTAGGTCTATAGGTGGACGCCTTTTCGAGATATCGCCATTAGGGTGGGCCAGGGGTGACTCTAGAATGTTTGTACGATATGGGTATCAAACGAAAGGTGTTACTGAGCATTTTAAAAGGGAGTGGGCATTAGGTCTATAGGTGGACGCCTTTTCGAGATATCGCCATTAGGGTGGGCCAGGGGTGACTCTAGAATGTGTTTGTACGATATGGGTATCAAACGAAAGGTGTTACTGAGCATTTTAAGAGGGAGTGGGCATTAGGTCTATAGGTGGACGCCTTTTCGAGATATCGCCATTAGGGTGGGCCAGGGGTGACTCTAGAATGTTTGTACGATATGGGTATCAAACGAAAGGTGTTACTGAGCATTTTAAAAGGGAGTGGGCATTAGGTCTATAGGTGGACGCCTTTTCGAAATATCGCCATTAGGGTGGGCCAGGGGTGACTCTAGAATGTGTTTTTACGATATGGGTGTCAAATGAAAGGTGGTAATGAGTATTTTAAAAGGGAGTAATCCTTAGTTCTATAGGTGGAAGCCTTTTCAAGATATCGCCATAAAGGTGGACCAGGGGTGACACTAGAATGTTTGTACGATATGGGTATCAAACGAAAGGTGTTACTGAGCATTTTAAGAGGGAGTGGGCATTAGGTCTATGGGTGGACGCCTTTTCGAGATATCGCCATTAGGGTGGGCCAGGGGTGACTCTAGAATGTGTTTGTACGATATGGGTATCAAACGAAAGGTGTTACTGAGCATTTTAAGAGGGAGTGGGCATTAGGTCTATAGGTGGACGCCTTTTCGAGATATCGCCATTAGGGTGGGCCAGGGGTGACTCTAGAATGTTTGTACGATATGGGTATCAAACGAAAGGTGTTACTGAGCATTTTAAAAGGGAGTGGGCATTAGGTCTATAGGTGGACGCCTTTTCGAGATATCGCCATTAGGGTGGGCCAGGGGTGACTCTAGAATGTTTGTACGATATGGGTATCAAACGAAAGGTGTTGCTGAGCATTTTAAGTGGGAGTAGGCATTAGGCCCATAGGTGGACACCTTTTCGAGATATCGCCATTAGGGTGGGCCAGGGGTGACTCTAGAATGTTTGTACGATATGGGTATCAAACGAAAGGTGTTACTGAGCATTTTAGGAGGGAGTGGGCATTAGGTCTATAGGTGGACGCCTTTTCGAGATATCGCAATTAGGGTGGACCAGGGGTGACTCTAGAATGTTTGTACGATATGGGTATCAAACGAAAGGTGTTACTGAGTATTTTAAGAGGGAGTGGGCATTAGGTCTATAGGTGGACGCCTTTTTGAGATATCGCCATTAGGGTGGGCCAAGGGTGACTCTAGAATGTTTGTACGATATGGGTAAATAACGAAAGGTGTTACTGAGCATTTTAAGAGGGAGTGGGCATTAGGTCAATAGGTTGACGCCTTTTCGAGATATCGCCATTAGCGTAGGCCAGTGGTGACTCTAGAATGTGTTTGTACGATATGGATATCAAATTAAAGGTATTAATGAGGGTTTTAAAAGCGAGTGGCCCTTAGATGTATATGTGAAGGAGTTTTCGCGATATCGACCAAAATGTGGACCAGGTGATCCAGAAAATCATCTGTCGGGTACTGCTAATTTATTTATATATGCAATACCACTAACAGTATTCCTGCCAAGATTACAAACGCTGTTGATTTCGCCTTGTAGAACTTTTTCATTTTCTTCTACTTAATATGGTAGGTGTCACACCCATTTTACAAAGTTTTTCGAAAGTTATATTTTGCGTCAATAAACCAATCCAATTACCATGTTTCATCCCATTTTTCGTATTTGGTATAGAATTATGGCATTTTTTTCATTTTTCGTAATTTTCGATATCGATAAAGTGGGCGTGGTTATGGTCGGATTTCGGCCATTTTTTATACCAAGATAAAGTGAGTTTAGATAAGTACGTGGACTAAGTTTAGTAAAGATATATCGGTTTTTGCTCAAGTTATTGTGTTAACGGCCGAGAGGAAGGCCAGACGGTGGACTATGTATAAAAACTGGGCGTGGCTTCCACCGATTTCGTCCATTTTCACAGAAAACAGTTACCGTTATAGAATCTATGCCCGCACAAAATTTAAGAAGGATTGGTAAATTTTTGTTCGACTTATGGCATTAAAAGTATTCTAGACAAACTAAATGAAAATGGGCGGAGCCACGCCCATCTTGAAATTTTCTTTTATTTTTGTATTTTGTTGCATCATATCATTACTGGAATTGAATTATGACTTAATTTACTTATATACAGTAAAGATATTAAATTTTTTGTTAAAATTTGAATTTAAAAAAAAATTTTTAAAAAAGTGGGCGTGTTCGTCATCCAATTTTGCTAATTTTTATTTAGCACATATACAGTAACAGTAGTAACGTTCCTGCCAAATTTCATCATGATATCTTCAACGACTGCCAAATTACAGCTTGCAAAACTTTTAAATTACCTTCTTGTAAAAGTGGGCGGTGCCACGCCCATTGTCCAAAATCTTACTAATTTTCTATTCTGCGTCATAACGTCAACCCATCTACCAAGTTTCATCACTTTATCTGCCTTTGGGAATGAATTATCGCATTTTTTCTGTTTTTCGAAATTTTCGATATCGAAAAAATGGGCGTGGTTATAGTCCGATATCGTTCCTTTTAAATAGCGATCTGATATGAGTGCCCAGGAATCTACATACCAAATTTCATCAAGATACCTCAAAATTTACTCAAGTTATCGTGTTAACGGACAGACGGACGGACGGACATGGCTCAATCAAATTTTTTTTCGATACTGATGATTTTGATATATGGAAGTCTATATCTATCTCGATTCCTTTATACCTGTACAACCAACCGTTATCCAATCAAAGTTAATATACTCTGTGAGCTCTGCTCAACTGAGTATAAAAATACACACAACTCTTCCAAATAAAATGAAGAATTAAAAAAAAATTATTTGAAAGACAAATCTCGCAACATTTGTGTATAATCTGTCAATTAATTTTCATTCCGACTGCTCAGAGGCAATACTTTTCAAACCGATAATTTTTGGTCGGAATCGAAATTGAGAACACCAATCCATTTCGATCCCGAAAAAATTGATCGGAATCGGAATTCAGAACGCCTGATAAACAAAAACTGCTGATTAAACTGGTTACCGAATCGGAATGAAAACGATTCGAAATCGACTTCGAATCGATTTTTTACAATCGGAATTGAGAACACCAAATAGAAACCGAGTCGAAATCAATGTCGTTTTACTATTCAGAACAGGCCTGAATGTAATAATAGCAATGTAAATAAATGTTATGTTTAAAGACACAGCCCCACCACCCCCCCTCCTCCGTAGATCCGCGCCAGCCAAGGGGACGCAGTTATTTTATAATATAGGTAATGGTTTTTGATATGGGTTTTCAGTTTGGTCGTTAAAACAAACGTCTGGTAACACTACGGACTCATTCAGTCTATGTTATTTTAGAGATGCCATATATGTCTTCTGTTCTTCCAATTGTGCTTCAATCTTCGATGTTATGGATGTCTCCTACGAGATGCCATTGTCGACGTTTGTGCAGATATTGCAGCCAATATCGTCGATCCAGTGCCAAATTCACGAATGTGGATATTTGATGTTTTGTGAAAAAAGCGTTTCAAACCTTGAAGACATTGTTAAAAATAGAGATTTAATTAATACAGATTTAATTTTGTATATTTCAACCACCTTTGGGAGGTTTACTTTTGTAAACTACTAAGCAATTCTAATTGAAAAATGTTTATATTTTATTTTTTCAAAAAATGCACATTCGTTTTGGCTTTGCAAAATTTAACATATATAATATTTCGTTTGAACAAAAATGGCACATTCGTGACTTTGGCATTGTAACGACGATATATGATGACGCACTTATTTTTAGCACTGCTTCGTGTTCGACATCAATTTCAACTTCGTCATCGAATTTGGCATCAACCAGAGAGGATAGATAGAATAAGTGACGTCATTTCATACTTTTTGCGAAATTTATTTGTAATGTCCCATTTGAGGGGTAATTTCATGAGGTATTTTTGATTGTTTTAAAGAATTGTATTAATTAAGCAATTCATCCTCTTTCCAACAATCACAATATATATTAATATACACTTCTTAAAAATGTGTAGAAGCCAATTTTCTAATACCCGCCAATCAGTTACATCTACTATATATTTGTGAAAGTATGTCTGTATGTATGTTTGGACTTGCAGCCTAAACCGCAGAATGGAATCGAACGAAATTTTGCCATGACATACCCTGAGTGCGTCAATCTATGGTAGGCTATATAAAAATAGTTTTCGACAAGGGGGCGTGACACCTCCCATACAACTGGAATTTTTCGTAGTCAATATATCTGAAAGTATTAAGACTAGACGACTGAAATTAGGTGAGTGGTTATATGAGACCAATCCCTACCCCTCCAGAAAAGCTGGGTATAACGAAAAATAAAAATGTGTAGAAGCCAATTTTCTAATACCCGCCAATCAGGTACATTACAAATAAAAATTGAAATGACGTCTCTTATTCTATCTATCCTCTCTGACGATATCTTTGTCATTGTTGAAACTTGGCTGACTCCAGTTTTTTTTGATGGCTAATTCTTCGATCCCAATTTGTTAGTCGTTTTCCGTAAAGACAGGGATGCAGGAAAAACTGGGCGTTCGCGAGGTGGAGGTGTACTTATTGCAGTTCAACGCAAGTATAATACTTCCCGAATTCAGCTGGATAATAACGATTCGCTACTTGACCAGCTCTGTGTTAATGTTAGTGGCTCTACGTACTGCGGCTCTCTATTCGTAATGGCATCTTATATTCCGCCGAATAGTTCTGAAGATCTTTATAAAGCTCATGCTGACAATATTTCGTCTGTAGTTCTTAATAAGCCTTTGAGGCTTATTTTTTAGATAACATGCTAAGCTTAAACTTACTGCAAATCAATAACTTCACTAAAAGGCTTGACAGAATATTAGATCTTATATTCCTCAGTGATAATATTAATTTTAACATATCCGAATGCCATGCACCATTTGCTCCGTCGGATATGCATCATACTACTATTGTTCTTAAACTTGAGTTTTATGAGTTTTGTGTACCCTCTATAAATGATGATATCGCTTTTAATTTTGCACGGTGCGATATGTCTATCATTAACCATGTTTTCTCGGAAATTAACTGGGCTGATCTTTTTTCCTCCTCAGATGTTAGCATTTCCTATGAAATATTTATATCATAGCTTTTTGACCTATGTTTAAGGCATGTTCCAGTCTTTAACAAAGGGTTTAAAAAAATTGAGGAATTTGCGAAACAAATACTACAAAAAGTTTAGTCAGACCAAGAGTCTGTCCTTTTACGAGAAGTATCAGCAGTATATAAAGGAGTTTAATTGTTTGGATAAGTTTCTTTACAAAAAATATATTCTTAGCTTTCAGATAAACATTAAGTCCAATCCTAAAACATTTTGGAATTTTATTAAATCTAAAAGGACCTGCTCCTCGGTTCCTGCTTTTGTCTTTTACCAAGATAATGTAGCTAAAAATCCTAGTGCGGTATTGAACCTGTTTGCGGACTTTTTTAGTGCTAATTTTGCATGCTATAATGATGCCCCTTCTTTCTGATTTAAATTCTTCTCTGGATTTCGGTTCAATGTCCATCTCATGTGACGATATCTCAAGTGTTATTACTAAATTAAAGCAATCGGTCAAGACAGATTCTGATGGTCTCTTAAGTGCCTTGATTAAAGGTTGTCCGGCCTTAGTTTTGCCTCTTGAGATCCTGTTGACTTTAGTGCGGGGAGTTTGTTGATGCTTGGAAACTTGCATCGAAAACTCCTATCTACAAATCTGGAAATAAGAGTGATGTCTGTAACTACAGACCTATATCAAAGCTCACTACTGTTTCGAAGTTATTTGAATGTGTTTTAAAAGACAAGTTATACTTTTCAGTGAAGAGCCTAATTTGTGCCAAGTAGCATGGTTTTGGTGCGGGACGTTCGACGGTCACCAATCTAGTGGAGTTTAGTGAGTATTGTATATCTGCTTTTGCATCTGGATACCAGGTAGATTGTGCTTATTCTGACTTCTCCAAAGCTTTAGATAAGGTATCACTTATTCATAAACTTTCCTGTCTTGGTTTTCACTCAATTTTTCTGTAGTGGCTATAATCATATTTAATTAACTGATGGTGTATTGACTGTACTGATGGTGTATCATTCGATCCTTACGTTGCGACTTCCGGCGTTCCGCAAGTCAGTATTCTTGGACCCTTGGTCTTTGTCCTGTTCGTCAAGGACATCAGCGCTTGCTTTTCGTATGCTAGGTTTCTCTTGTATGGTGATGATCTTAAAGTTTTCTCCTATATAAAGTCTTCGCGTGATATTTTCGAACTTCAGTATGAAATTAATAGTCTCCATTCCTGGTGCGTTAGATTGCACCTCTATTTAAATATTAGTAAATGCTTTCACGTAACCTACTCTAAATTGACCTTTAAGTTTAATAGTTCATATACCATTGATAACAATCCAGTGCAGACTGTTGATAAAATCAAGGACCATGGTGTGGTTTATAATACCAAACTTTCTTTCAACAGCCATGTAAACTTTATCATAGCCAAATCGTATGCAATGCTTGGTTTTATTCGGCGCAATAGTTCCGAGTTCTCTGACCCGTATACACTTAAATTGCTCTACAATTCATTTGTACGATCTCATCTCGAGTACGCCACTATCATTTGGCGACCGTTCCAACAGTTTGCAATTAACAGGATTGAGCGAGTTCAAAAAGTTTTTCTTAAATACTGTCTGCGGTCGCTTAGATATACTAGCCCGCTTCCCGCATATAATGCTCGTTTACTTCTTTTAAATTTTTCAAACCTTTAGAAGCGAGAAGGTCTATTCTTTCTTTGACCTTTTATATTGCATCATCCTTGGGGATACAGATTGTGCTGCTCTTCTTAAGAAAATTTATTTTAATGTTCCCAGAAGAGAACTTAGAAGCTTTTACCCTTTTTATGGCATTAATAGTAAACGAATTATGAGTGAAATGCCCCAATTAATTACCCGCGCTGTGAGTGAAATTAATAAGATCGCATATTTTATCGAGCTTGATTTCTCTTTGTCGAAGAATGTTTTTATTAATTTATTAAAGTGTGTTTTTTAGTTATCAATACTTTTATATTAGTCTGTAAGTGCTAGTTTTTCATTGACTTGTTAAATTTTTGTATTTCTTAATTGTAGTCTGTTTTTTAATTGTATGAAAATTGTTAGTAGCCAGTAAGAATTTTGCTAATAGTATGCTGTATAATTTTTGAATTGGTAGTCTGCAAGAACTTGTGTTCGTTAACTTAATAAACAAATAAATCAATTCCACTTCTGACACCAATTCTATCGAATTTCGGTGAAATTCCGCTTATTCCAAACCTTCTGCTAACGTTCGAATGAGTAAACTGTTTAATAGTTCACTCCAATTTTTAGTATTGCAAACTGGTCTTTATTTTGATTACTTTGGGTGTAGTATAATTGTACTTCAATATGACTTACTTCACAAAAGCGTGTTTAAATCAAACTGAGTAAACATTCCTCAGCTTGCGCTGCTTTTATACTCTCTGTTGGCTCGTCCGTATATTTCTCCAAAGGTCTTGACGTTTAACCTTCTAGAAATGTTGGATCTCCTGGATAGTTACCACATATATAGACGTATATTTGTAGTTAATGCCTTTCTACTGGCCATATGCGTGTGTATGTGCGAGTAACTACTTCGGCGATGACTACATCTGTGTGTGTGAGATATCTCTTCGTCGCCTTTTATGTACGTGTGTAAATGGATTAAATAGATGTGTTCGGGTACATAAGAGTGGCAGCTTGCATTACTGTTGTTGAGCCTTTATTTACTAACAGCTTAGTGATGCTAAAAATCGCCACAATATTATGATGTGATTATGATATAGATATGGCCCGATTTTCATTGCGTAGCGGAGAGGGATGAGAGCTGAGTTCAGTATGCTCTACACTGCAACTTTAAAAACAATTGCTGCCAAGTGTTTGCCTGCATAGATGATCTAGACATGCTGGTTAGGGGTAAATTGCGTGTAAAATAAAAAATTGAGCCAAAAATCAGCCAAACAAACATTGGACTGAAGAACTGGTCTACCAAAATGATTGCTCTCAACAAGGCTCAAGCAGCCCTGGTGATTAGGTTTCCGATAATATTCATTAGGGATCTGACGAACACTCAAAACCTCTTCGTGTTGAGGCTGCATTGAGGACGATGATATTAAATCATGCTGTCGATACATTCTTTAAGGGTTCGCCGCTAGGTTATGGTATTTTGTTCTAATTTAGTCAGATCTCCGGAGGATATATCGATGATCTAATTTAGGGGTATTTGAAAACACATCCTCGCCACGAATAAGTTCTACAAGTGGAAAGTGGGGGGCAGGCAAGGGGAGCATTTGCACCGGGCGCTACACACAGGGGCGCCAAATGGTTCGCAAAGCAGAACTTCCTGGATAATTTGTATTTTTATTATAACTGATTTCTGGAAAATACTGATTTCTGGAAAAAATTTTCTATACAAAAAAATGCATGCATATATCCGGAATACTTGCGACAGGTTCTGGAATAATTGAAAGCATATATGATTTTTCTCACGTTCAACGTTACGATGTCAAACGTGAATATGATACACGATGCAGCGCCAGAATACAAGCGCTTAGCGTTATCCTCGATGGGCTAGAGAATGTAGTAGAACACATAGAACAGTTTGCAGATTAGCACATAACAAGTGACACCAGATGCGAAGCTACAATCCTTTCCAAAATAAACTAAATTTTAGTTTCATAACATTAGTTTGTTTCTGGTATGAAATCTTAAGGAGGATTGATCGTGTGCAGCTCAGATTACAAGATCCGGGGATGAATTTTAGAGAAGGAAGCGTACATTATCTTAATCATTAGCGACTGAACTATCCGAAATTCGAGACACTTTCTGTGAAGAAGTAATAGAAAAAGCGAAGTCTCTTTTTGAAAAATGCGATATTGATATAGTAAAACGTGTAAGAAGGCGCCGCAAAATGCCTGGAGAATCGGCTAGAGATGTTGGTCTTTCCGCAGAATGTGAAATTTCTCGCATAATTAAAAGTGTTCTCGATCGTCTCCAAAAAGAAATACGTACAAGATTTACACGGCTTAGTTTGCTTAATTAATTGGCGCTTAACCGTTAAAACGTTTATGGCCGTCCAACAAGGTGCGCCAGTCGCTTTTCCTCTCTGCCAACCGTCGCCAATTGGTCAAACCAAGGAAGTATAATTGTTTTCCACCCGATCCTTAAAGCGGAATGGGGCCACCCTCTACCTCTGCTTCCATAGGCTGGTTCCGATAGAAACACTTTCTTGGCCGGAGCGTAATCTTTCATTCGCATAACGTGGCCTAACCAGCGCAGCCGCTGCCTTTTAATTCGCTGGACTATGTTGATGTCTGCGCAGAGCTCGTACAGCTCATCGTTAAATCTTCTTCGGTACTCGCCATCGCAAAGGCGTAGAGGTCCATAAATCTTTCGCAGAACTTTTCTCTCGAACACTCCCAGAGCCGCTTCATCTCCATATAGCAGGACGGGTACGATAAGTGACTTCTATAGTTTGATTTTCCTTTGCCGAGAGAGGACTTTACTTTTCAATTGCCTATCTAGTTAAAAGTAGCATTTATTGGCAAGAGTGATTCTTCGCCTGATTTCAGAGCTGATGTTGTTGCTAGTGTTGATTCTGGTTCCCAAATAAACGAAGTCTTTTACTCTTTCGAAATTATGACTGGCAACAGTAGCGTGGTTGCCAAGGTGCATATGCGCTGACTCTTTGCTCGATGACAGAAGGTACTTCGTTTTGTTCTCTTCACCATCAAACCCGTCTTTACCGCTTCTTTTTCAAGTTTGGAGTCAGCAGAACTAACGGCGCGGGTATTTAGGCCGATGATATCAATGTCATCAGCATATGCCAATAATTGCACGTTTTTATAGAATATAGCCTTTACCCGCGGCCCCCTCCGCAAGGAGAAAATGAAATATATGGGCTATTCACGTTAGCCTGCTTATCAAGTTATCGGTTTAAACAATTTTTTCTGTCTAATGCATTTTATTTTTGTAATGGAGTAAAAAAAAATATCTAAATGTGCTAATAACGTGATAGGATCCCCAAAGAATCCCGAAATTATCCAGAAAAAGCCACGAAATGACCCGACGATATCGCGGACGGATCCCGAAAGCCGTCCAGAAATGCCCCGGAAGGGTTCCAAAAGTTCCCGGAATATTCCCAAAAAACCCGAAATGACGACACGATTCTAGACTTATCCAGAGAACCACACAGAAATGATCCCTGAAGGGTACCAAAATTACCCCGAAATAGTCCCGGAAAAGTTCCGAAATGACCCTGACGGGCTCACGGACGGATCTCAAAAACCATTCAGAAAATATCCAGGAAGGGTTCCTAAATTATCCTGACATAGTCCAGAAAAAGTTCCGAAATGACCCCGAGGGGATCCACGACGGATCGCGAAAACCATCCAGAAATGATGCCGAAATGGTCCCCAAATGATCCGAAATAGTCCGGAAATGACCCCGACGGGATCCCGAAAACTATCCAGAAATGATCCCGGAAGGGTCGTAAAACTATCCCGAAAAAGTAACAAATATATCTCGAAATGACTCCTACCGCATCACGGTCGGATCCAGAAATGACCTCGGAAGGGTCCCCAAATGATCCCAAAATGGTCCCGAAATGACACTGATGGACCCGGCAAACCATCATGAAATGATGCCGGAGGGGCCCCCAAATGATCTCGAAATAATACAGAAAAGGTCATGAAATGACCCCTAAGGGGTTCCCAAATGATCCCGAAGAAGTTCCGAAATTACCCCGATGGGTTCCCGTACAGATCCCGAAAACTATCCAGAAATGATGCCGGACAGGTCCTCAAATAATCCCCCTAACAATCCCGAGATGACCCTGACGGGATCCCGGACGGATCCCGAAAACCATCCAGAAATGATGCCGGTAGGTACCACAAATGATCCTGAATAGTCCCGAAATGGCTCCGTCCGGATCCCAACTATCCAGAAATGATGCCGGAAAGGTCCGCAAATGATCCCCTAATAGTCCCGAAATGACCCTGATGGGATCCCGGACGGATCCCGAAAACCATCCAGAAATGATACCGAAAGGGTCCCCTAATGATCCCGTATTAGTCGCGAAAAAGTCCCGAAATGACCCCGACGAGATCCTGGTCGAATCCCGAAAACCATCCAGACATGATGGCGGAAGGGACCAAAAATGATCCCGAAAAGTTCCTCAAAAGACCCCGACGGGATCCCGGACGGATCCCGAAAACTATCCAGAAATGATGTCGGAAAGGTCCTTAAATGATCCCCTAATAATCCCGAATTCCCCGACGGATCCCGGAAACCATTCAGAAATGATGCCGGAAAGGTTCCCAAATGATCCCTAAATAGTCCCTTAATGACCCTGACGGAATCCCGAAAACCATCTAGAAATGATGCCCGAAATTACCCCAAATGATCCCGAAAAAGTCCTGAAATTATCCCGACGGTATCCCGGACGGATCCCGAAAACCATCCAGAAATGGTACCGAAAGGGTCCCCTAATGATCCCGTATTAGTCGAGAAAAAGTCCCGAAATGAACCCGACGGGATACCGCTCGAATCCCAAAAACGATCCAGAAATGATGCCGGAAGGGACCCCAAATGATCCCGAAATGACCCCGACGGGATCCCGGACGGATACCGTAAACCATCCAGAAATGATGCCGGTAGGTACCACAAATGATCCTGAATAGTCCCGAAATGGCTCCGTCCGGATCCCAACTATCCAGAAATGATGCCGGAAAGGTCCGCAAATGATCCCCTAATAGTCCCGAAATGACCCTGACGGGACCCCGGACGGATCCCGAAAACCATCCAGAAATGATGCCGGTAGGTATCCCAAATGTTCCCGAAATAGTCCCGAAATGACCCCGTCGGGATCCCGGTCGGATCCCGAAAACTATCCAGAAATGATGCCCGAAGGTACTCCAAATGATCCCGAAAAAGTCCTGAAATGACTCCGACTGGATCCCGGAAACCCTACAGAAATGATGCCGGAAGGGACCCTAAATGATTCCGAAAAAGTTCCGAAATGACCCCGACGGGATCCCGGACGGATCCCGAAAACCATCCAGAAATGATGCCGAAGAGGACCTCAAATGATCCCGAAAAAGTCCCGAAATGACCCCGACGGGATCCCGGACGGATACCGAAAACCATCCAGAAATGATGCCGGTAGGTACCCCAAATGATCCCGAAATAGTCCTGAAATTACCCCGACTGGATCCCGAAAACCCTACAGAAATGATGCCGGAAGGGACCCTAAATGATTCCGAATAAGTCCCGAAATGACCCCGAAAACCATCCAGAAATGATGCCGCAAGGGTACGCAAACGATCCCGAAAATACCCCGACGGGATGCCGGACGGATCCCGAAACCCATATAGAAATGATGCCGGAAGGGTCCCCTAATGATCGCAACATGATCCTGAGTCCCGAAAATAACCCCGACGGGATCCAGGACGGATCCCGAAAACTATACAGAAATTATCGCAGAAGGGTCCCGAAAACCATCCAGAAATGATCCCGGAAGGGTCTCGATATGACCCTAACGGGATTACAAATAAGGTGAAGCTAATTATAAAACCATGTTAAAAGGGCAGCAGGCGCGTTGGAGCGAATGAAAAGTTACAAAGGAACAAACAGGTAAAGCTAATAAAAGCGTGCTAATAAAAACAATTGATGGAGGGCGGATGGCGGAAGGAGACGGAGAGCACCACCGATCGTTTTTCCAAATTGTTTAGATCTCGATTTGTATGAGCCAGATACCAAAATTATACATTTAGGGGAACATTTATATTGAGTTATAACAATTTATAAATTTTACACCATAAGGGGGAGAAGGAGGGTGGGGGGGGGGGGGGGGGGGCGGAGGGTGTCACTGCTCATTTTCTAAGCCCTCGACTTATTTGACGTATTGAGTTTGTAATATTGGTGAAGGTCAGTAAAGGTAAAGTTATATGTAAAAATTATTAAAAAGTAATTTTTCGAAGGGGTCGGGGGACCCCCACCCCCCTTTCCATCTTCGAAAAAAATTTCGCTAGTAGACTATTGTCTGTGTCCCAAATTTCATCAAAATATAATAATTTAATTATAACTGTTCCTAGGGGGCGGAGACCTCCCCCATTTGAAAAAATATATAGCTTATAGATCCTTCTAGACTATTGGCTGTATGTGTGCAAAATTTCATCCAAATCCGTCCAGCCGTTCTTGCGTGATTGAGGCACAAAGACAAACATCTGGACATCCAAACATCAAAACTTTCCCATTTATAATATACTAGCCTTTACCCGCGGCCCCGTCCGCAAGGAGAAAATGAAATATATGGGCTATTCACGTTAGCCTGCTTATCAAGTTATCTGTTTAAACAAAATTTTCTGTCTAATGCATTTTATTTTTGTAATTGAGTAAAAAAAAAAGAACTAAATGAGCTGATATCCTTATAGGATCCCCAAATGATCCCGAAGTTATCCAGAAAAAGCCACGAAATGATCCCGACGCTATCGCGGACGGTTTCTGAAAACCATCCAGAAATACCCCGGAAGGGTCTCCAAAAGTTCCCGAAATGACAACAACACGATTCTAGATTTATCCAGCGAACCACACAGAAACTATCCCGAAAAAGTAACAAAAAAATTACGAAATGACTCCCACGGCATCCCGGACAGATCCAGAAATGATCTCAGAAGGGACCCCAAATGATCCCAAAATATTGCCGAAATGACCCTGACGGATCCGCCAAACCATCAAGAAATGATGCCGGAAGGGTCCCCAAATGATCCCGAAATAATACAGAAAACGTCACAAAATTACCCCTGAAGGGTCCCAAACTGATCGCGAAATGGTCCCGAAGAAGTCCCGAAATTACCCTGATGGGATCGCCGACGGGCCCCCAATTGATCCCGTATTAGTCGAGGTAAAGTTCCGAAATGACCCCGACGATCCATCTAGACCATCTAGAAATGATGCCGGAAGGTACCCCAAATGATCCCGAAAAAGCCCTGAAATGACCCCTACGGGATCCCGGATGAATCCCGGAAACCATCGAGAAATGATGCCGGAGGGGACCCCAAATGATCCCGAAAAGTTTCAAAATTACCCCGACGTGATCCCGAAGGGATACCGAAAACCATCGAGAAATGATGTCGAAAAGGTACTCAAATGATCACTTAATAGTACCGAAATGATCCGGAAGGGATCCCGGACGGATCCCGAAAACCTTCCAGAAATGATGGCGAAAGGGTCCCCAAATGATCCCGTATTAGCCGCGAAAAAGTCCCGAAATGACCCGACGGGATGCCGGACGGATCTCGAAAACCCTCTAGAAATGATGCCGGAAGGTACCCCAAATGATCCCGGAAAAGTACCGAAATTACCCCAACGGAATCCCGAACGGATACCGAAAACCATCCAGAAATAATGCCGGAAAGGTTTTCAAATGATCCCGTATTAGTCGCGAAAAAGTCCCGAAATGATACCGATGGGATGCCGGACGGATCCCGAAAACCCTCTAGAAATGAAGCCGGAAGGTACCCCAAATGATCCCGGAAAAGTCCCGGAATTACTCCGACGGGATCCCGAACGGATACCGAAAACCATCCAGAAATGATGCCGGTAAGGTTCTCAAATGGTCACCTAAAAGTCCCGAAATGATCCTGAGGGGATCCCGGACGGATACCGAAAACCATCTAGAAATGATGCCGGAAGGTACCCAAATGATCCCGAAATAGTCCCGAAATGACCCCGACGGGATCGCGGACGGATCCCGAAAACTATCCAGAAACGATGCCGGAAAGGTCCCCAAATGATCCCCTAATATTCCAGAAATTACCCTGTTGAGGCCGGAAGGTCCTCAAATGATCCCGTATTAGTCGAGAAAAGACCCGAAATGACCCCGAGGGGATCCCGGACAGATCCCGGAAACCATCCAGAAATGATGCCCAAAGATACTCCAAATTATCCCGAAATAGCCCCGATGGGATCCCGGACGGATCCCGAAACCCATATAGAAATGATGCCGGAAGGGTCCCCTAATGATCGCAACATGATCCTGAGTCCCGAAAATAACCCCGACGGGATCCAGGACGGATCCCGAAAACTATACAGAAATTATCGCAGAAGGGTCCCGAAAACCATCCAGAAATGATCCCGGAAGGGTCTCGATATGACCCTAACGGGATTACAAATAAGGTGAAGCTAATTATAAAACCATGTTAAAAGGGCAGCAGGCGCGTTGGAGCGAATGAAAAGTTACAAAGGAACAAACAGGTAAAGCTAATAAAAGCGTGCTAATAAAAACAATTGATGGAGGGCGGATGGCGGAAGGAGACGGAGAGCACCACCGATCGTTTTTCCAAATTGTTTAGATCTCGATTTGTATGAGCCAGATACCAAAATTATACATTTAGGGGAACATTTATATTGAGTTATAACAATTTATAAATTTTACACCATAAGGGGGAGAAGGAGGGTGGGGGGGGGGGGGGCGGAGGGTGTCACTGCTCATTTTCTAAGCCCTCGACTTATTTGACGTATTGAGTTTGTAATATTGGTGAAGGTCAGTAAAGGTAAAGTTATATGTAAAAATTATTAAAAAGTAATTTTTCGAAGGGGTCGGGGGACCCCCACCCCCCTTTCCATCTTCGAAAAAAATTTCGCTAGTAGACTATTGTCTGTGTCCCAAATTTCATCAAAATATAATAATTTAATTATAACTGTTCCTAGGGGGCGGAGACCTCCCCCATTTGAAAAAATATATAGCTTATAGATCCTTCTAGACTATTGGCTGTATGTGTGCAAAATTTCATCCAAATCCGTCCAGCCGTTCTTGCGTGATTGAGGCACAAAGACAAACATCTGGACATCCAAACATCAAAACTTTCCCATTTATAATATACTAGCCCTTACCCGCGGCCCCGTCCGCAAGGAGAAAATGAAATATATGGGCTATTCACGTTAGCCTGCTTATCAAGTTATCTGTTTAAACAAAATTTTCTGTCTACTGCATTTTATTTTTGTAATTGAGTAAAAAAAAAGAACTAAATGAGCTGATATCCTTATAGGATCCCCAAATGATCCCGAAGTTATCCAGAAAAAGCCACGAAATGATCCCGACGCTATCGCGGACGGTTTCCGAAAACCATCCAGAAATACCCCGGAAGGGTCTCCAAAAGTTCCCGAAATGACAACAACACGATTCTAGATTTATCCAGCGAACCACACAGAAACTATCCCGAAAAAGTAACAAAAAAATTACGAAATGACTCCCACGGCATCCCGGACAGATCCAGAAATGATCTCAGAAGGGACCCCAAATGATCCCAAAATATTGCCGAAATGACCCTGACGGATCCGCCAAACCATCAAGAAATGATGCCGGAAGGGTCCCCAAATGATCCCGAAATAATACAGAAAACGTCACAAAATTACCCCTGAAGGGTCCCAAACTGATCGCGAAATGGTCCCGAAGAAGTCCCGAAATTACCCTGATGGGATCGCCGACGGGCCCCCAATTGATCCCGTATTAGTCGAGGTAAAGTTCCGAAATGACCCCGACGATCCATCTAGACCATCTAGAAATGATGCCGGAAGGTACCCCAAATGATCCCGAAAAAGCCCTGAAATTACCCCTACGGGATCCCGGATGAATCCCGAAAACCATCTAGAAATGATGCCGGAAGGTACCCCAAATGATGCCGTAATAGTCCCGAAATGACATCGACGGGATCCCGGACGGATCCCGAAAACCATCCAGAAATGATGCCGGAAGAGACCCCAAATGATCCCGCAAAAGTCCCAAAATGACCCCGACAGGATCCCGGACGGATCCCGAAAACCATCCAGAAATGATGCCGGAATGGACCCCAAATGGTCCCGAAATGACACCGACGGGATCCCGCACGGATCTCGAAAACCATGCAGAAATGATGCCGGAAGATACCCCTAATGATCCCGCAAAAGTCCCAAAATGACCCCGACAGGATCCCGGACGGATCCCGAAAACCATCCAGAAATGATGCCGGAATGGACCCCAAATGGTCCCGAAATGACACCGACGGGATCCCGCACGGATCTCGAAAACGATGCAGAAATGATGCCGGAAGATACCCCTAATGACCCCAAAATAGCCCCGAAATGGTTCCGACGGGATCCCGGACGGATCCCTAAACCATCCAGGAATGATTACGGAAAGGACCCAAACTGACCCCGAAAAAGTCCCGTAATGATCCCGGAAACCATCAAGAATTTATCTCTCGAAGGTACGCAAATGATCCCGAAAGTACCCCGACGGGATCCCGGATGGATCCTGAAAACCATCCAGAAATGATGCCGGAAGGGTCCCCAAATGATCGCGAAAGAGTCCCGAAATGATTCCGGAATAGTCCCGAAAATGTCCCAAAATAACCCCGACGGGATCCCGGACGGATCCCGAAAACTATACAGAAATGATCCCGGAAGGGTCCCAAAATGATCCCGAAATAGTCCCGAAAAAGTCCCGAAATTACCCCGGCGTAATCCCGGACCGATCCCGAAAACCATCCAGAAATGATCCCGGAGGGTCTCGATATGACCCTTACGGGATTACAAATAAGGTGAAGCTAATTATAAAACCATGTTAATAAGGCAGCAAGCGCATTGGAGCGAATAAAAAGTTACATAGAAACATACAGGTAAAGCTAATAAAAGCGTGCTAATAAAAACAATTGATGGAGGGCGGATGGCGGGAGTAAAGGAGAGGACCACTGATCGTTCCTCCAAAATTGTCTAGATCTCGTTCTGTATGTACCAGATACCAAAAACTATTGATTTAGGAGAAAATTTATATTGAGTTATAACAATTTATAGATTTTACACCAGAGGGGGAGATAAAGGGGGGGGGCGGGCGGAAGGTATCACTGCTTACTTTGTAAGCCCTCGACTTATTTGACCCCTTGAGTCTGTGATAATGGTGAAGGCCAGTATACGTAAAGTTATAATGTGTAAAAATTATTGAAAAATAATTTCTCGAAGGGGTCGTGGGACCCCCACCCCTCTTTCCATGTTCGAAAAAAATTTCGCTAGCAGACTACTGTCTGTGTCCCAAATTTCATCAAAATCCGTGTAGCCATTCTGGCGTGATTCAGTCGCAAAGACGAAAAAATATAATAATTAAATTATAACTGTTCCTAGGGGGCGGGGACCACGCCCCTTTTCAAAAATATATAGTTAGTAGATCCTTCTAGACTATTGGCTATATGTGTGCAAAATTTCATCCAAATCGGTCCAGCCGTTCTTGCGTGATTGAGTCACAAAGACAAACGTCTGGACAAACATCCAAACATCCAAACATCTTCACATCCAAACTTTGCCATTTATAATATATATATTAGATTAGATATTAGATATTAGATATTAGATTAGATATTAGATTAGATAGATTAGAATTAGATTTTTCCAGAGCAATTAAATTCTGCAGCTAGTATAATTTTCTCCAGCAACGAATTAAAGAAATCGCACGATAGAGGGTCACCCTCTCTGAAACCTCGTTTAGTTTCGAACTACTCGAAGAGGGTTTTCCCAATTCTGACTGAGCTGATGGTGTTGCTCAACGTCAGTTTTGCGGGCAAACCAAAAAAATATTTTTCCCGGGCGCAAGAAAACCTCACTACGTCACTGATCGTCCGAGGTCTTGTTGTTTTTTAATCTGGTTATTGATATTCTGATTTCGTCATAGTCGGGTGGAGGAACATAAGTTCATCGATTGCGGGCTCAAAGTTGGGCGATAGGTACATCGCTGTCTACATTTGGAAGGTCAGAGAAGTGTTCCCTGCACAATCTAAGTGCTCTCTGAACATCGGTTAAAAGGTAACCGTTTTCATTCTGACAGTATTTTACCCCGGACTAAGAATTTTTCGTCTGTCGTCGAATTTGTTTGCTAAAATTTGCAGGCGTCATTCTGGTGACTAACAGCTCATGCTCCTCACACTCATGCCTTTCTGCCTATGCTTTTTTCCTCCTGCAAAGGCGTCTCACTTCCTCTTTAAACTCGCAGTAGCGTTCACATACTCTTCTTGTTGTTTACTTTGAAAATATACACAGCAGCTTAACACATTTTTTTCACAATTACTAGGGAGACCCCAATTGTTAGCGTCGGCTCACTTAAATTCCCTTCGAATTGTGGAGCACAATTTCGAATTACATATTGGCCAAGAGGTATGTTATTATAATCATATCTTTCTAAGAAATGTAAACTATAAATTTTATTTATATTTTGCAGCTAATCCCGGAACTGGAGAGATTGATTGGCTTAATCTTAGGTACAAAGTTCTATTTAATGATGCAGAGTTACTTATCATCTATGCCTGCCAGAATTTTGAATCGTCTTCCGAGCACGCTGGTTAGTAAGTTTTGATTTGACTAAGCATTTCGATTTTTGTGTGTGTCCGAACGCCGCCAGACCAGGTCCCTATTAAGCATGTTCGTCACCGAAAGCGAATGGTCTGCAAGATCATTTGAGCGATATAAATATAAATAGAAGCGGTTTTCTTATTGGTGGAAAATCAGTTGTACAATTCTTATTTTATACTTATATTTAAGAATTCATGAGCTTAACACCGGCTTATAATAATTGAATTTCAATTATTATGTTTTTTTCTAAGAGAAACTGAAAAGAAAGAAACATTTACTGGCATATTGCGATGGACCATTTCGAAAACCGCCAACGTAATCATCATCAGGCAATTTTGTAATGTTATCAAAGGTTTCACCGAGATTCGAACCGTGAATCACATGGTGAAACTGCAGTAGCCTTTCTCTTAGAAAAAAACATAATAATTGAAATTCAATTATTATAAGCCGGTGTTAAGCTCATGAATTCTTAAATATAAATATAAACTGAACACACCATTAAACAAACATACATAAATTCTTATTTTACTAAAAATTATTTCCGCCAACTTATTCTCATTCCCTATGCCATAAAGGCAGTAAAGAAGATATAGGAGCACACGCTAATACGACTCTCTCACATACAGGATATGTATTTTAAAATGTATTGCAATGTATAGTTGATCTGACCGATCCGTGAGGACGTCAAATAGGATGAATGAGCCCGCCGTTTTTTACTAATTATTTTTATTTTTATAAGTTTTTTTTCTAAATTTACATATTTCTTTCTTCTTTTAAATACATTTTTTTTACCAATATTCTTTACTAATTTTAATGAAATCATTAATGAAGTCATTAAAATTAATAATAATTTCTTTCTACTTTGTTACATTTTCACAAATTTTATGAATTTTTTGTTCTTGTTACTAAATACTTGTTTATATTTTTTATACTTATTTCAAAAAATTACTTAGTTTTTATACTCAGCTTGTACGCAGAGTATTATAACTTTGATTGGATAACGGCTGGTTGTACAGGTATAAAGGAACCGAGATAGATATAGACTTCCGTATACTCGTATCAAGATCATCAGTGTCGAAAAAAATGTGATTGAGCCATGTCCGTCCGTCCGTCCGTCGATGCGTTAACACGATAACTTTAGTAAATATTGAGATATCTTCACCAAATTTGGTACACGAGCATATCTGGACCCAGAATAGATTGGTATTGAAAATGTGCGAAATCGGATGATAACCATGCCCACTTTTTATATATATAACATTTTGGAAAACACAAAAATCCTGATTATTTCGTAAATAATACACCTAGAATGTTGGAACTTAACGTGTGAAAATTTTAAAAACTTTTTTAAAATGGGCGTGGTACCGCCCACTTGTGATAAAATCAATTTTACAAATATTATTAATCATAAATCAAAAATCGTGAAACCTATCGTAACAAAATTCGGCAGAGAGTTTGCCTTTACTATAAGGAATGCTTTGAAGAATAATTAACGAAATCGGTAAAGGACCACGCCCACTTTTATATAAAAGATTTTTAAAAGGGTCGTGAACGAATAAAATAAGCAATATCGTTGCAAAAAATAGCTTTATATGAATAGCATTTCATTTCCCAAATTTCGGGACCATAACTCGAAGAAGAATTAGTTCAGAATAGAACCATATGTACATATATATTATTGTGCAACCCTGTAACAATATTAAGAACACAAAACAAACAACAACAGCATTTCAAGTGTACAGCTTGGCATGTAATGTTTGGTTTCACCCGGACTTAGACTTCCTTACTTGTGTTTACTAATTATTTCCAAAAAAATTCTTTGTTTATTTATTTTACTACTTCTAAATAAAAAAGTTATTTTTCGAATTTTTTTTATCAAATATCTGTACTCGTTTTAATTAAATCAAGTTTTTATCAAAACCTTTTCTATTTTTCTTTTTATTAACAAGTATTATAAGTGCTTAAATTTTTTACTCCTTTATGGCTACTTATTTTTATCAAATACATTTTTAATAATTTATCAAAATACTTGTGCTTTTCATCATATTGTGGTGAACTAAATAAAGTAAACAGAAATCAGCTGTTTAGTGCAAGAATCGTGAAATGGAAAAAACGTAAGAAAAAAACATAAGTAAATATTGTTCATTATTTTTTGTAACAAATATTTTAAAATCATAGTTTTTTCAAGGAAATCAAAAGTGGAACGTGCTACGCACGAACAATTGGAGCGATATATCTCATTTTGTGCTGCTAACCCCGAAATGGGAATAGGAAAAAATAATCCGCTGGATTTTTGGTGGTCATTTCGGCATGACTTTGGGGACTCCCTCGGGTCATTTGGGGGTTATTTCTGTATCATTTTGGGGACTCCCTCGGGGTCATTTAGGGGTCGTTCCGGGATGTTTATGGGGACTCCCTCGGTATCTTTCCGGGGAGGTTTTGGCGACTCCGTCGGGTTCATTTGCAGGTCGTTCCGGGATCTTTTTGGGGACTCTCTCGGGGTCATTTGGGGCACATTCTGGGATGGTTTTGGGGACTTCTTCGATGGTAATTTGGGGTACCTTCCGGGATGGTTATGAAGACTCCCTTGGGGTGATTTGGGAGACATTCCGGGATGGTTTTGGGGACTCCCTCGGGGTCTTTTAGGGGTCGTTCCGGGATTTTTTGGGGACTTCCTCGGGGTCATTTGGGGGATATTCTGAGATGATTTTGGGGATTCCATCGGGGTCCCTTGGGGTAATTTGGAGGACCTTCCGGAATGGTTATGGGGACTCCCTCGGGTTAATTTGGTGGGCATTGGGGACTCCCCAAAACCATCCCGGAAGAACCCGAATTACCCCGAGAGAGTCTCCGAAAAGATCCCGGAACGACCCCCAAATGACCCAGGGAGGACCCCGAGGGAGTTTCAAAAACCACCCAGAAATTACCCCAAAAATCCAATCAAGGAGGGTCCTCGCACAATAATAGCAAAAGTAATAAATTTTCTTCCATTTTCTCTCGATCGCACAATAACAGAATTCTAGTTTAAATTTATCCCTATAAATTAAATTAACAAGAGCGTTTGACTTATTGACAATTTGTCAGCGAAAAAACTTTTTATTTTTTACATAAAGTAGCAATTATCTACTTGATAAATTGTCAAACTTGACAAATAACAAATAAGCAAGATGGTGAATTTGTCCACGTGCACAGAATAGCGCTTTTAATTTATTTTGTGGAAGCCTTCGGCAGCATAGCAGAGAAGAGAAAAGTAGCGCCAATACTATTACAATAAGTTTCAATTGGCAATTTTTCCGAGAAAGGAACAGAACAAAAATTCTCAAAAGTTGTAGAAAAATTTGGATCCCAATTTGATTCTCTGCATTGTTCATTCATCATGTTTGTGATGGGTTTGGGAATTCTAATTAAAAATCCCAAATTAACGTTAGCCTTGTTCTCAAATCTGACACGCTAGCTCTAAAAAGAAACTCAAACAACAATTGGTAGGCAAGTTTTTAATATGAGATTTTCACCAACTCTCAAATTAACATTAAGCAAAAGATAGCTGTATTGTTGGGCTTCGTGTATTATGTATTTGCAATATGTTTTAGCTATTTTTTCTACAAAATATTGGAATGCAGAAAAAACAATGACACTGAACATCGTAATAATTTCGTTAACAAACCAAATTCCAAAAGGGATGTGGGTAAATCATTCCCACACTTATCTTCAAAATAGTCTTTGAACCAAAAGTCTACATAATGGATTAGAGTTCAACAATCCATTTCTACCTTTAATAAAATTTGAAGAATGCTGCACAAATGGACGAACGTAGTCATAATTTTACATGCCATTCAAAAATCACATATAAACATATTTATAACATTATTTTCTCTTCCAAAATTTAGAACTCGTTTGGGTTTATACACGATCTGAAAATCCAGAGGGTTGGCTTGAAAGCTTGTACATGTTTAAATTAAGGGAGAGAGGGATTGACGAAAATCAACTCTACCGTATCTATCACAGGCAATGCCGAAATTATGGAACCCCACCACGGCCTGCAGCATCTTTTCCTTTTGTAGGCTTCTAGTTTTCATTTGTAATTGTCAGAAACTTTATTATAAAACTGAAAATTTTTGAAACTGATTACAAAATAGAGAATTATGAAATATTTTACATTTGTAATTTGTTTGTTCGGTATTTCTATTGACACTGTACGATATTGCTAGACACCGCATTGCATAGGGTGGTAATAAGCATAGAGAAATCCCTGGAATATAAAGAGTGTGCTCTAGGAGTCTTCTTGTACATTGCCGGGGCTTTCAATAATGTTGCAAAATTGGCGATTATGGATGGTCTTAATTACATTAAAGTACATCCTGCCTTAATCAGATGGATCGGCTGCATGTTAAATTGCAGAAAGATTACATCACAATGGGGATTGTACGAGGCCACGAAATCAGCGGACAGGGGCACGCCGCAGGGAGGGGTGCTATCACCTCTGCTGTGGACGCTGGTCATCAACCAACTGCTCAGACGATTCGATGAGGGGCCCGTAGTACTTACGGCTTACACAGATGACGTTGCAATTGTCATAAGTGGAAAGTGCCTTCCAACGATTAGTTCTTTGATTGATCTGGCGCTTCGGGATATTCATACCTGGGCATGTAATGTCGGGTTGAAAGTCAATGCGTAGAAGACGGATATTTGACCAGGCCTAAGTTGGGAGGGGTGACCTTACAGGGGAAACCTTGCACAAAATATCTAGGAATCATCCTAGACAATAAGCTGTCATGTCAACGTGGAGGAGAGGGTCAAGAAGACTTCAACGCCACTCTGTGCATGTAAAATAATGCTGGGGTGTACGAGGGGCCTATCGCCCTCTCTTTCTCATTGTGTTTTTGGAGCGATTGTAAGCCCTATTCTATACTATGGAGTTATTGTTTGGTGGAAAGCCACACAAAAAACAACATACCTCAAAAAATTAGAGGGGTATGCAGACTACCAATGCTTAGCATTACGGGAGCCCTGAAAACAACCCCCACAGCTGCACTGTATGCCATTCTGTACATTCCACCTATAGACCTGGTAGCACAGAACAATGCATTAACGACCGCAACCAGGCTCGGTGCTTCGGGACAGCTAAAGCGCCGACCATATGGCCATAGTAGTATAGCGTCATCAATCTCAAGACGAACAGACTACCTGATTCCCTATCTGCGCTTCGAGGGAGATCTTAAGGCCACAATAGAGGTGGACGGTTGGCGCAAGGGTGCGCAAATGGCGGACGAGGCGATACATGTGTACACCGATGGTTCCAAAGTAGAGGAAGGAGTAGGGTCTGCGGTATACTGTGCTGATCCGGAAATAAAAAGATCCTACAGGCTGCCGGATTACTGTAGCGTTTTCCAAGCGGAAATATTAGCCGTAAACAAAGCAGTAGAAACCCTGGAAGAGAATAGCTTAAGCTGCAACCGTGTTAACTTTTATATTGACAGTCAAGCAGCAATTAAGGCAATAATCTCGCATAGCACAGCATCTAAGTGCATGTTAGAGTGTAAGTAGTCTCTAGAGAGAAGGGGGACAGAGAGAAGCATACATCTAAATTGGGTCCCAGGGCATATGGGAATAGATGGGAATGAAAAAGCAGAAGAGCTAGCTAAAAATGTCCCATTCCTTGAAGCTTGCTCCGTAGACGTCCCAATTGGACTGGGCGAGATTAAGCAAAAGCCAGAGGTGCACATGATCGACCAAGCGGGAAAGGCGTGGGTTCATGCGCGGGGCTGTAGGTCTTACAACCTTAGACTAAGGAAGTTGCTTCTATCAGGTATTCTGACTGGACACTACCTTCTGGCGTCACATGCCTTTAAATTAGGCTTGGTCAGTGATAGCAGAATTAGGAAGTGCGGGTTGGAGGAGGAAACCATCGAGCTTGTTCTGTGGTCGTGCCCTGCACTTGCCAGGCTAAGACTCCAGCTGTTAGGAGTGACAGAGCTGTCAGATCTAGAAGCAGCAAGTGGCTTAAATCCTAGGAAGCTTCTAGTATTTGCCAAGAGGACGGAGTTATTTTATAACATAGGTCCTCGTTTTTGATAGGGTTTTTCAGTTTGTTTGTTAAAACAAACTTCTGGTAACACTACGGACTCAATCAGTCTACGTGAGGTCCTCATGGACCGGCCAGTTAAATCTAACCCAACCTTACGATATGGCTGATCTAAGTTTGGCGATTACGACATTATATCGCGATAAACACGAGCTGTGAAAATATAGAATTCAGCTTATTATGAAGATGGAAAAGGTTTGGGAATTCATTGAAAGTCCTGTTCGTGAATCTCGAGATGCCTCATGGAAGCAAAGAGACACGAATGCTTCAATTATTATTGGATTGACGGTTGAAGATACGGAAACCTTTCGGATAAGGTTAGGTTAGGTTGAACTGGCCGGTCCATGAGGAAATAAAAAAAAGATTCAATGAGTCCGTAGTTTTACCAGAAGTTTGTTTTAACGAACAGCTGACAAACCCTATCAAAAACCAGGACGTATGTTATAAAATGACTCCCTCCTCTTGGCGTATACTAGAAGCTTCCTAGGACTTAAGCTACTTTCTGCTTCTAGATCTGACTGCTGTATCACTCCTGGAGTCTCAGCCTGGCAAGCGCAGGGCAAGAGCACAGAACGTGCTCGATCGTTTCCTCCTCCAGTCCGTACTTCCTACATCTGCTATCACTGACCAAGCCTAATTTAAAAGCATGTGACGCCAGAGGGCAGTGTCCAGTGAGAATACCCGTCATGAGTCTACAGTCCTCTCTTTTTAATGATAGAAGCAACTTTATTTAAGGTGGTAAGACCTACAAATAATCTTCGACACTTTACAGCCCCGCGCGTGAAACTACGCCTTTCCTCTCGCCCGGTCTAATTGGGAGCTTCAAGGGATGCGCCCTCTTTAGCTTCTTCATCCGCTTTTTCATTCCCATCTATTCCCTTATGCCCTGGGACCCAATATAAATGTATGCTTGTCCCTGTCCCAATTCTCTCCAGAGACTGCTTACACTCTAACATGCATTTAGATGCTGTGCTATGCGAGATTATTGTCTTAATTGCTGTTCCACTGTCAATATAAAAGTTAACACATACAGTTGTCTGTTTAAAAATTTGTTCCTAACTAATGCATTTTATTTTTGTGATTGAGTAAAAACAAGAAACTAAATCAGCTGATAATCTGATAGGAAAGGTCTCCAAAATCTCCCGGAATAGTCCCAAAAAAACCGGAAATGACAACGACACGATTATCCAGATAACCACACAGAAATGATACCTGAAGGGTACCAAAATGATCCCGAAATAGTCCCGAAAAAGTTCCGAAATGACCCTCACGGGCTCCCGGTCGGATCTCAAACAACATCCAGAAAATATACAGGAAGGGTCCCTAAATTATTCTGACATATGTAGTTCAGAATAAGTTCCGAAATGACCCCGAGGCGATCCACGACAGATCGCGAAAACTATGTAGAAATGATCCTGGAAGGTTCCGAAAATGATCCCGAAATAGTCCAGAAAGGACCTCGATGGGATCCCGCATGGATCCAGAAATGATCCCGGAAGGGTCCCAAAACTATCCTAAAAAATTAACAAAAAAATCCTGAAAGGACTCCCAAAAAAGGACTCCCCAGAAAGGGTCCCCAAATGATCCCATAATGGTCCCAAAATGACCCTGACGGATCCGGCAAACCATCAAGAAATGATGCCGGAAGGGTCTCCAAATGATCCCGAAATAATACAGAAAAAGTGACGAAATGATCCCTAAAGGGTCCCCAACATATCCCGAAAGTGTCCCGAAATGACCTTGACGGATCCCGAAAACCATCGAGAAATGATCCTGAAATAGTCCCGAATAAGTCCCGAAATGACACAGACGGGATCTCGAACGGATCCCTAAATGACCCTGACTTGATCCCGGACAGATGCGGAAATCCGAATGATCTTGGAAGGGTCCCAAAATAGTCTCGGAAAAGTCCAGAAATTACACTGACGGGATCCCGGACGAATCATGAAAACCATCCTTAAATGATCCCGAAATGATCCTGACGAGATTCCGTACGAATACCGAAAACCTTCCAGAAATGCTGCCGAAAGACTACCCACATTATCCCGTATAAGTCCCGAAAAAGTCCCGAAATGACCCCGACGGGATTCCTGACGGATCCAGAAAACCATACAGAAATTATGCCGGAAGGGACCCCAAATGATCACGAAATAGTCCCGAAGAAGTCCAGAAATGACCCCGACGGTATCCCGAAAACAATCCAGAAATGATGGCGGAAAGGTCTTCTAATGATCCCACAATAGTACCGAAATGACCCTGACGGGATCCCGGACGGATCCCGAAAACTATCCAAAAATGATGCCGGAAAGGACCCCAAATGATCCCGCATTAGTCGCGAAAAAGTCCCGAAATGACCCCGACGGGATCCCGGACGGATTCCGAAACCCAATATAAATGATGCCGGAAGGGACCCGAGAACCATCCAGAAATTATGCCGGAAAGGTCCTCAAATGATCCCCTAATAGTCGCGAAATGACCCTGAGAGGATCCCGGACGGATACCGAAAACCATGATGCCGGAAGATCACCAAATGATCCCGAAATAGCCCCGAAATGACCCGACGGGATCCCGGACTGATCCCGAAAACCATCCAGAAATGATGCCGAAAGGGGTCCCAAATGATCCCGTATTACTCGCGAAAAAGTCCTGAAATTACCCCAACGGCATCCCGAAAACCATACAGAAATGATGCCGGAAAATACCCCATAATGCCAAAATGCAGATTAGCAGCTAAAACAAGTCTAAATGCCGCCCCCGTGGTTGGTATGAACGATAATTTGGAGCTTGATGTGGTTGCGAAGAAAAGATGGATTCACCTCTCTTATTTTAAAAATACCGTCAAAGGAGAGTATATTATCTCTTACGTTACAAAGCACACTGGGATTACTCGTGACCATCTATCGTGTTTTCCACTTGTGAAGAAAGATGCAAATATCAATGAATTAAGGCGCATAAGCTTCAAACTCGGTGTATCTCCATGTCACTATGATGCTATATTTGATGCAAAGCTATGGACTGCTAATGTTAAAATCCGTCCATTTCAGTCTTTTCAAGAGGGAGCGGAGAATGTCAACGGGCTAACTGGCTCAATATCACTTGAATCATTTTCAATATACTATCAAAATGCAAGTGGTATACGAACAAAATCAAATGAATTTAGGATTGCGTCATCATTACCTGAATATGATATTGTTGCCAGCACCGAAACCTGGCTTTGTGCACAAATTTCCAGCTCCGAGTTTTTTGACAACCATTACACCATATTGCTAGTGGCTGCGCTCGAGGTGGAGGAGTGTTATTAGCAGCTAAAACAAGCCTAAATAGCAGTTTGTTAGTTTTGCCCTTTGCTGATATGTTAGTCGAACAAGTCTGCATAGATGTATCAATTTCAAATGACAAACATATTTACATCTTGATATCATATATACCGCCTAACTCTAGTTTTAATGTTTATGAACAACATATTAATAACATAAAATTTGTCAGTAAATCTGTTGCACTAAATGGGCAGATAATAGTAATGGGTGATTTTAACTTACCTGACATTATTTGGTCATTTGACAATGGCTGGCTACTACCTTTTAATATTAAATCCGACATTGAATCTTCTGTCACTAGTTTTTTCTTATCTAACAATTTTCAGCAATTAAATTAGTTTGCAAATTCTAATGATAAAATATTGGATTTAGTATTCGCAACAGAAGATCTCAAATTAGCATGTGAATTGAATTTGTCACCTATATCACGTAACACAATTCATCATAAAGCTTTAACTATTAAATTCGAATTTCTAAGTTTTCAGCGACTTATGTGAACCACGAACCTTTATTATCTTTTAGAAAAGCCAACTTCGATGCATTGAATAACTCTCTTTATTGCACGAACTGGGATTTCTTAGATTGCATAGAAGATTCAGACTTAATATATACAAATATTTGTGACATTCTTTCTGATGCCGTCACCAAGTTTGTTCCTTCGAAATCCTCTAAGCCCAAAAATAAAACGCCTTGGTTCAACGCGGAATTAAGCCATCTAAAGAACATTAAAAATAAGGCTCTAAAAAAATACAGAATCTTAAAGTCTCCCGTGGACCTTCATAATTTCAACAATTATAAAAGCGAATTTGACAGACTTCATAAATATCTCTTTAATCAATATATAACCAAAATTGAAGACAGCCTGAAACTCAATCGGTCTTCGTTCTGGAATTACGTGAACTCTAGGCGTAAATCATGCGGCATACCTGATAGAATGGAATACATAGGCTGTGTATCCAATACTACGCTAGAGACCTGCAATCTGTACAATCTACAATTTCAAGACCAACTGATTTTAATTTTATTGACGCATTTATTATCACTGAGGGTGATGTTGCAGATGCAATCTTAGACCTTAAACCAAGCTTCAACTGCACTAATGGTCTTCCCCTAATATTTTTCATTCGGTGCGTGGATTCTCTAGTAAAACCAATCACCAAACTCTTTAAGACATGTTTACGCCAAGTAAGATTCTTAGATTGTTGGAAGTCATGCTCAATTGAACCCATCTTCAAATCTGGAAACAAAAGCCTCATCTCCAACTATCGAGCTATAGTAAAGCAGGGGGTCTTTCCAAAAATTTTCGATCACATACTTAACAAAAAACTTCTGGAACATGTTCAGCATGCCCTAACTAGCTGCCAACATGGGTTTTTGCCAGGTAAATCAATAGTCACTAATCTATCTCTTATTTCAAACAACATTATCACTGCAATGGAACAATATTCGTAACTCGATGTCATATATACAGACTTCACAAAAGCTTTTGATAAAGTAGACCATAACATTATTTTAATGAAGATCAATAAATTTGGTGTTTCCGGCACTTTATTGAGCTTTTTCAGAAGTTTTCTTTTTGGTAGGAAATTGTCGGTGATAATAAACTAAATACGCTCGAACATTGAAGTCTATGCCACATCGGGTATTCCTCAAGGAACTCGCATTGGCCCTCTGTTATTCTTACTCTTCATAAACGACTTACCGTCCTATATCATATCGTCAAAGTGCTTAATGTTCGCAGATGATGTCAAAATATTCCTCAATATTAACAGCCTTCTCGATTGCCAAAAACTCCAGCAAGACTTAAACATCTTCTTAAATTGGTGTACCATCAATAACCTAAGCCTAAACATTAGCAAGTGCTGCGTTGTCTCTTATTGCCGCTGCGCATATATTTGACCAGGATGGTTCCAAACCAGGCCGCACCAACGTTGTGAAACATCATATTGACACTGGAGATGCGAGGCCGATCCGTCAAGCTCCACGTAGTGTTCCACTGGCGAAGCGGGAATTTGCGAGTCAACTCATATAAGAAATGGCGACAGCGGCGTCACCGACCATCAGCTAGTCCATGGAGCTCACCGGTAGTACTTGTAAAGAAGAAGGATGGGAAAATGAGGTTTTGCGTGGACTACCGGAAGTTGAATGAAGTTACGAAAAAGGATAGCTACCCATTGCCAAGAATTGACAACACTCTGGACTCGCTATCTGGTACGAAATGATTTTCCACACTCGACGTGAAAAGCGGCTACTGGCAAGTTGAGGTGAAGGAGGAAGATAAAGAGAAAACAGCTTTCAGTGTCGGTGATGGGCTTTGGCAAATTACAGTGATGCCTTTTGGACTTTGTAATGCACCAGTTACTTTTGAGAGACTTTAGGATCAGGTACTGAAAGGACTACATTGGAAAACATGCTTGGTGTACCTGGGCGACATCACCGTATTGGGCAAGAACTTTGATGAACATCTTAAGAACTTGGAGGAAGTTTTCCAGAGAATAGCTGGCGCTGGTCTGAAGTTAAGTCCCAAAAAGTGTGCGCTGTTTAAAAAGGAAGTAAATTATTTGGGTCACAAGGTAACGACAGAGGGCATCTGCACTGCGAACGAAAAGATAGAGGCTGTAAAGGATTTGCCAAGACCACAGGACCTACATGAATTGAGAAGTTTCCTTGGGCTGTGCACATATTTCCGCCCATTTGTACCAAATTTTTCCAGCGTAGCCCATAGCCTCCATGAGCTTACAAGAAAAAATAAAGCTTTTGAATGGAAGAAGGAGCAAGAAGTGGCTTTCCAAACACTGAAGGAGCGTTTGTGCACTGCCCCAATGTTAGCATATCCGATTCCAGGAGCAACATTTATTCTAGATACAAATGCGAGTGGATATGCTATAGGAGCCGTTTTGTCACAACTGGTCGATGGACAGCATATTGCAGCCGTTCGATTGGAAAACCAGAGAGGAACTACTGCGTTACGGGGAGAGAGCTGTTGGCATTGGTAGAGTGCATTAAACATTTTCACAAATACCTCTACGGCCAGCGATTCCGTGTCAGGACAGATCACGCAGCGTTGAAATGGATTCTGCAGTTCCGTAACCCGGAAGGACAATTGGCACGGTGGAGCGACTACAAAGCTATGACTTTTCCATTGAGCATCGAAAAGTAGTACCCATGGAAATACTGATGCAATGTCACGAAGACCATGTAGTTTGGAATGCAAGCACTGTTCAAAGGCCGAGGCTAAAGAAGACATTATATATGTCCGGCTAATGACTATAACGTGTACGGATGATTGAGACAAGGAACAACTAAGAAAGCGTCAGCTAGAAGATACAGATCTATCACATGTTATGCAATGGCTCGAACGAAACGAAAGACCAAACAGAGAAGAGATGTCAGCAGAGAGTCCCATTGCGAAGTCATATTGGGCACAGTGGAACAGTTTAGAATTGATATCCGGTTGCCTTCATCGAGTATGGGAGAGTGAGGATGGTCAATGCAAAAAGAAACTGATAGTTGTTCCCAGAAAGAGGAATCCTGACGTGCTCAGCGAGCTGCATAATGGTCCAAGTGGAGGCCATCTTGGAATCACGAAGACGCTCAAGAAAATTAAGCAGAGATTCTATTGGGTTGGTTGCCGTCAGTCGATCACCGAGTGGATTGCCAACTGCAAAGTTTGCAACAGAGCGAAAGGGCCCAAAACACGAAGTCATGGCCAGATGAAGCAGTATATTTCAGGTGCACCATTAGAAAGGATCGCCATGAATGTCGCAGGTCCATTTCCTACTAGCAACCGCGGAAACAAATACGTACTGGAGGTAATGGATTATTTAAGCAAATGGCCAGAGGTATACACAATCCCAAATCAAGAAGCGGAAACAGTAGCAGAAGTGGTTACAAACGATTGGGTTGCAAGGTATGGTGTACCAATGGAGTTACATTCTGACCAAGGCAGGAATATTGAATCAGCTGTGTTCCAAGAAATGTGCAAGAAGTTGGGCATTCGAAAAACACGGACAACTGCATTGCATCCTCAGTCCGATGGTATGGTGGAACTTTTCAATAGAACATTGGAGGAGCATTTAAGGAAAGTAGTAGACAAGTACCATAAGGGCATGAGACATTGGGCCAGACTCCCGCAAAGGTAATTTTTGGCAATGACCTTCGACTGCCAGCTGATTTGAAGTATGAGATAGATGCCGATGCGGAGAGATGCCAAGAAATCTCCTGGTGTCTTGGAAGAAGAGCTGAGAGAGATACACGATCTGGTAAGGCAACGAGCAAAGATTATTAGTGACAAGATGAAAGCGAGGTACGATAAAGCGATTAATTCGGAAGGGTTTCAGAAAGGAGATTTGGTGCTGTTATACAACCCACAACGAACAAAAGGTTTGTCCCCGAAATTGCAGTGTAATTGGGAAGGCCCATACAAAGTTATAAAACGGATCAACGATGTAGTGTACCGCATACAAACCATTGGCAAACCACGAACCAAAATGAAAGTGGTTCATTTGGAGAGGCTAGCAGCGTTTAGATCGAGAGATTTGTCTTATCGGAACGATCAGACTTAGGTGGAGGGCAGTGTAACGAATATTAGCAGCACTAAGGGATACTATCATCTCTAAGCCGATGCTAAGCAGTGACTTGATGCACATCAATAATTCAATTATTATGTCTACACATATGTACGTACACGCAGCGGAGAAGAAACGCACAAACACATCCAGATATCTTATCTGAGATGATCCCAAAAGAATGCAATTATAATTGTGGAAGTGTCGCTCACAAATACACGCGCATATAAGAAGCTATACACGTGCATTTGTAGTTATAATTTTATAGCGGTAACTAAGTAAACTCTGGAAGCGCCTAGAAGATGCCACGAGGAAATCAAAGAGTATAAAAGGCAGCAACAGTAGAGGCGCTACAATCAGTTTTGAATTAAGTACGCTATCTGTCGAGCAATAGTAGTACTTTAATAAAGGCCATTTTGCATTATTGAGAAGTGGAGTTATTTATTCAACAGTTTAGTGATTCGAACCTTAGTAGAAGATTTGAAATAAGCGGAATTGCAGTAAATTCGTTACAGTATATTACTTACTTACTTAATTGGCGCTTAACCGCTTAAACGGTTATGGCCGTCCAACAAGGCGCGCCAGTCGCTCCTTCGCTCCGCCAACCCGCGCCAATTGGTGACACCAAAGGAGTTTAAATCGTTTTCCACCTGGTCCTTCCAACGGAGTAGGTGCCGCCCTCTACCTTTTCTTCCATAGGCGGGTTCCGATAGAAACACTTTCTTGTCCGGAGCATCATCATTCATTCGCATACCATGGCCTTGCCAGCGTAGCCGCTGCGTTTTAATTCGCTGGACTATGTTGATGTCTGCGTATAGCTCGTACATCTCATCATTAAATCTTCTTCGGTACTCGCCATCGCCAACGCGTAGAGGTCCATAAATCTTTCGAAGAACTTTTCTCTCGAACACTCCCAAAGCCGCTTCATCTGCTGTTGTCATGATCCATGCTTCTGCCCCATATAGCAGGACGGGTACGATAAGTGACTTGTAGAGAATGTTTTTCGTTCGCCGAGAGAGGACTTTACTTTTCAATTGCGTACCTAGTCCAAAGTAGCATTTATTGGCAAGATTGATTCTTCGCTGGATTTCAGCGCTTGATGTTGTTGCTAGTGTTGATGATAGTTCCCAAATAAACGAAGTCTTTTACTATTTCGAAATTATGGCTGCCAACAGTAGCGTGGTTGCCAAGGCGCGTATGCGCTGACTCTTTACTGGATGACAGCAGGTACTTCGTTTTGTCCTCATGCACCATCAAACCCATCTTTACCGCTTCTTTTTCCAGTTTGGAGTAAGCCGAACTAACAGCGTGGGTGTTTAGGCCGATGATATCAATGTCATCAGCATATGCCAGTAATTGCACGCTTTTATAGTATATTGTTCCAGTGCGGTTAAGTTCTGCAGCTAGTATAATTTTCTCCAGCATCAAATTAAAGAAATCGCACGATAGGGGGTCACCCTGTCTGAAACCTTGTTTAGTTTCGAACGGCTCGGAGAGGTCCTTCCCAATTCTGACTGAGCTGATGGTGTTGCTCAACGTCATTTTGCACAGCCGTATAAGTTTTGCGGGGAAACCAAATTCAGACATAGCGGCATATAGGCAGCTCCTTTTCGTGCTGTCGATGGCAGCTTTAAAGTCGACGAAGAGGTGATGTGTGTCGATTCTCTTTTCACGGGTTTTTTCCAAGATTTGACGTATTGTGAAAATCTGGTCGATGGTAGATTTACCAGGTCTGAAGCCGGTTCACGGTGGGCTTCAATCTTTCGCACAATACACTTGAAAGGACCTTATATGCGATATTAAGAAGGCTGATTCCACGATAGTTGGTGCATTTTGCAGTATCGCCATTCTTGTGGACTGGGCAAAGAACGCTTAGATTCCAACCGTCGGGCATGCACTCGTCCGCCCATATTTTGCTAAGAAGCTGCCGCATGCGCCTTACCAACTCCACGCCTCCGTACTTGAATAGCTCCGCAGGCAATCCATCAGCGCCCACGGCCTTGTTGTTTTTCAATCTGGTTATTGTTATTCTAACTTCGTCATAATCGGGCGGGGGGACATATGTTCCATCATCATCGATTGCGGGATCGAGTTCTTCATCTCTGCGCGTTGAATTGCTGCCTCCATTTAGGAGAGCAGAGAAGTATTCCCTCCATAATCTAAGCACTCTCTGGACATCAGTTACAAGGTCGCCGTTTTCATTCCTACAGGAGTTTGCCCCGGTCTTAAAACCTTCCTTCTGTCGCCGTATTTTATGGTAGAATTTTCGGGCGTTATTCCTGGTGGCTAGCAGCTCAAGCTCCTCGCACTCACGCCTTTCTGCTTCTGCTTTTTTCTTCCTGAAAAGGCGTCTCGCATCCCTTTTCAACTCACGATAGCGTTCACATACTCCTCTTGTCGCGCTCGCTTTTAACGTAGCCCTGTAGGCAGCGTCTTTTCTTTCGGTTGCAACGCGGCATTCTTCATCGTACCAGTTGTTGTTTCGTGGCCGCCGGTAACCAATTTTTTCCTCGGCGGCAGTACGAAGTGCTTTGGAGATATGCGCCTACTGCTCCTGTATTCCTTCAGGATGAGTTGCGCTCTCAGAGAGCAGGTGTGAGAGTCGAGTTGAGAAATCATTGGCAGTCTGTTGTGATTGAAGCTTTTCGACGTCTAGCTTTCCTTGTGTTTTTTGTTCCTTGGTTTTAGCCGCGTTGAGGCGGGTGCGTATTTTGGCTGCAACGAGATAATGGTCCGAGTCGATGTTAGGTCCTCGGATCGTGCGCACATTTAAAACACTGGAGGCATGCCGTCCGTCTATCACAACGTGATCGATCTGATTTCGAGTATTTCGATCAGGAGACAGCCATGTAGCTTGATGTATCTTTTTATGCATGAACCTCGTGCTGGATATGACCATGTTTCGAGCACCGGCAAAGTCAATCAGCCTCAGTCCGTTAGGAGAAGTTTCATTGTGTAGGCTGAACTTTCCGACTGTAGGGCCAAAAACACCTTCTTAACCCACCCTGTCGTTAAAGTCGCCAAGCGCGACTTTTATATCATGACGGGGGCAGCGATCGCATGTGCGTTCTAATTGTTCATAAAAAGTGTCCTTCACCTCATCGTCTTTCTCCTCTGTCGGCGCATGGGCGCAGATGAATGATATATTAAAAAATTTTGCTTTTATTCGGATAGCGGCGAGACGCTCGTCCACAGACGTGAACGCCAGCACTTGGCGACAAAGTCCCTCTCCCAACACGAATCCGACGCCGAAACTGCGCTAATTCGTATGGCCACTCCAATAGATGTCACAATTTTTGATCTTCTTTCTTCCTTGCTTCGTCCAACGCATTTCTTGGATGGCGGTGATGTCAGATTTTGCTTTGACGAGGACATCAACCAGCCGGGCATCTGCACCAATCCCATTCAGGGAGCGGATGTTCCAGGTGCATGCCCTCAATTCATTGTGCTTCAAGCATGTGCCATGGTCGTCATCAATAGAGAGTGTATTTATCCGAGGCTTGTTGTTATATTTCATTGGAGTATGGTTTTACGTGGCGGGTCCCAAGCCCAGCGCACAACCCGCTCAGCGGGGGTGAAAATACTACTTGCACGTTTATATAGCGAGCCGCTTGCTCCAAGACAGACGCCCGCTTGCAGCCGCACCTAGAGGTGTACAGACGCTGCCGATGAGATCTCCCCCGGCTACCCCTTAAACCGATTATGTCAGAGTGACCTAGCCAGGTTGTCGCCCTGTCACATTAGCTCACCGCTAAACGGATGTTTAGCGGCTACCCAGGGGATACTTGGCCGCAAGCGACCGGCAGTAGTGAGCTGCTTTAACCACATGCAAAAGAATCGCTCTGGCCATTCCCAGGTGAATGGCGGTCAGAAGCTTTCCCCACTTTCGTGGACTTCTACACACGGCTCCACCCTCCCAATGGAAAATATCCAACCATGTCGAAAAAATAATGTATGATTGGCAAACAAATGTGTTTGGAATTTCCATTGTTAGTAATACAAATATCGCTCATTATGCAAAACATAAAATTTTATAGGAAATATCCACGTAATCATAAGGAAATAAAAAAAAGTTTCAATCTAATGTACATGGACATATGTTAATAAATTTATTTGGGATATAACAACCTTTGGTTAGACAACTGATCATGATGATGAATGACAACTTAGAGGATCGTTCCAGTTGGAAGTGAAGCTATCAACCTAAGTAGTATTACTCACATATTGTTTGAGCATATTGTTTAGTCGTAAAACAATACGCACTCCCCCGCAGGGTATTCGTCGCATACATCTATAGACACGATAATTTGTAGGTGGGTATGTATGTACCCATATGCCTAGATAAGCGCTCACGATATACCGTAACATCCAGCAATGTACTTGTATGTACAAAACAATCAGTGCATATCCATAACGTTATCCAAAATAGTGGATATATTTATTTTGGATATAACAAAATTGGCTAGACTTAAGGATGAAACCATAAAGAATCGTTGCTAAATGAAAGCTTTTGGATGCCAACCTACGAATCCAACATTTTTTTACATATTGTCTGGGCAATTAGAAAAACCGCCGTTTTCGATCATACATCTTATCTTCTCTATATATATAAAAAGAAGTGTACATTTTGATTGTCACTCCATAACTCGAGAACGGATAGAAAGATTGCCGTGAAATTTTTAGGAAAGATACAGGAAGGAGAGATGATGGTTAGTTGATTTTGAAATCCCAAATCGGCTTAGCCATTCTTGAGTTATGATTTTTTTTATCTAATATATAAAATTCTTCTGTCACGGTGTTAGAGGCTTAACTCCTCCGAAACGGCTGAACCGATTCTAATGAAATTTTGTGATCATATTGGGTAGGTCTGAAAATCGCCCAACGTCTACCTTTTTTTTCGCTACGTGCCTAGGGTCTTGAGATCAAAACGTGGACCCGGGTACCCTTAGAATGTGTTTATACAATATAGATATCAAATGAAAGCTGTTGATGAGTGCTATAGTACAGGATAGTTTTCATACAACTGGGAGGCTAGGGTCTCGAGATAGAGCCCAAAACGTGGACCCGGGTACCCCTAGAATGTGTTTATACAATATGGATATCAAATGAAAGCTGTTGATGAGTGCTATAGTACAGGATAATTTTCATACAACTGGGAGGCTAGGGTCTCGATATATAGCCCAAAACGTGGACCCGGGTACCCCTAGAATGTGTTTATACAATATGGATATAAATAAAAACTGTTGATGAGTGCTATAGTACAGGATAATTTTCATTCAACTGGGAGGCTAGGGTTTCGAGATATAGCCCAAAACGTGGACCCGGGTAACCTTAGAATGTGTTTATACAATATGGATATCAAATGAAAGCTGTTGATGAGTGCTATAGTACAGGATAGTTTTCATACAACTGTGAGGCTAGGGTCTCGAGATAGAGCCCAAAACGTGGACCCGGGTACCCCTAGAATGTGTTTATACAATATGGATATCAAATGAAAGCTGTTGATGAGTGCTATAGTACAGGATAATTTTCATACAACTGGGACGCTAGGGTCTCGAGATATAGCCCAAAACATGGACCCGGATACACCTAGAATGTGTTTTTATATTATGGGTATCAAATTGAAGTTGTTGATGTGTGCTATAATACAGAGTAAATTTTACACCGCTGAGAGACTAGGGTCTCGAGATATAGGCCAAAACATGGACCCGGATACCCCTAGAATGTGTGTGTATTATGTATATCAAATGAAAGCTGTTGCTAAGAGCTCTAAAGTTCATAGTGATATGCGATTTAGTCGCATCAACCTGGCAAAACTGATAAATATGCATGCGAAGCGGAAATAAAGACAAGAATTAATAATACCCACATACCTATTTACATACGTCCTATTCGATTTGCCTGAAATTTGGTATATAAATTTGCCTATATTAGTATTTACGATGCTTTTTCCGGGAAGTATACCAGAGACGGACTGGGACTGGTATTAGGACTAGGACTGGGACTGAGACTGAGACTCCGAGTGGGACTGGGACTGAGACTCTGAATGGGACTGGAACAAAATACATACCACCCTCCGGGGCTGGCAATAAGAGATGAAGAAGAAGGAGAAAAACTTGAGAGAAGAGAAAAGAGGGAAGGAGACTGAGAAAGAGATGGAATGAGGCGAAGATGGAGATGAAGCAAAAAAGACGGAAGGAGGAGTGAATAAAAAGATTGGGAAAAAGTGTAGAGGGGTATGGCAGAGTTAGACGGAAAAAGCTGATTAAAATGTATGCAGGTAGGCAAGAACAACGACTGCCGGATCTGCTAGTTATTTTATATAATGAGTGTAGTAAAATATGCACATGCGTGTATACTTACCGGAGAATATGTTTAGATCAACGCTTATATACCATTCGCCCTATATGATGTATGTATATATTCGCCTCGATAAGCCCTTACGATTTACTATTGCATTTTAAATTATCCCGTGCATGCAACAAAGGAGAATTTTTCTTTCAACAAAGCGGAAAAATAATCAAAAATAATCAAAAAAAAAATGTAAAACAATCAAAAATAATTTAAAAAAACCAAAGGTAATCGAAAAAATCAAAAGTAATCAAAAGTAATCACTTTGGTGACTTTTGAGTATTTTTGATTTTTTTGATTTTTTTCAATAATCGGAAAAAAGATGATTTATTTTTTATTTCTTTCTAATGGTAATTAATTAGTAATTGTTTTTTCGGAAAACAATTGAAATAATCATTGGCCATTACAAAAGGCATCTAATTAATTGATTACTAATGATAATTATAATTTAACAGGTCTGTTTGGAACACATAATACATACAAGAATAGAAATCGACCTATAAAAAAAATCTCCGCTAGGTGGCGCAAGGATTGAGATATTCACAAAAATCGTATTTGTGGTCCGATTTGGATCATATTTGGAACACATAATACATACAAGAATAGAAAGCGACCTATGACAAAAAATCGCCGCTAGGTGGCGCAAAGATCGAGATATTAAAAAAAACGTATTTGTGGTCCGATTTGGTCCATATTTGGAACACCATAATACATACATGAATAGAAAGCGACCTATGATGTCCGATTTGTCTCATATTTGGAACAAATATTACATACAGTCCGGTAGAAGTGACATCAAAATATATTGGAGTTGGAGGAGGGACAAGCATACGTGGCGCAGAGTAGAGTAAAGTCTTTGGAAGGATTATGTATTCAGGACTTAGATTGTAACAAATTGTCAGGAAAAAGTCCTTGTAATATTGAGTCACTAAATGAACTAAATAGAAGGAGGAATAATAGGCAATTAAATAAAGACTAAAAACTTGAAAAAAAATTTTAAGTTAAACGGTTTTATTGAAAACAATACCTACATGAAGTAATAATAATACTAAAAGCCTCACACTTTTAGAAATTTCACGTGCTCAACGCTTTTATTTAATTGTCTGCTCAACGCCCTATATTGATGAGGAGTGTGATGACTAGTACCTAGAACCTACCTAATTATTGTATAGCTTTTAGTATTATTATTACTTCATGTAAGTATTGTTTTCAATAAAACCGTTGAACTTAAAAATTGTTTTTAAATTTTTTTATTATTATTATACCTTCATATTAAGTCCCTTTCATGTTTGTCACCTCATTTCCATACGAATTTTTGACCCACGGAAAAGTCTTTTCGGTAACTTCCCGTTGAGCTAGACACTTGATACTTAGAACATAGTTCAGATCTGGGAGACATTACAATGCAAGTGAAAAAAATCCGCTAGGAGGCGCACGGATCGAGATATACAGAAAATTAATTTTAAAATGGCAATTTTGCCATCGACTTTTAACTAACTTCTCGGTGATCCAGGGACTTGAAACTTAACACATAGTTTGCGAGTCGATGGCACTACAATTCGTGGAAAACAAGATACCGCCAAGTGACAGACGAATCGAGATAAACGAAAATCCCTGAAAATCTCTGAAATAACGCAGGGAACTGAACTGGAGATATGAAAGTTGAGCCGTTAGTCAGAACCCGATGACAATGCAATATTTTATCAAAAAAATTTCGCTAGGTGGCGCATGGATCGAGATATGAAGAAAATTAGTTTTGATTTGGGAATCTTTCAATCCATTTTTAACTAACTTCCCGGTTACCTAGAGACTTGAAACTTGGCACACAGTTCGAGGCTTGGTGACAATACAGTTTACAAAAAAAAAAAAAAATTCCGCTAGGTGGCGCGCTAAATGAGATAACTACAAATCCTTTAAAACCGAGGGGAATCTTGCAATCGATTCTTCCCGGTGATCTGGAGATATGAAACTTGAGCCGTAAGTCGGAGCCCGGTGACAAGGAAAAATTTGTCAAAAAAATTCGCTAGGTGGCGCATGGATCGAGATATTAAGAAAATTAATTTTGATTTGGGAATCTTTCAATCCATTTTTAACTACTTCCCTGTGTCCTAGAGACCTGAAACTTGGCGCACAGTTCGAGTCTTGGTGACAATACAGTTTAGAAAAAAACAAAATTCCGCTAGGTGGCGCGCTAAGTGAGATAACTACAAATCCCTGAGAAACGAGGGGAATCTTGCGATCGATTTTCGAGTAACTTCCCGATTAGCTAGAGACATGAAACTTGGGCAGTAAGTCAGAACCCGGTAACAATGCAATATTTTATCAAAAAAAATCCGCTAGGTGGCGCATGGATCGAAATATTGAGAAAACTAATTTTAAATTGGGAATCTTGCAATCGATTTTTAACCAACTTCCTGGATATCTAGAGACTTGAAACCTGAAATACAGTTTAAAACTCAGTGAAAGTGCAATGTTTGATCAAAAAATTTGAGCTACGTAACGCACAAGTTGAACTATTTAGAAGATTAGGCCATACCTTCATGGCTAGCCTCCTGAGTGTTGCAGGCATTGTAGAATCCCACCTCGTTGAAGGCCCAACTCAATGCAGGTCCGTGCATAGTTTTAGGCATACGCGACTTTCACCACGATTCTTTTAGACTTTTAGGCGTATGTGAATATCACCACGATATTCAGCTGTGCAAATTAAGTAGCTGACAAACGTGGTGGAATTCTCTTCACCACACCATCAATTGTGTTGAACTGACTCCCTCAACAATTGTGATCATATTCACCAACATCGATTGCGTTGCACTATCCGGCTTCGCCAATTATGAGAATAATCGCCAACAAGAATCATTCACCACATTCATCCTCTTTGTCCTACTCACCCTCTCCACCAATATCCAGAACATCGAACAGCTATAATAATTCACCGATTTATATGTAGCACATATACATCTTTCTACAGTCACCTAAGCCGAATATAGATGTAGACGTAGCACGGCCGAGCAACGCCAAAGAACGGGTAGCTATTTGAACAAATAAATAAAGATAAGAATTTTCACTTAGGAATTACTTAAATTACTAATCAATGATGCAATTGCCTTTTTGTAGGCAGTACTAAAAAATTTAAAATAAAAAGATGATAAAAAAATGTTAAGGACTACCTTTATATGAATGGACCAAAAAATAGAAGGCAATTTTTCCTTTAATACAGACATAGTCTTCTTGAATTTTGACAAAAAATTATAACAAAAGCTCTTGTAAAAGAATTTTGGGATTTAAACCTATAAAGGCGACAATTTTTTTAAATGGGTTTGTCAATTAACTCATTTTTATTAAATCTGAAAAGATATACGAAGTAAAAAATGTTTTATCAATATAAAGTTTTTTTATTTTTTATTTTGACAATGAACAATTTCCTTTTCCAAGCAAGGAAAAAATTCAGTGATGTTGTTTTTTAAATAGAAATATATTTTTTTTGTTTGCTTAGTCAATTAACTTATTTTTATTCTTTTTTGTTTGGAAAAATCTAAGAATTCACAAAATGCTTACAATAAAAAAAATATTTGTTTTCATTTTGACAATGAACAATTTTTTTCCTCAAATCTGAGAAAACTTCAGAATTCATAATATAAATATATATTTTTCTTTCTTTTTTTTTGTCAATGAACAAACAAACAAAATATCAAAAACTCAAAAGATGTAACAAATATGTTTTTTTATATTTTGTCGATATATAATTATAATTTTTTGTAAAATAGAAAAAAATTAACAAGTAAAACACTAATTTTAAATAAAAATGTCTTTTTTGTTAAGGAACAAATTTTTTTCGAAATGCGGAAAAAACTTGAGAGTTCAAAAAATCATTTAAAAATTAACAAATTAAAAAAAACTATACTTATAACACACGATATATGTATTGTTTAGAATATTAGCAACACTAAGGGGTACTGCCATCGCTAAGCCGATGCTAAGCAGTGATTGTATGCACATCCATAAATCAATCATTATGTATCTACATAAACGAATCAATCATTATGTCTACACATATGTACGTACACGCAGCGGAGAAGCAACGCACAAACATATGCAGATATCTTATCTGAGATATGCAATTATAATTGTGGAAGTGTCGCTCACAAACACACGCGCATATGATAGATATATACGTACATCTGTAGTTATAATTACAGCAGATAACCAACTAGTAGATTATAGAACAGAAGCGCCTAGAAGATGCAACGAGGAAATCAAAGAGTATATAAGGCAGCAACCGTAGAGGCGAGAGTTTCGATTAAGCACGCTATCTGTCGAGCAATAGTAGAGTTATTTATTGTGAAGTACTTGAATAAAGGCCATTTTGCATTATTAAATATTGGAGTTATTTATTCAACAGTTTAGTGATTCGAACTTAGCAGAAGGTTGCAAATAAGAGGATTTGCAGTAAATTCGTTACAATTGGTGTCAGAGTGGGATTGTTGAATAAATTCCGAAGATATGGAATACAACTTGGACATGGCAAAGTTGAGTGAATTGACGATCCAGTAACTGAAGGAGGAGTTGGAAGTCCGCGGATTGGCTACTTATGGTATTTGAAGGAATCATCAATGTTGAGGAGTATGGGTGGAAAATCACCATGTAGGAAAATGAACCTAGGGTAACCCTGGAATGTGGTTGTATGACATGTGTATCAAATGGAAGGTATTAAAGAGTATTTTAAGAGAGAGTAGGCCATAGTTCTATGGATGGACGCCATTTAGGGATATCGCCATAAAGGTGGACCAGGGCTGACTCTAGAATGTGTTTGTACGATATGCGAATCAAATGAAAGGTGTTACTGAGCATTTTAAGAGGGAGCGGGCATTAGGTCTATAGGTGGACGCCTTTTAGAACGATATGGGAATCAAATGAAAGGTGTTACTGAGCATTTTAAGAGGGAGCGGGCCTTAGGTCTATCGGTGGACGCCTTTTTGAGATATCGCCATTAAGGTGGGCCAGGGGTGACTCTACAATGTGTTTGTACGATATGGGTATCAAATGAAAGGTGTTAATGAGTATTTTAAAAGGGAATGGGCTTTAGTTCTATAGGTGAACGCCTTTTCGAGAAATCGCAATAAAGGTGGACCAGGGGTGACTCTAGAATATGTTTGTACGATATGGTTATCAAATGAAAGGCGTTAATGAGTATTTTAAAAGGGAGTGATCCTTAGTTCCATAGGTGGACGCCTTTTCGAGATATCGCCATTAGGGTGGGCCAGGGGTGACTCTAGAATGTTTGTACGATATGGGTATCAAACGAAAGGTGTTGCTGAGCATTTGAGGGAGCGGGTATTAGGTCTATAGGTGGACGCCTTTTTGAGATATCGCCATTAAGGTGGGCCAGGTGTGACTCTAGAATGTGTTTGTACGATATGGGTATCAAATGAAAGGTGGTAATGAGTATTTTAAAAGGGAATGGGCTTTAGTTCTATAGGTGAACGCCTTTTCGAGAAATCGCCATAAAGGTGGACCAGGGGTGACTCTAGAATATGTTTGTACGATATGGTTATCAAATGAAAGGCGTTAATGAGTATTTTAAAAGGGAGTGATCCTTAGTTCCATAGGTGGACGCCTTTTCGAGATATCGCCATTAAGGTGGGCCAGGGTTGACTCTAGAATGTTTGTACGATATGGGTATCAAACGAAAGGTGTTACTGGGCATTTGAGGGAGCGGGCATTAGGTCTATAGGTGGACGCCTTTTAGAAATAACGCCATTAGGGTGGGCCAGGGGTGACTCTAGAATGTGTTTGTACGATATCGGTATCAAATGAAAGGTGGTAATGAGTATTTTAAAAGGGAGTAATACTTAGTTCTATAGGTGGACGCCTCTTCGAGATGTCGCCATAAAGGTGGACTAAGGGTGACTCTAGAATGTTTGTACGATATGGGTATCAAATGAAAGGTGTTACTGAGCATTTTAAGAGGGAGTGGGCATTGGTCTATAGGTGGACGCCTTTTCGAGATATCGCCATTAGGGTGGGCCAGGGGTGACTCCAGAATGTGTTTGTACGATATGGGTATCAAACGAAAGGTGTTACTGAGAATTTTAAGATAGAGTGGGCATTAGGTCTATAGGTGGACGCCTTTTCGAGATATCGCCATTAGGGTGGGCCAGGGGTGACTCTAGAATGTTTGTACGATATGGGTATCAAACGAAAGGTGTTACTGAGCATTTTAAGAGGGAGTGGGCACTAGGTCTATAGGTGGACGCCTTTTCGAGATATCGCCATTAGGGTGGGCCAGGGGTGACTCTAGAATGTGTTTGTACGATATGGGTATCAAATGAAAGGTGGTAATGAGTATTTTAAAAGGGAGTAATCCTTAGTTCTATAGGTGGGCGCCTTTTCTAGATATCTCCATAAAGGTGGACCAAGGGTGACCCTAGAATGTTTGTACGATATGGATATCAAACGAAAGGTGTTACTGAGCATTTTAAGAGGGAGTGGGCATTAGGTCTATAGGTGGACGCCTTTTCGAGATATCGCCATTAGGGTGGGCCAGGGGTGACTCTTGTTGTTGTTGTAGCAATGCTGGCCCCACCTAATAGCCGCGACCGATCACAAATTGTCATCAATATCCTCTAACGGGAGTCCAAGGAAACTTGCCGTTTCAACAGGGGTGGACCATAAGGAAAGGGGTGTTAGAGGCGTTGGTTCCACATTACAATTAAATAGATGGTTGGTGTCATGTGGGGACACATTGCTAGCGGGGCATACATTTTGTATGTCGGGGTTGATTCTGGATAGGTAAGAGTTTAACCTGTTACAGTATCCGGAACGAAGTTGAGCAAGAGTGACACGCGTTTCCCTGGGGAGTATGCGTTCCTCTTCCGCGATTTCTGGATATTTTTCTTCAAGTACTGGATTCACCGGGCAATTCCCGACATAAAGGTCCGACGCCTGTCTATGGAGTTCACCAAGGACCTGCTTGTGTTTTTTCGCATCATACGGCTGGGTTCTCAGGTGCCGTATTTCCTCAAAACGCTTACGGAGATGACTCCTTAGGCCCCTAGGCGGTGCTGGTTCGTCAATCAGATGTCTGTTGGAATGCCCAGGTTTCTGGGTATTCAACAGAAACTGTTTGGTCAGCATCTCATTTCTCTCCCTGATGGGGAGTATTCTCGCCTCATTATGCAGGTGGTGTTCTCGGGACATAAGAAAACAGCCCGTGGCAATTCTGAGAGCAGTATTTTGGCAGGCCTGTAGTTTCTTCCAGTGGGTAGTTTTTAGTCTTGGCGACCATATGGGTGACGCGTAGCACGTAATCGGCTGGCTAATTGCTTTGTATGTGGTCATGAGCGTTTCTTTATCTTTTCCCCAGGTACTGCCAGCAAGGGATTTGAGGATTTTATTACGGCTCTGAATTCTCGGAACAATTGCGGTTGCGTGCGCACCAAAATGTAGATCCTGATCAAACGTCACACCCAAGATTTTGGGGTGTAGGACAGTCGGTAGCGTAGTGCCATCGACGTGGATGTTCAATATGGTCGACATTTGGGGCGTCCATGTTGTAAATAAGATCGCGGAAGATTTAGTCGGTGACAATGCCAGGTTTCGCGAGGTGAAAAAACTGGAGAGATCAGGGAGATAGCCGTTTATTTTATTGCATAGCTCATCGATCTCTGGGCTTGGGCCTGTGGCGATTATTGTGCAGTCATCGGCGTAGGAAACGATTGTGACTCCTTCCGGTGGTGAAGGTAGCTTAGATAGGTAGAAATTAAACAAAAGTGGGGATAGGACACCACCATCGGCTGCCAGTTGACGCAGTTTACGAGTTCTGCGCTCACGATTGAGATATCTGGCGAGCTATGACAGCTTCCTACCATACGTGTGGGGGCGTCTCCGTTTATTGTGCAGAACGTCGTTTCTTCTATTTGATCCGCCAACATCCCACCCCTACTGTCTGCCCGCAAGCTTGAATGCCATAGGTCGTGATGGGCATTGAGATCGCCTAAGATAATGCGATTGTTGCCAGTGAGTAAGGCCTCGATATTAGGGCGGTATCCACTGGGGCAACAGGTGACAGGAGGGATGTAGATGTTGATGATTTCTAGATTTGCATCGCCTGACCGGACAGATAGGCCTTGACGTTCTAAGACATTGTCCCTGCGGTCGATGCCAGGATCAAATATATAATATTGCGCAGAGTGGTGTATAATAATAGCGAGGCCGCCTCCATTTCCGCTCTCGCGGTCTTTCCTGTGGACCTTATACCCAGAGCAGGTCTGCAATGCAGATCTTGCTGTGAGTTTAGTCTCTTGAATCGCAGCAATGCGGATGTTGTGCCGCTTCATGAAATCGACCATCTCCGTAATCCCCAGTTAGTCCATTACAGTTTAACTACAGAATTCTGAAGTGCATGAGGGGTGACGCCGCCACTCTAGGGGTAAGTGACGGGTGACTACGCCTAGGTTGTGGAAGGCCAGGACGCAATTGCTGTTGTGGCCTTGGGACTGGGCGCCCTTGGGCAAGCATTGGGGTACCCGGATGATTTGGGTTTGCGACCTGGCAACATGGCACGATGAAACCCGTCGAGGGGTTGCCGTCGCGGAGACCAGAACATCTAGGAAAGTGGCACCACCCAAGGCAGGAGCTGCATTGAGCGGATGTCACAAACCTATATATTCTGTGTTGGCAGACAGTGCAAACGGAGGTAGGGACTAAGAGTCTGTTTCCCTGACCTGCACGATTGCTGCCAGAAAAGAGGGGGGAGAAGAAGACGGGGGCAGGGGCTGATGCTCAGCATTGCTACCAGCTCTACTACGAAGGTAGTAGTTATGAGTGGTATCAGCTGTTTGAGTTGTTGGCGCCGTGGGGCGCGAGCAGCAGCGGGTACTTGTTGTGGCTTGCTGGGAGGATGACAATTTGTGGGAGGGACGAAACAAATTAAATGGGGTCACACTGAAATGACAGTCCTAGGTCCGGAAAAATCCCGAGTCGCTCCGGTATATAGAACCGACTGCCTTGGGAAGCGAGGGGTGACTCTAGAATGTGTTTGTACGATATGGATATCAAATTAAAGGTATTAATGAGAGTTTTAAAAGGGAGTGGTGGTAGTTGTATATGTGAAGGCGTTTTCGCGATATCGACCAAAATGTGGACCAGGGTGATCCAGAAAATCATCTGTCGGGTACTGCTAATTTATTTATATATGCAATACCACGTACAGTATTCCTGCCAAGATTCCAAGGGCTGTTGATTTCGCCTTGTAGCACTTTTTCATTTTCTTCTACTTAATATGGTAGGTGTCACAACCATTTTGCAAAGTTTTTTGCTAAAGTTATATTTTGCGGCAATAAACCAATCCAATTACCATGTTTCATCCCTTTTTTCGTATTTGGTATAGAATTATGGCATTTTTTTCATTTTTCGTAATTTTCGATATCGATAAAGTGGGCGTGGTTATAGTCGGATTTCGGCCATTTTTTATACCAAGATAAAGTGAGTTCAGGTAAGTACGTGGACTAAGTTTAATAAAGATATATCGGTTTTTGCTCAAGTTATCGTGTTAACGTCCGAGCGGAAGGACAGACGGTGGACTGTGTATAAAAACTGGGCGTGGCTTCCACCGATTTCGCCCATTTTCACTGAAAACAGTTATCGTCATAGAATCTATGCCCCTACCAAATTTAAGAAGGATTGGGAAATTTTTGTTCGACTCATGGCATTAAAAGTATTCTAGACAAACAAAATGAAAATGGGCGGAGCCACGCCCATTTTGAAATTTTCTTTTATTTTTGTATTTTGTTGCATCATATCATTACTGGAATTGAATTTTGACTTAATTTACTTATATACAGTAAAGATATTAAATTTTTTGTTAAAATTTGACTTTTAAAAAATTTTTTTTTAAAAAGTGCGCCTGTTCTTCATCCGATTTTGCTAATTTTTATTTAGCACATATATAGTAATAGTAGTAACGTTCCTGCCAAATTTCATCATGATATCCTCAACGACTGCCAAATTTCAGCTTACAAAACTTTTAAATTACCTTCTTGTAAAAGTGGGCGGTGCCACGCCCATTGTCCAAAATCTTACTAATTTTCTATTCTGCGTCATAACGTCAACCCATCTACCAAGTTTCATCGCTTTATCCGCCTTTGGCAATGAATTATCGCATTTTTTCGGTTTTTCGAAATTTTCGATATCGAAAAAGTGGGCGTGGTTATAGTCCCATATCGTTCATTTTAAATAGCGATCTGAGATGAGTGCCCGGGAATCTACATACCAAATTTCATAAAGATACCTCAAAATTTACTCAAGTTATCGTGTTAACGGCAGACGGACGGACGGACATGGCTCAATCAAATTTTTTTTCGATCCTGATTATTTTGATATATGGAAGTCTATATCTATCTCGATTCCTTTATATATGTACAACCAACCGTTATCCAATCAAAGTTAATATACTCTGTGAGCTCTGCTCAACTGAGTATAAAAACGAAACACCACAGACAGTGACGAGCACAATATCTGTACAAACATCGACAATGACATCACAGCTGGAGTCACAGGAGGCACGCATTTCAGAAATGGCGTCGCAAATATCATCTCAATTGGAAGAACAGAAGACATATATGTCACCTCAACTGGAAGCGCAAGAGGCACGTATATCTGAAATTTCGACAAAAATTTCGGAACAGGTATCATCGCAGCTCTTTGCGAAACTGGAAGAGCAGGATGCAAAAATTTTACAACTCGAGAACAAAATTGATGCCGAGGTAGAAGCGTTGAAAGGTCTTATCCAACAGTTACAACTAAATCGCCCAGCTGTTCCAGCGAGCAATCCGAAGGTAAAAACTCCATCTTTTGACGGCTCCGTTCCTTTCGAGGTATTCAAGTTTCAATTTGAGAAGACGCCAGCAGTGCACAACTGGAATGCTGAAGATAAAGTTGCTGCTCTATTCGTAGCATTGAAGGGGCCAGCAGCCGAAATCCTACAGACGATTCCCGAAGGAGAGCGGAACAACTATGAAACATTGATGGCCGCTGTCGAGAAACGTTATGGAAGCGAGCATAGAAAACAGATATACCAAATTGAGTTGCAAAACCGTTACCAAAAAGCAAATGAGACATTACAGGAGTTTGCTTCGGATGTTGAAAGATTGGCTCATCTTGCAAATGCGGACGCACCCGTGGAATACACTGAAAAGGTAAGGATTCAGAGCTTTATTAACGGCATACGGGGCGTCGAAACGAAGCGAGCCACATACGGGGACCCAAAGCCAACATTTGCTGAAACGGTATCCCACGCACTGACTAAGGAAACAGCGTCACTTTTGAGTAAGCCCGCATACAAGGCTCATCGCGTGGAAGTGGAAAGGCCAGATTGGGTAGACACAATTTTGGAAGCACTGAAGAGATTACATCAAAACAATGCCAGAGTTATGAAGTGTTTCAAGTGCGGTAACCCAAGTCACATTGCACGTCATTGCAGCACCGGTCATGGTAGTTCCAACTTGGCTGGTCGTAAACGCAAAGCTGGAGGAGATAAACAAGAGCGAGTCAAATGTAAAGATCGAGAACTTGTCCCAGTTATTGAATGTCGTGTGATACCTATCTCGTAAACTGGAAGGAAATCGAGCAGTCTTACCGTCAAAGGAAATGTGGATGGCAAGGGGCGTGTACTGACTGTAGATACGGGCGCATCTCATTCCTTGATCCGATTTGATTTGTTCAACAGGGAAGAAAAGCCATTACCTGGAGCAAGATTGCGTACGATTACTGGCGAGTATAACCAAGTCCAGGGAGAAGTGGTATGTGAAGTCTTAATAGGGGAGGTCATGGTTCTACACAATTTTGTTGTGGCAGAGATCGTTGATGAAGTCATATTGGGAGTGGATTTCTTAATTGACTAGGACATCAGGATCGATATGCATAGAAGGATTTTAGAGTATAAAAACCAGGACGTGCCACTTAACTTCAGTTTGGAAAAAGGGTTCAACAGCAAGCGAGTGCTGGTGGAGGAGATTCGACAGAGATCACGAAAGTCAAGGAAAGTAGATCGAGCAAAGTTGATGGAACAAATGAGCCAAACAAATCAAAACCTAAGGTACCTGTGAGAGAAAAACTGGTAATGAAAAGCCCTAACGGACGTACTAAAGCAAAGGAAAGGATTTCGCAGAAAGAATGCAAGGGTGGTTTAAGCCAGGGCACACTACTGTTGTGAAGCGACGGAACGATATTGATTATGCAAAGCAAATCCGTCAAGCGCAAGCTCTACGAAGTAGTTCATTGGCCAAACAACAGAGTGTGAGGGAACGAACCAGGGTAATGAGTAGTACGATAAAACACAGGTACGATGAGAACAATAATTCGGAAGGTGTCTTGGCGGGAGATTTGGTACTGTTATACAACCCTCACCGGCGGAAAGGTGTTCCATCCAAATTTCGGTGCAGTTGGGAAGGCCCGTACAAAATTGTGAAGAAGATCAGTAATTCCATCTACCGCAATCAAACCATTGGGAAACCACGAAATAGAAGGGTGGTTCATTTAGAGATGTTAGCACCATTTAGGTCGAGAGATTTGTCTGATCGGGACGATCAGACTTAGGTGGAGGGCAGTGTTACGAATATTAGCAACACTGAGGGGTACTGCCATCCCTAAGCAGATGCTAAGCAGTGATTGTATGCACATCCATAAATCAATCATTATGTATCTACATAAACGAATCAATCATTAGTACACATATGTACGTACACGCAGCGGAGAAGCAACGCACAAACACATGCAGATATCTTATCTGAGATATGCAATTATAATTGTGGAAGTGTCGCTCACAAACACACGCGCATATGATAGCTATATCCGTACATCTGTAGTTATAATTACAGCAGATAACCAACTAGTAGATTCTAGAACAGAAGCGCCTAGAAGATGCAATGAGGAAATCAAAGAGTATATAAGGCAGCAACCGTAGAGGCGCTACAATCAGTTTCGATTAAGCACGCTATCTGTCGAGCAATAGTAGAGTTATTTATTGTGAAGTACTTGAATAAAGGGCATTTTGCGTTATTAAATATTGGAGTTATTTATTCAACAGAGGAAGGATTTGCTGTAAATTCGTTACAGTATAATGTACATAAGCTGCTGAATTATATTTTTTTATTTTGTATCCGAAACATCAATAAAGAACACATGACAAATCACGATGGATAGCAGACTTTGTGAATTGCCTAAAAATTATTACAAATACATTTTTTCCATTATCTTTTCAGTTTTTGACAAAGTTTACTACTAAAATTGGGCATTATCATCGATAGGAAATGAAAAATTCTCGCTTGATTACACCTAAAATTTTTACTTTTAACCGCTAGTGAAGGCCATATGGGCCAGTGTGCCACTGCTTGACTAACAGGAAATTTTCATCTTTGACTTATTAAATCGGAATTCCCTTGCCTCTTTGACGTTCTATTTGTATTGTCAATGATAAGTGATCATTTTGACCAAAACATTGACTCTGAAATATAAAAGTTCATACGCATTTTGTGTGCAGTTCAGTTTTAAATTTTTGGTGAATAAGCTTTGTTGCCGGATTCGTGTTTTATGATGAGAAGCTTCGTAAGTTGACGGCCAAATATTGTACGTGAATAAATGTTGGGTTTTATCTGCTTTGGACATTTAATACTAAAAATATAATTCTTTCATTTACCGGTGGCAAATCGGAAGTAGTTATCGAAATGAAAAGACGTTTGAGAAAATTATCGAAATATTTAGAATAATTGTAGTCCAAAAACTGCAGAATCAGCCTCACAAGAACACTATGATGAAAAAATTCAAAACAGTTTTTTTTTAATACACGTTGTCATACATTTCAGGTGAAGAAGCTTTGAGCTTATAATCTCATTTAGCGATTACATTTAACGGTTAACCAGAAAAGGCAATTCGGGTGATTGCGGATAACAACTTTTATACAAGAAGAATAAAAGGCGTTCTCAGTGTGATATGTTTTGTTTTTAATTGTTTCGGGCTTTGTCAGTGATTAATTTTTATTTTCAAACGTTTTCTCAGTATCACTGAGATCGTTTATAGTGATTTATTGCGTAAGGGGCCCATTACTGATACTTAGCATAGACTTGACTTGGCTTGAGAACTGTCACTTACAGTTCTGTTAAATGAACATTGCATATTACTGATTACTCAAAACTTAGCCACTTAACTTGATTTAGAAGTCTGTTGGATTTTTATTTTATTTGTAAGTTCTAAGTGACGTTTACATTTTAAATGCTACTTGTTTCTTTCCACTTCATTTTGACATTTTGTCAAACAAATTGACATTTATTGATTATGATGCCAGATTGTATGCGCTAAGTGGAGTATAATCGTGGCTAAGTTGCCAAGTTTACGCGAAGTCAAGTCAAGTCTATGCTAAGTATCAGTAATTGGCCCTTTAGGCTTTTTACAACTGTTAAGTTGCGACCTTAATAGGTTTCGGTAATGGTGAATCTCTCTTCTGTTATGTTAAAATTAACATTAGGTCATTATAAGGGTATGCAAAAAATTGTTATTTTTCAAGATGAACACCATATCGTCTTTGTCCGGATCGCGGCCACTATTTCTTAACAATTTCTGAATTGTTCGGGATAATTTTGAGATCATTGCGAGACTTTTTGTAGTAATGCTTTCAGGAAGTCGTTCGGGAACATTTCGGGGTCTATTTTTGGACTATTTTAAGATCGCTTCGGGATATTTTTGGGATCATTCAATAGTGACTAATAATAATAAATTTAGCATAATTTTGAAAAAAATCATTTACAAATACGAAAAGTCTTACTATTATCGGATAGTCTAGATTTGTTATCAAAAGTATATCATATCGAAGCATATCGATTACCGGTTTGCCATCGGAAAAATTTTCATTTTTCTTCGAGGATTTAGCTGTAAAATATCGAATTGTTATCGCAACTTTTCGACAACAAATGAATATATTTTCGATAAAAAACTAATATTTTTCCGATGATAAATCAATATTTATTCTTGTTATCGATTGGTTCCAAAAAAAAGTATACTTGCTGTGTGCAAAATATTCAAAATATCGAATTGTTATAGCAAAAATATCGACTTGTTTTCGAAACCGATGTTTTGTCGGTAACTTTTCGATAGAAAATGGATATATTTTCGATAATAAATCGATATATTTTGACAAAAAATGGAAATTTTTCCGAAATAAAATCGAAATCTTTCGATATTTTTACGATATCAATTCGATATATTTTCGATAAAGGTTCAATACCTTTCCGACAACAAATCGACACTTTTCTATAAAGGAACCATATGTTTTCATTAACAAATCGATTAACGTTTAAATCTACTCAATAAACACACTTTACAAGGTTGAAAGGTTGGAATGGAGGGAAAATAAGACGCTAAATTAGATGCATTTACTAAAAAAGAAATAACTTAAATTGTTGTGAAATATTATTTATTAAACTAGATGCATTTACTAAAAAAGAAATAACTTAAATTGTTGTGAAATATTATTTAATAAACTTTAGCACGACGGCAAAAACGAATTGACAATTTGATTTGGTACATTTTGCGTTTGTCATCTCCTTTTGACAATCCCTATGCCAGTGAAATGAAAAAAAAATAAAATCAGCTGATGAAATGAGCCAACCATATCGAGCCCTACCCGCGAAAAAAAGGTAAGCGACACTATTATCGATTTTTACTTTTTTACACATACCCTTCAAAGAACGCGAGTACTCCATAAATAGTGTAAGGAATACTCCTTTAGGAGTATAGGAGTGTTCCAAATCTAATCTGTATTCATACAAAAAATGTGCTCCAATTAACATTGTGATGTCCTAGGAGAGGAGTAGGTGATCCCACTCTCGCTTTGTTTGTGAGTATTCCATAGAGTACATACGTGAGAGTACTTTCCAAAGTACTTTCACTGTAGTACCCCATTGAGCACCCACAGAGGATCATATGCCAAAGAACTAAAGAAGAATTCCCTGCAAAAATCGCGAGTACTCCATGCATGCATATGTGGAGTACTCGCTATGGACCAACCGAGTGCTCCAAAATTAACCAAAGTTCATACAAAAAATATGGTCCAATTAACATTGCGATGTCCTAGGACTGGACCATATACTCCAGCTCCGCATTACATCAGAGTAATCCATGGAGTACCCACAGTCCAATAAACATCGTGTAGTGATTACAATCGTTAAAAACGAGCAACGATCGGCTTACAGTATGTTCGTGTAGAAACATGAGTTGGTCCATTGCTGCATTACAGTGGAGTATAATGGTAAGTACTCCAGTGGACCACATGATCCAATGATTTTTGCAGAGGGGTTTCGGAAAGAATTATCGGAGTGAATTTAATTTAAAATGAAAGTAAATGAAGAGGGGCAATACAACTTTTATATTTTATAATACAAATATTCTTATGTTATTTAGCATTTGCGTGAATAAAGAAACTAATATTTCTCTATACTATAGTATGTATATATAAAACCAGTGCGCGGTTGCATTTTATCAGAGTTGCCATAGTAAAATTTTATTATCTGTTATATGTATGCAAAATTTTACTTTTGACAACTCTGTTCGATCGTCATCGTGTCGTGATCACGGTCGTTAAAACACGAGCAATGATCGGCTGATGGTGGTCCGCAAACGCATTGCAAAGGAGTATTGTTAGAGTACTCCAACGTGAAGAAAATGGAACACTTAATCCAACAATTTTTGCAGGGTATAGATAGTTTACAATCATATGCATATTCTGGGAAATTTTTGTAGTTCTGGGAATTCTCGTTAATTAGTTGCAGCGGAAATAATTTCAATGTAACCGCCAAACTCATTTTGTGTACATTGTGCTTGACCGCGGTTTGTCGCTTACCCTTTTATTTTCTGCCTGCGCTTAGTTTTTTATTCTATGCCGGCGCTTAGGCAATTATCGCGGTTTAGAACTAATTAGTATACATTATGAGCCATTTGGAACTAGACGTAAGTGTATTTATACATCTAATCTAATATATATTATAAATGGGAAAGTTTGGATGTTAAGATGTTTGGATGTTTGGATGTTTGGATGTTTAGATGTTTGGATGTTTGGATGTTTGGATGTTTGGATGTTTGGATGTTTGGATGTTTGGATGTTTGTCCAGACGTTTGTCTTTGTGACTCAATAACGCAAGAACGGCTGGATCGATTTGGATGAAATTTTGCACACATATAGCCAATAGTCTAGAAGGATCTACTAGCTATATATTTTTCAAAAGGGGCGTGGTCCCCGCCCCCTAGGAACAGTTGTAATGTAATTATTATATTTTTTCGTCTTTGCGACTGAATCACGCCAGAATGGCTACACGGATTTTGATGAAATTTGGGACACAGACAGTAGTCTACTAGCGAAATTTTTTTCGAATATGGAAAGAGGGGTGGGGGTCCCACGACCCTTCGAGAAATTATTTTTCATAATTTTTACACATTATAACTTTACGTATACTGGCCTTCACCAATATCACAGACTCAAGGGGTCAAATAAGTCGAGGGCTTACAAAGTAAGCAGTGACACCCTCCGCCCACCCCCTTTATCTCCCCCTCTGGTGTAAAATCCATAAATTGTTATAACTCAATCTAAATTTTCTCCTAAATCAATAGGTTTTGGTATCTGGTACATACAGAACGAGATCTAGACAATTTTGGAGGAACGATCAGTGGTCCTCTCCTCTACTCCCGCCATCCGCCCTCCATCAATTGTTTTTATTAGCACGCTTTTATTAGCTTTACCTGTATGTTTCTATCTAACTTTTTATTCGCTCCAATGCGCCTGCTGCCTTATTAACATGGTTTTATAATTAGCTTCACATTATTTGTAATCCCGTAAGGGTCATATCGAGACCCTTCCGGGATCATTTCTGGATGGTTTTCGGGATCGGTCCGGGATTACGCCGGGGTAATTTCGGGACTTTTTCGGGACTATTTCGGGATCATTTTGGGACCTTTCCGGGATCATTTCTGTATAGTTTACGGGATCCGTCCGGGATCCCGTCGGGGTTATTTTGGAACATTTTCGGGACTATTCCGGAATCATTTCGGGACTATTTCGCGATCATTTGGGGACCCTTCCGGCATCATTTCTGGATGGTTTTCGGGATCCGTGCGGGATCTCGTCGGGGTCATATGGGGACTTTTTCGGGATCATTTGGGGGCTCTTCCGGCATCATTTCTGGATGGTTTTCGGGATCCGTCCGGGATATCGTCGGGGTCATTTGGGGACTTTTTCGGGATCATTTGGGGGCTCTTCCGGCATCATTTCTTGATGGTTTTCGGGATCCGTCCGGGATCTCGTCGGGGTCATTTGGGGACTTTTTCGGGATCATTTTGGGGCTCATCCGGCATCATTTCTGGATGGTTTTCGGGATCCGTCCGGGATCCCGTCGGGGTCATTTCGGTACTTTTTCGCGACTAATACGGGATCATTTGGGAACCCTTTCGGCATCATTTCTGGATGGTTTTCGGGATCCGTCCGGGATCCCGTCGGGGTCATTTCGGAACTTTTTCGGGACTAATACGTGATCATTTGGGAACCCTTTCGGCATCATTTCTGGATGGTTTTCGGGATCCGTCCGGGATCCCATTAGGGTAGTTTCGGGACTATTAGGGGATCATTTGGGAACCTTTCCGGCTTCATTTCTGGATAATTTTCGGGATCCGTCCGGGATGCCGACGAGGTCATTTCGGGACTATTTCGGGATCATTTGGGATACCTACCGGCATCATTTCTGGATGGTTTTTGGGATTCGTCCGGGATCCCGTCGTGGTCCTTTCGGGACTTTTTTTCGACTAATACGGGATCATTTGCGGACCCTTTCGGCATCATTTCTGGATAGTTGTCGGGATGCCGTCACGGTCATTTCGGGACTATTAGGGGATCATTTGAGGACCTTTCCGGCATCATTTCTGTATTGTTTTCGGAATCCTTTCGGGATCCCGTCAGGGTCATTTTGGGACTTTTTTGGGGCTAATACGGGATCATTTGGGGATCCTCTAGGGGTCGTTTCGTGACTTTTTCTGTTTTATTTCGGGTTTCATTTGGGGACCCTTCCGGCATAATTTCTTGATGGTTTGCCGGATCCATCAGGGTCATTTCGGGACCATTTTGGGATCATTTGGGGACCCTTCCGAGATCATTTCTGGATCCGTCCGGGATGCCGTAGGAGCCATTTCGGGATTTTTTGTTACTTTTCCGGGATAGTTTTTGGACCCTTCCGAGATCATTTCTGGATCTGTGCGGGATCCCATATGGGTCATTTTCGGACTATTTCGGGATCATTTTGGGATCCTTCCGGAATCATTTCTGTATGGTTTTCGCGATCCGTCGTTGATTCCCTCGGAGCCATTTCGGAACCTTTTCTGGAGTATGTCGGGGTCATTTGGGGACTTTTTCGGGATCATTTGGGGCTCTTCCAGCATCATTTCTGGATGGTTTTCGGGATCCGTGCGGGATCTCGTCGGGGTCATTTCGGGACTTTTTCGGGATCATTTGGGGGCTCTTCCGGCATCATTTCTGGATGGTTTTCGGGATCCGTCCGGGATATCGTCGGGGTCATTTGGGGATTTTCCGGGATCATTTGGGGGCTCTTCCGGCATCATTTCTGGATGGTTTTCGGGATCCGTCCGGGATCCCATCAGGGTAATTTCGGGACTATTAGGGGATCATTTGTGGACCTTTCCGGCATCATTTCTGGATAATTTTCGGTATCCGTCCGGGATGCCGACGAGGTCATTTCGGCATTATTTCGGGATCATTTGGGATACCTACCGGCATCATTTCTGGATGGTTTTTGGGATTCGTCCGGGATCCCGTCGGGGTCATTTCGGTACTTTTTCTCGACTAATACGGGATCATTTGCGGACCCTTTCGGCATAATTTCTGGATAGTTGTCGGGATCCGTTCGGGATCCCGTCACGGTCATTTCGGAACTATTAGGGGATCATTTGAGGACCTTTCCGGCATCATTTCTGGATAGTTTTTGGAATCCTTTCGGGATCCCGTCAGGGTCATTTCGGGGCTTTTTCGGGATCATTTAAGGATGGCTTTCAGGATTCGTCCGGGAACCCGTCAGGGTAATTTCTGGACTTTTCCGAGACTATTTCGGGATCATTTTGGGACCTTCCCAAGATCATTTCTGGATGGATTTCGGGATTTGTCCGGGATGCCCTCAGGGTCATTTTGGGACTATTAGGTGAGCATTTGAGGACCGTTCCGGCATCACTTCTGGATGGTTTTCGGTATCCGTTCAGATTCCCGTCGGAATAATTGCTGGACTTTTTCGGGATCATTGGGGTCCCTTCCAAAATCATTTCTGGATGGTTTTTGGGATTCGTCCGGCATCCCGTCGGGGTCATTTCGGGACTTTTTCTCGACTAATACGGGATCATTTGCGGGCCCTTTCGGTATCATTTCTGGATAGTTGTCGGGATCCGTTCGGGATCCCGTCAGGGTCTTTTCGGAACTATTGGGAGATCATTTGAGGACCTTTCCGGCATCATTTCTGGTTAGTTTTCGGGATCCTTTCCGGGTCCCATCAGGGTCATTTCGGGACTTTTTCGGCATCATTTAAGATTGGTTTCCAGGATTCGTCCGGTATCCGTCAGGGTAATTTCTGGACTTTTCCCAGACTATTTCGGGATAATTTTGGGACCCTCCCAAGATCATTTCTGGATGGATTTCGGGATCTGTCCGGGATGCCGTCAGGGTAATTTTGGGACTATTAGGTGATCATTTGAGGACCTTTTCGGCATCACTTCTGGATGGTTTTCGGTATCCGCTCAGGATCCCGTCGGAATTATTGCGGGACTTTTTCGGGATCATTTGGTGTCTCTTCCGGCAACATTTCTGGCTGGTTTTTGGGATTCGTCCGGCATCCCGTCGGGTTCATTTCGGGACTTTTTCTCGACTAATACGGGATCATTTTCGGGCCCTTTCGGCATCATTTCTAGATAGTTGTCGGGATCCGTTCGGGATCCCGTCAGGGTCTTTTCGGAACTATTGGGAGATCATTTGAGGACCTTTCCGGCATCATTTCTGGTTAGTTTTCGGGATCCTTTCCGGGTCCCATCAGGGTCATTTCGGGACTTTTTCGGCATCATTTAAGATTGGTTTCCAGGATTCGTCCGGTATCCGTCAGGGTAATTTCTGGACTTTTCCCAGACTATTTCGGGATAATTTTGGGACCCTCCCAAGATCATTTCTGGATGGATTTCGGGATCTGTCCGGGATGCCGTCAGGGTAATTTTGGGACTATTAGGTGATCATTTGAGGACCTTTTCGGCATCACTTCTGGATGGTTTTCGGTATCCGCTCAGGATCCCGTCGGAATTATTGCGGGACTTTTTCGGGATCATTTGGTGTCCCTTCCGGCATCATTTCTAGCTGGTTTTTGGGATTCGTCCGGCATCCCGTCGGGTTCATTTCGGGACTTTTTCTCGACTAATAAGGGATCATTTGAGGACATTTCCGGCATCATTTCTGGATAGTTTTCGGAATCCTTTCGGGGTCCAGTCAGGGTCATTTCGGGACTTTTTCGGGATCATTTAGAGATGGCTTTCAGGATTCGTCCGGGAACCCGTCAGGGTAATTTCTGAACTTTTCCGAGACTATTTCGGGATAATTTTGAGACCTTCCCAAGATCATTTCTGGATGGATTTTGGGATCAGTCCGGGATGCCGTCAGGGTCATTTTGGTATTAGGTGATCATTTGAGGAACTTTCCGGCATCACTTCTGGATGGTTATCGGTATCCGATCAGGATCCTCTCGGAATCATTGCGGGACTTTTTCGGGATCATTTGGGGTCCCTCCCAAGATCATTTCTGGATGGATTTCGGGATCTGTCCGGGATCCCGTCAGGGTCATTTAGGGGTACGTTCGAGATCCCGTCAGGGTCATTTCGGGACTTCTTCGGGAATATATCGGGATCATTTCTGGATGGTTTATGGGATCCGCCCATGACCCCTTAAGGGTCATTTCGGGACTATTAGGTGATCATTTGAGGACCTTTCCGGCGTCACTTCTGGATGATTGTCGGTATCCGTTCGGGAGCCCGTCGGAATCAATGCGGGACTTTTACGGAATCATTTGGGATTCCTTCCGGCATCATTTCTGGATGGTTTTCGGGATTTGTCCGGGATCCCCTCGGGGTTATTTCGGGACCTTTTCGGGGCTAATACGGGATCATTTGGGGATCCTCTAGGGGTCGTTTCGTGACTTTTTCTGTATTATTTCGGGATCATTTTGGGACCCTTTCGGCATAATTTCTTGATGGTTTGCCGGATCCATCAGGGTCATTTCGGGACCATTTTGGGATCATTTGGGGACCCTTCCAAGATCATTTCTGGATCCGTCCGGGATGCCGTAGGAGCCATTTCGGGATTTTTTGTTACTTTTCCGGGATAGTTTTTGCACCCTTCCGGGATCATTTCTGGATCTGTGCGGGATCCCATCTGGGTCAATTCCGGACTATTTCGGGATCATTTTGGAATCCTTCCGGAATCATTTCTGTATGGTTTTCGCGATCCATCGTGGATCCCCTCGGAGCCATTTCGGAACTTTTTCTGGATTTAGTCGGGATAATTTAGGGACCCTTCCTGGATATTTTCTGGATGGTTTCTGAGATCCGTCCGGGAGCCCGTCAGGGTAATTTCGGAACTTTTTCGGGACTATTTCGGGATCAATTTGGTACCCTTCAGGCATCATTTCTGTGTGGTTATCTGGATAAGTCTAGAATCGTGGCGTTGTCATTTCGGGTTTTTTTGGGACTACTTCGGGAACTTTTGGAAACACTTCCGGGGCGTTTCTGGATGGTTTTCGGGATCTGTCCGCGATAGCGTTGGGGTCATTTCGTAGCTTTTTCTGTATAATTTCGGGATCATTTGGGATCCTATCAGGTTATCAGCTCATTTAGTTCTTTTTTTTTACTCAATTACAAAAATAAAATGCATTAGACAGAAAACAAAATTCTAAACAGATAATAAGCAGGCTAACGCGAATAGCCCATATATTTAAAATTTTCCTTGCGGACGGGGCCGCGGGTAAAGGCTAGTATATTTATATATATATGTATTTTGCAAATTATTTAATTTTAGCTAGGAAGGCGCTCTTGTACCGTACTCGGATACTGATACGGAGCAAACGGACGATTGCGAAGCAGAAATTTGTGTTGGGAAAAGAGGCTATGAAAAGAAAAAACCAATACTTAAGCGACTCCTAACTAGAAAAAAGCGGTCTACTGGAGTTCGAAAAAACCTCTGTGCTACCGAAAAATGTGGAAATTATTGCATGAAAAATTTCACTGAGAGCGACAGAATTACCATAAATAAACACTTTTGGGGTATCGGAAATAAATTAAGGCAAAAAGACTGGCTACTTTCATGTATAAGACGAAAGAATATCCAGAGGGTGAGATCAACAAGTCCCAAGAAAAAGTTTAGCTACGATTACTCCATAAATTTTAACGACAAAACCATAAAAGTGTGCCAAACATTTTTGTTAAGTACTTTGAGTATATCGCAAATATTGTTAATAGCAGTGAGGGATAATGCTAAGTATTTCAATGTTGTTGAAAATAAGGTACGAAAGGAACTCCATAACAAATCAGACATAGCTAAAGTATATATATTAAAAGCATTCATTGAAAAGCAGAGCTGTAAAAAGATTGAATCAATTGAGTGTGCATTCTGTTTTTGTTGTTATTGTAGCGATAAGGTTGTTCTCCGAATGCTTTGGGGAGTGTTATCGATGTTATGGTCCTTTGCCAGATACATATCCGGTACGCTCCGGTAACACAGCACCATTAAGGTGCTAGCCCGACAATCTCGAGAACGATTTATATGGTCACATTAAACCTACAGGCCATCATCCCTCCCTCCCCATCCCCAAGTTCCATGAGGAGCTTGGGTCGCCAGAGACTCGTCTATTAGTGAAACAGGATTCACCGCGGATAGGTGAGGTTGACAATTTGGTTTGGAGAAGCTGTATATGGCGCTGGCAACCTGAAGGGTTGCGCTACACAGCCCCTTGAATCTGGTATTTTAGTCGCCGCTTACGACAAGTATACCTACCGCGGGTATATTCTGACCCCCTGACCCCCTGGGGTGAGTGTGCATTCTATCAGCATTCTTTTAAAAAAAATTATGATTTTAAGGTTGCATATTATAAATCTCCATTCCTGAATGGCTCAAAATACTTTAACTCAAAGCTAAAGTGTGTATGTTATTGAATGGTAAAATATAATTCAATATAGAGTGGGAATGTAAGAACCATTCCCAATCTTTAATGAATGTAAACTTGAAATAAATGCACACTTTTTTCCATTCAATACTAAATACCTTTTCCCCAAGGTTATTTTTTAGTAACTTTCATTGCCATCAGATATGTTAAATCAATTTAGGAGTTGGGTGCAAAAAAGTCGTAAAATTTATCAATAGGAAAAATAGTCCCTTCTAATTATTGAAGTAGTTTAATATTTAAGAATTCATGAACTTAACATCGGCTTATAATTATTTAATATCAATTATTTTGATTGTTTAAGAGAAACTGAAAAGAAAGAAACATTTACTGTTATATTGCGATGGTACCATTTCGAAAACAAACAAGTAGTTAATTATAAACCAGGAAAGTCTTAAATCATCTTCATTTTGTCCGAACATATAAGACATATGAGAAATAGTACTTCATAGCAGATTTTTTATACTTCGTAATTGGGTTGATTTTTCTTTAATTAATAGTGTGAGATCAAAAAATTTTAGGCTCTTATGAGTTGATTGGTTTCCTTTTTAGGTAAATCTCGCGGAAAACCCGCTTACATAAAACCATAGGGCTCTTGATTATATAAAGTATTCCAAAGACATGAAGATATAGTCGAATTTGTCTGAAACTTCGCAAAGACAATCTATTGCTATCTTGCTATATGTCAAAATGTTACTATATGGCCTGCTTATTTTGCTATTGTTGTAAAATGGATTTTGTAAATGAACACATTGTACATTGGCCAAATAGAGTAAATTGTGAATATTTTTTGTCGATAATATAACAAACACAGATACTTGAGTTTAAGTCATTTAAATACACCAAAGTGCATAGGTCTATCGGCGATTTCGTTGGAGCTTCCTAGTTCCGAGCATTTCGATAAACATATATCTATTTCCATGGCATCGTCCTACGGCGATTCAGGTTTTTTCTATACACCTGATTCATCTTCCCCGTTTTCCTTCATCTGTTCCACAAAAAAAAAAAATGTTCCATTGGGAGAAACTCTTCAGAGGTTATTAATTTCCCTCCCCACAAAGAGATTGACTGGCTCCATCGGACTACAATTTTTTACAGCCTGGCAAAAATTGAAATTGTTTTGGTTGAACTCTATTTTACTTAAGCAGATTTGTATTCAAAGTTAATTTTCTTCCTATCTAGAAGGCTACAACTACCTATAGAGCCTACCTTAAATGACTGTAATTACAAACAATTGTGTTTAGAAGAATATTTTTCTTAGAAAATACTATATTGCTATTGCAATTAACAAACTCATAAACCAGTATAGGTACAATATTTGACCATATACCGTTAGGAAGCATATATGGAGGAACTTAGGAGCTTTTATAATGTATTTCCTTTTCTTCAATTATTTAATCACGTGTAGGCTAGTATTTTTTAAAGCAGGGCTTTTATATGACACATTGGCAACACTTTTTTAGAAGATGACAATTTTCGGAACAGAGATGTTGAAATATTTGTCATTTGCTTTTTTGTTATTAAATTTTTAGGAAAATTTCAATAAGGATACTTTTCCAGTTAACTTCTTCGTACTTTATTATCATTTAAATATGGAAAAAAACTGCTCATCACGGACAATAATTAATTTTTTGTGTTGATATTTTGAAGGGGCTTTAATTAAATGCAACCATGTGAGATTTTTGAGCGTGTTTTGTACATGTACGACATTTTTCATAATTTATTGGTACCAGAAAAGTGTGTGCCCACTCAGCAAAGGCTGCATTCATTTGAATGCTTATTCTGTGTTGAAAAATGTTTGTGTTTCATTCAATTACTTCATTCTTTCTTCGAATGAGTTCAGGAGTGCATTCTTTTTCTCCACTACTGAATGACGAATGGGTTAACTTTTAAGCCACATTGCTTAACAAGGAATGAATAAATGAAGAGCAAGAATCAATGATTTAAAATTTCAAATGATTGCACAGTTTTACAGCTCTGTTGAAAAGTTGCCTGCAGTGGCTTCTCATTATTGCCGTAATAAGAGCAATAAACTGTATATTTCACATGGGTTTCGTAATGTAGCAGGGCTATATAAATGTTATGTTAAACATTTAAAGAGCATCAACCAAGAATCAGACAAGTTATCTTTGCGAGTTTTCCGAAATATTTTCAACAATGAATTTCATATCGGATTTCATTTGCACAAAAAAGATAAGTGCGTGACTTGCGAGCGTTATAAAAATTTGGACAATGAAGCAAAAATTGATTCCCGTCATACTGAAGAGTACAGAAATCACATTCAAGCCAAGGAAAAATCCAAAGAATTATTTCTGGACGACCAAAAAAAAAAAGGGAAATCAAATCCCGGGTTTTTATGTGCTAGTTTTGATCTTCAAAAGGTGCTTAACACTCCTCAGGGGAAAAGCGTTAACTTCTTCTATTCCCGAAACTATGCGTACTACAACGAAAGTGTGTATGAAAACGGCACCAAAATGGATATTGCTTTCTTTGGGGAGAATCTGATGGAAAAAGGGGTTGCAATGAAATTAGCATAATTATTTTTCACTATTTAACATTAGTAGATGAAAGAAAAACTCACGAATCAATAAGTTTTTACTGTGATAGCTTTGCAGGTCAAAGCCGGAACAGAGCCATGCTCGCTGCCTTGGCGTTTTTCCTGGAGAAGTCAGTGTTTGTTAAAAATATCAAAATAACATATTTGCTACCTGGACATACCATGATGCCAGTAGACTCGATTCATAGCACTATTGAGTCTTTTATTCGTGAAAGAACTGTTTGGGATCCAACAAAATGGTATACCATGATTGGTAGTGCTAGGACCAATCCAACAAGTTATATGTGTATCGCCATGCATCGCTCTCATTTTAAGGTTTGGAAAAGTTTTGCAAGTGAAATGTTTCCACTCATATTTAGAATTAATTTCCAAAAATTACGTTCCGCTTCATTCGAGAAAAACGGCTCTTTTATTAAATTTAAATATGGATACTTTGAATGCTCTGAAACCAAAGAATATGATGTGAAATCAATTCCACAATTCAGACGTAACTCTTCATTATTAACCAATGGCCCTCTTCCACTATAGGGAGCTTAGTATTTCATTAGCTTAATAAAAAACTTGAAGACCTCTGTGATAAAAACATAATCCCACACAAATTTTAAAAGAATATTTGAATCTGAAATCCGATGAAGATATTAGAGATATTCTACCAGAAACAGATGAGGAGGATAATGTAAAATAATTTATTTTGAAGTTCCAAATAGTTCTTTTGACAACTAAAATTTAGATATGAAGTTCCTATTTTTTTACTATACATAAGTGCAATTAATTCAAATTGAACTGGAACTACCTATACAAATGTATTTATATGAAATAATTTAAGTTTTTTTATATGTTTTTTGTTTTACTTTGTAAACTGGTTGAAAATGAAAAAATAAAAAGAACGTGTGGCACTCGGGGACTGCCGCGGTAAAGCTATTGCATATTATCAACTTATGCAATTATAATATTTATGCAACATTTTGTTTTCTTTGTTATTAATTCAAGTTTTGTCTTTGATATTAATTCAAGTTAACCTTTTTAAGCGTGGTGACCGATAAGAAAACAAATTTTTTACTTTTATTGAATAAATGAGAAGTTAATACTTAACTTTCACTTTAACTTTAACTTTATTTTTAACTTTAACTTTAAATTTAACTTTAACTTTAACCTTAACTTTAACTTTAACTTTGATTTTAACTTTAACTTTCATTTTAACTTTAACTTTATTTTTAACTTTAACTTTACCTTTCGCTTTAACTTTAACATTCACTTTAACTTTAACTTTAACTTTGACTTTAACTTTAACTTTAACCTTAACTTCAACTTTAACTTTATTTTTAACTTTAACTTTAACTTTCGCTTTAACTTTAACATTCACTTTAACTTTTACTTTAACTTTAACTTTAACTTTGACTTTAACTTTAACTTTAACTTTAACTTTGACTTTAACTTTAACTTTAACCTTAACTTTAACTTTAACTTTAACTTCAACTTTAACTTTATTTTTAACTTTAACTCTCACTTTAACTTTAACATTCACTTTAACTTTAACTTTAACTTTAACTTTAACCTTAACTTTAACCTTAACTTTAATTTTGACTTTAACTTTAACCTTAACTTTAACTTTGATATTAACTTTAACTTTCATTTTAACTTTAACTTTATTTTTAATTTTAACTTTAACTTTCGCTTTAACTTTAACATTCACTTTTACTTTAACTTTGACTTTAACTTTAACTTTATCTTTAACTTTAACTTTAACTTCAACTTTAACTTTATTTTTAACTTTAACTTTAACTTTCGCTTTAACTTTAACATTCACTTTAACTTTAACTTTTACTTTTACTTTAACTTTAACTTTAATTTTAACTTTAACTTTAACTTTAACTTTAACTTTAACTTTGACTTTAACTTTAACTTTGACTTTAACTTTAACTTTGACCTTAACTTTAACTATAACTTTAACTTTAACTTCAACTTTAACTTTAACCTTAACTTTAACTTTCACTTTAACTTTAACTTTATTTTTAACTTTAACTTTCGCTTTAACTTTAACATTCACTTTAACTTTAACTTTAACTTTAAACTTTCACTTTAGCTTTAACTTTAACTCTATTTTTAACTTTAACTTTCGCTTTAACTTTAACATTCACTTTAACTTTAATTTCAACTTTAACTTTAACCTTAACTTTAACTTTCACTTTAACTTTAACTTTATTTTTAACTTTAACTTTCGCTTTAACTTTAATATTCACTTTAACTTTAACCTTAACTTTAACCTTAACTTTAACTTTAACTTTAACCTTAACTTTAACTTTGATATTAACTTTAACTTTCATTTTAACTTTAACTTTAACTTTGTTTTTAATTTTAACTTTAACTTTCGCTTTAACTTTAACATTCACTTTAACTTTGACTTTGACTTTAACTTTAACTTTATCTTTAACTTTAACTTTAACTTTATTTTTAACTTTAACTTTAACTTTCGCTTTAACTTTAACATTCACTTTAACTTTAACTTTTACTTTAACTTTAACTTTAACTTTAACTTTAACTTTGACTTTAACTTTAACTTTGACTTTAACTTTAACTTTGACCTTAACTTTAACTATAACTTTAACTTTAACTTCAACTTTAACTTTAACCTTAACTTTAACTTTCACTTTAACTTTAACTTTATTTTTAACTTTCGCTTTAACTTTAACATTTACTTTAACTTTAACTTTATGATCCGGGGTGGGCGTGAGCTTAGCACCTGCTAACAAGCGAAACTAATATAAACGCACGCAAGTCATTTTCTGTCAAAAGTGTCTCATGCACATACAACTTGTATGAGAGCAACTCAACGCGTGAAAACCTAACTCGATTTCCAATTTTTGTTCATGTTTGCACACATGCTTTACATTGTTGAAACGCATGCTTATTTGGGTTAGGGCAAAAAACGCCGGTTGTTTGCGTGCGCTAAAAAAACGCAGTGCGGTTTTATTAGGTTGGCTTGTAAGCGACCATATGTGTACGCGATAAGCGATAGCACAATGGCTACTTCGTGAAAATCAACGACAGCTCTTTTAGTTTGATTTCGATGGTCGTACGGTGAGGAAGTGTCGCACGCGCGCTTGAAACAGAGTACCAAAGAGTGCGTGTGACACGTGTTTAACGTTCAAGCATTGAAATCAAACTAAATAAATAATTGATTTTGCTTTCGTGCTCGCTACGCGTTCGTGTTTACTAACACATTTTCAATTTGGTAACCGTGTAAATGTAGTGGTGCCCACCGCTGTTTATGATAGAGATCCAATTTTATGTATTTGGCCTGTTGTTAACACCTAACCTTTACGAACCTTTTCGAACCTTTTTTGATAAATATCCGTTACGGTTTTTTGGTTTAGTCGCCAAGCCCGCGATAAAATCAATGCAATAGCTTAAAAATAACTGCCAAATACTAACAATAGTGTTCTTAATGTCTATATTTTAAGGTAACCGCCATATCTTTGAGAAAGAGCAATTTATGCTGACAGCGAAAAAAAATGTAAGCGACAAAAAATTGTGATCTCTCACTGATAAAAAAATTTTACGCATTGCATGGCTTTTGTAATGCAATAAAAAGGAATGGTACCGAGTTTCAGACAATTGTCAGCTTTGAGTGCCGAAATAAGTAAAAAAATGTCTCCTGAAAAATTAACATTTTTTTTCGCGGGTAGGGCTCGATATAATTGAGCCATGCAGAAACCGAAACCAGAAGTACAGACATTTAACAGACATTTAAAGAGTTCTCGTTAAATAACGGTTTGTGGAGCTGTTATTTGCGATCTCTGATCCTGATCATTTCTTGTTTCGTTTTTTTATCAATAAATGATGTTAATGTATGATTTTTTTCACCCTCAGAAAATCACCAGTTTTGCTGCAATACTACTCGTCGGAATATTCGCTTGACCTATAAGAGCGCATTTCAAAATATTCGGTGGTCGCGGTTTTGGAGGTGGTTATACAGGTGCCTTTGCCACAAGCAGTAAACAGTTATCAATTGGCACCAGTGCAGGTACCGGTACCCATAAAAGTGCCTCATCCAGTTCCAGTGCATGTGATGAAATTTTTGCTTGTACCAATTCATATTTCGGCGCCTAAAGTATGAACTAGCACTGGTTGGGCTGGTGGTTTTGGTGGGGCAAGCGCTTCGGCGTCGGCATCTAGTTTCGGTGGCGGATTTGGTGGTTTCGGCGGTCAAGGGTTAGGAGAATTCGACGGACCAAGCTTAGGAGGTTTTGGTGGCTTTAGACGTCGGTAAAAATTTTTATTTAGTTTGCTATAATTTTTCTTGTTATTAATATTTGTTTATATACTATTCTATTAAATTACTAAAATAGAGTTATGACAAAAGGTGAAGCGTATTTTATTTCAAATATCTTGCTATGTTTGCGATAATAATTTTTAATTGACACCAAGGCATTTTTTCAATGAATTCTCTTTTGGCTCCGAAATATTACACTGTTTCCGAAAACAACCCCTAGAAGATAGTCCCGCCATGATGCCAATATGGTTTGGAAATAGTCTTGATATAATCCCAAATCACTCCTGAAAATAATCCCGAAGTTATCCGGAGATAATTTTAAAACAGGGTGGAGGCGATGCAGATATTATTTATAAATCAAACTGAAATAGTTCGGATGATCCAGAGTAAGTCCCTGGCACTCCCCACGATTTGACCTCGTCTTTTTCGAGAAAAAATATAGCCAGGAGATCTTTTCCAGAATTTCATGGAAATCTGTTAAGCCGTTCTGTTGTGATTGAGTCACAAACAAAACATCTCAGTTCATAAAGATGGTAACATTTTTTAAATACGGCTTCGGAGTACCGTTAAAAAAAAAACAAAAGCTACAAACAAACATAAATTAAAAAATAGGAAAAATATTACAAACAGCAATAGGAACGAACACTTAAAACAAAAACACAACAAGAAATACGACAACATCAAAAACATTTACAGAAATAGCAATCAACAACCACAAACAATAAAAAAACAAGCCCCATCAATTTAAAAATAGCATTAAAAACAACAACAAGGCAAGTGTAAAACAGAAATCCCAAAAACCATAACAATAAAACACAAAAAAAACCAAAAAAGAAAGATACAAAAAACAAAATTTCACAATAAAGGACACTGAAAGAAAAAGACTGGTAAAATCAACCGAAATACGGGTCAATTCAACCGAAATTTCTGTCAATTTTTATCCAACGCAACAAGATGTTGAATCAACTGCGTACAATTCGTTGATTCGTATTTGACCGTTCTAGTAGTCAAATGAACAAAAAAAAATTGTTGCGACAGCTTTGTACGAACGTACTTATGTTGCGGCATTTGCAAGGCAGATGAGTTTTCACTTAGATCTTTTCATGGCAGAAATATACTCGGAATGCTTGACGAACAATGCTGAGGGGCGACCCAGCTTAGAAAAATTTCTTCTAATTGAAAAACTTTAGTTCTAAAATTTTTATGTTGCTTTGCCCGGGGTGTGAACCCAGGGTCCTCGTTATGGTAGGCGGAGCACGCTACCATCACACCACGGCGGCCGCCATATATATACGTAAATATGTGCATACATATAGTACACAGCATACATAAGTACAAATTAGAGAGCGCAGTGAACGTAAAATTCACTTTGAAATTTGCTCATGTATTGACAGTTGATCGCCGTTGAAATGACCTGTAAGATCATCTGTGTTAACAGAAAAATCAGTTAGATTGATTAGCAATCTTTCAAATTTACAGAAATTTGTTAACTTAAGAGCGCCAATTTCTCTTCTGTTGAAATGACTGAACTAATTTATTCGTTTGACAAAGAATTCGGTTGAATTTACCATAATTCGATCAATTTCACCGAATCTCCGTTAAGTCAAGAAAAACAATCGATTTGTTGATTTTACTAGCACCATTTCTTTCAGTGGAGAAACCAGAACACTACGGATTTTGTTCTGTCACAACTGTTGTCTGTGTTGCTTTAACATTTTTAAAAACCCTCATTTCCTCACTTCGTTCCCTAAAACTATCTTATGCTGCTCTTAAGTTCCATATTCATCTTTTGACAGCTTTGCTTCTGCCACTATCCTACCTTCTATAATTCCCAACCTACCCTCACCAAACACTGAACGTATATCAAAATGGCGCCTCCAGCGCTACTCAGGTCCGGTATCTCCCAATGCTGCCCGACCAACCAACCCACCCTCAACCCATTTTCTTTATACCTAGGTTTGCCAAATATTGTATACGTATATGAAGGATGTCTAATCGAAACATTGCATATCTATTACACCCATATTAGGGTATATAGAACACTGGGAATCCTTCAACTCCTTTCAAAAATATTATACATATTGCTATATAGCACTTATAAAGCATTTTTTTATAAAGACCAAATGAAGCTACCCTAAAAAATTCATTAAGATCGATTATGAATTTTCGATAGTTATCAGAGGCGTCTACACAATTACCCGTAGGTCATGGCACTGGACACGTTGCAAAGCCATATACAAATTGACATACATATACAAAAAAGATACCTAAATATAAATAATTTACTTCAAAGAGATTCGAAGTTATGACGAATTAAAACTTGGTCGTGCATGGGAGCGTGGCTCTTGTCCTAAATTCTTGTTGTTGTTGTTGTAAAAAGAAATAGTGCTGAAAGCAATACAGAAATGACCCGAGATAATCCGGAAATAGTCCAGAATGTTTCCAAACACAATTTCGAAGTGTCCTGGGAATAGTATGCCAAAAATGGTTCCGAATTAATAATATAAAAGGAATATAAACAAGTAATGGTGTCTAAGTTCGAGTGTAACCGAACATTATATACTCAGCGTGAGCTTCAATTGCACATTTCATTTCAGATAAATTACTTCTCTACATAACACGTGGCACCGCCTGTTTAAAAAAAATGTCTCCCCATTTGCTCTTACAATAAAACTTGATAAGTGAAATATCATTGATTCAAAACTATTTTTTGCTAAGTTATAGCTTATTATTTTCGTCTACGACCCTTTTAAAAATCTTTTATATAAAAGTTGCCGTGGTCTTTAAACGATCCCCTCCATTTTGCTACTATAGGGAAAATCTGTGTACCCAATTTTATTACGATCCGTTAATTTTTCTTCGAGTTATGGCTCCCGATACATAGAAAATTGCTTAGTCAACCATTTTTTTAAATTTGCAGTTTTTCCTATTTATTGTTTTAAAGTGGGCGTGGTCCTTAACCGATTTCGTTAATTTCAAGCATTCAATTCCAAGCATTCCTTATAGTAAATGCAACCTCTCTGCCGAATTTTGTTACGATAGGTTTAACGATTTTTGATTTATGATTAAAAATATTTGTAAAATAGATTTTATCACTAGTGGGCGGTGCCACGCCCATTAAAAAATTTTTTTTTTTTTTTTGTATCAAGAGCCTCAATATCAGTCCACATGTCAAATTTCAGCATTTTAGGTGTATTATTTACTAAATAATCAGGTTTTTGTGTTTTACAAAATGTTATATATATAAAAAGTGGACGTGGTTATCATCTGATTTCGCTCACTTTCAATACCAATCTATTCTTGGTTCAGATAAGCTCGTGTACCAAATTTGGTGAAGATATCTCAATATTTACTCAAGTTATCGTGTTAAAGGACAGACGGACGGACGGACATGGCTCAATCAAATTTTTTTTCGACACTGATGATTTTGATATATGGAAGTCTATATCTATCTCGATTCCTTTATACCTGTACAACCAACCGTTATCCAATCAAAGTTATGTGTGCAAAGCACTTTGAGTATAAAAATTCTTCCAACTTTTAAAATAATCCGGTATAGTGTCGAAGTTACCCCCAAATATTTCCCTAATCAATCTCGAAAAAGGCCTGATGATACCGGAAAGAATTATGGATAGTCACTGCATTAGCAATATTTATGTACCTCATGCGATTTTGAAGCGATTAAAGTGGACGTGGATCTCCTAACCCTTTAAAGTATTTCGTGAATCTAGCGAGAAATTTAATTCTCGATTGAATTCGAAAAGTCGTAAGCTCTACTTAGAACCCTCGGTATGTTAGGACAATACTCAAACTATTATTTTATGAATTTATATATGGGCTCATTTAACCGACAGTAAAACACCAACCTCTTTTCAGCCAATTTAAATTTCATTGAGATCCCATGGTAAATAGATCGTAAACTAATTATGTATGTATATGAAACAAACATCTATACTAAGCACCGGCGTCATGCTTAAACTTTCTTGAGCAAACGCAAAACTTCCATTGAATGACTTCTTTCAAATCACTGTAGCAGATGGCACCACCAATCATCTTCAACCAATCATCTGTTTACAATAAAGTTATCATGGAGTATGTGTACAAACATCACTATCATCCATTAACATCTGTCAACAATAGCGGCAGGAATACTTCAAACTTCTTTATGGCTTTTATCTTAAAGTAGAAATTCTTGAAAAACTTCAAATTGAAACAAAGCAAGACACGTTGCGATTCCATACATGCACATAAATAGCCATTGTCCATCTCAGCTACATCAACGTAACTATGGCCTATTTACAGGGGGAGTTGGGTGACCACACTTATAGAGGAGTAAATTCACAGCTAAATGAAATAACCTTTCACCAACCAACCTAACCAACAACCATCAGCTACCGAGTGGTCGGCGTATAACAGTTAGCAGAGTCCTAAATAAACATTTCTGAACAGACAAAACATAAGAAAACAATTCATTTTTAATTGGAAAAAAGCACCAGTAAAGTACAAAAACTTTTCAGATGTTAGTCTAACTTACATTGATTGTTAGGTGGATACTGTTGGAAAGTCTTAGGTGGTATATACGATGATACATCAATTGTTTTAACGTTGCATGGGATTGGGTATGTTCATTGCCGCTAGACAAGCGCTCATTTGGACATGAACTTTTTTTGGCAATTGGTTTGAAAATTTTACTACGATGATGGAAGACTGCGACTCGTCTTCACCTTTATCTAACGGTTGTGATCGATTCGTGTATGTGGTGTAAGAAACACTTTGTAGTAGCTACGCGAAACACTTGTGGCGCATATGCTTCTTCTTTCCTTGCCTAAAATACGAAACTAGTAAGGAAAAATACCAGTTCACAACTAGTCCGAAAAATACCAAACTGATAACAATTACAAACCTAGTTATTGGAAATACCGAAGTATTTACGGTTCCAAAAGCACTGTGCAACTTTTTGTTTTAGGCTTGCAGCTTATAAAAACCGATCATCGATTCCATGTTAGGGTCAATACAATGGACATCGCTGCTTGGTATCCGTTACGATCTTAAAAGCACCTTGACATGTAATGTCATGGCTGAGCATACATTCGGTGGATATTGAGAGGAAGGCGTCTGCGGACCGGTCGTTGATCATGGTTCGTGAAATGGGCTTTCGAATTTGGAGCCTTTCCAGTATTCTTACCACCTTCTACTTTATCCCAGATAGAAGAGAATTTTTTTTCCCAAAAACTTCCCCCTGAGCAAGCGTAAAGTCAAGCATATCCTCGAGAAGCGACAGAGAAGTGGGACTGATATGATGTGGCAATAGGCTAGTTATCTGGCTCAAGGAGTGGTCGTATGAAAGGAAAGGTTGCCGCGAAGCGGTTTGATGTAAGCCGCAAATATAAGCTGCTCAATAGTTGCAGCGTCTGCTAAGCAGAACTTGCCTTGTTTTAAGATTCGGTGGAAGCTATGCTATGCAGTTCGAGTACGGTTAGATAATTTCACAACTCCATTCTTAAGTTTTAATTGGTCTATCGAGGATAGTTTGGGGTTGCCGACCCTTGCTTGGGGTTTTTCGAACTTTTTTCTTATCTGAGCCCCGGACTATTATGTGGCACTTTTAGGCCACGTAGCTACTACAACTGTACCAGACTTAATAGGATGAAAAAAAAAACCGGAGTTCTTCTGGTTGTCTGTTGCAATCGCTTGTACAGATGCATCACGAGTCAACTTAGCAAACGACGGCTGTATTGTAGCTTTTAGGGGATTTTGGTTTCTGTCTTTGCCCCGCTTATAGCTTCTTATAAAGCAATCGGCCAGCCACTTGTGTGCTACTCATCTCCAATATGGTCGGCGAGCTTAAAAGAAATTAACTGCCGAAAACACAGCGCTCGAAATTGCCACAGGACAGACACCAATAGCGGGGCAATAGTCTTCATAAAGGAGAGAAGCGTAATGATAGTGAAACAATTTCTGTTAAATTCCCAGAAATCTAGGAATTACCAAGAGCTAGCTGGTTGATGCTTCCCGATTTCTCAGCATTACAATAATATAAGAAAGCATTCAGACCAAAAAATCATGAAAAGGCTCTCATTATTGTAAAGACTCTAGTATAGAGCCATATATCAGTACCCGTTGCAACATCGCCTTGTACATGCGCGGCATAATCTGTGACCTGAAACTATAGCCCCTGGATGCCCCCCTCTAACGCATGTTGTCATGAGTACCCCATTAGTTGTCTACGATTCGGACTACTTGCGAGACAGTTTACGACTCATTGTTTTCACTGTAGAGTTTGTGTTTGGATAGAAGTATGAGCAATTATTGCATGAGGATGCATGTTTTGATTTCATCATAACCGAAAATGATATAAAAGTGTTTTTGTTTGAAGAGGGTGACCCAGGATGAATGCAACATATATCGCAGGTATAGTAAATATCAGCAGCTTATATGTATTGTGATGGTAACAACAACATTTATAGCTTTAGCAATACATTCGTAACTATTCCAAAGGCGGTTCCAGAACTTATTCACGAAGGCGGTGTGCGTTAAATCACAGTAAATCGCAGCGACAGCTTCAACCAAATCGTGGTTGCTTAATGTATGTGTCTCAATCGCTATAACCCTTACTAATAAAGGAAATCACACACACAGTTAACCCCTAAGCATAGCCACCTATATAGAAGCTTATTCCCACAGATATCCGCACAAATCAGTAATCAATGATTTATAATGTCGCCGCTTAAATGAAGAGCGCTGTGTATGGATGTGTGATTTGCGAGTATTGGTAGGAGTAGTGATAGAACGGTACGAGTAATGAGTAAGTAGTATCGATAGTTTTCCAAAAAGTACTCGAGTATTTCGTACTCGATACATTTGTCCAAGTAGTGAGTAAAGTATCGATACTTTTCCCCGACACTTTACCAAGTGCCGATGATCTACATGTTTAAGATCAACAAAGTTCAGTTCATTAACACCACAACTTCATCATCAAATGAGATTGTCGACGAGGCGGTAAAAGCTCCGCACTCAATTTAAACCGACTTTTTGATAATGGTGGTAAAAAGAAAGGACGTGTTTATTGTCCAGAATCCCTAGCCCCAAAAAAATAATGAAAAGCTGCTAACTCCATAAAATCTCAATATATTTAAACTTGTCATGCAATAGAGCGAAATAGAGGAAAATCGTTATAATCCCCTTCTATTTAGTTAATTTCTCCAAAAATCGTTTAGTGCCATGAAAAAAATACTTGACGCGATTTACTTCTGAGGAGATCTAGACCGAGCTTCTCTTCCAATTTGCATCGTGCTATTTTTTATTTTCCTTACAAATTGATAGGACAACACCTGCATATTTCATGCCCATCAATTACGTATATAGTGTTGGGTCTGGTCCAAACTTTAACTTCCTTACTTGTTTTCTACTAAACTCAAAAAATAAGATCTCATTTAAAAAAAGTTGTTTCACTTTTGATAAAACTTCCGAAGTACTCACTTGGATCGAGTATACTCGATACTTTTTACTGATTATGAGTACTAGCATCGATACTTTGATCCGAGTATTTTATATGAGTACCGGTATCGATAATTTTTTAAAAGTTCTATCACCAGCTAGGAGTGATGGTGAGTAGTGACTTATATCATATCTCATCTATCATTGTTCAGTTACAGCCATGGATAAAAAGAGCTGCGCCTTAGAAGACACAGTCACAGACTATGAGCACCGGTCTAAGCCTTGAACTATCATGCATAACGGGAATACGTGGACTATCACTTTAGTAATTTCCGAGGAGTGGTATCTACCACGTCGATGTTCTTAGGTTCGATGGCTTTGCTAGCTTCTCAAGAAAAGGGTATATCTGCCTTTCACTTTTAAAGACTAATTCGAATCACTCGTTCATCGATACCCTAATTACATATTTCCGAATCAGCTAGTCAATCCCCATTTGCTTCTCATCTAGCAGGTGCTTACCCCTTTGGCACCCCCTTCAGTTCGCCAAAAGAGAATGCACGTACTGAACAAATAAACTTGAAATTCTAACCGTAAAAATAACACAAGTAAGGCGAAGAAGACTAAAAAAGCCCCTAAGGATAATGTATGGTCATCCTGATGGTTTATGTGTATTTAGTTGGAAACTTTGTATCGTTCATGTGTGAAGTGACCATACAGAGTTTTTGCGTCTGGGGAGGTGTTGATATTTTTTTTCGCCCAACAAATATTTATCTATAATGATAATAATAATAATACAATTTTGGACAGGAAATAAATGTAGTGTGTTGACTTGTGAACAAGTGATGGGTTAAAGCAGACTGTTATGTAAATAAATATTCAATACCAACTGAATAATATGACTACGCTGCGGCTAGAAATATGGTAATCTTCAGTACCAGCTTCCAGAATAAAAATATATAAAATATTGTAACGAATTTACTTGCAAATCCTCTTATTTGCAACCCTCTGCTAAGTTCGAATCACTAAACTGTTGAATAAATAACTCCAATATTTAATAATGCAAAATGGCTTTTATTAAAGTACTTCACAATAAAACTCAAACTTTGCAACGAATAGCTTGCTTAATAACCAAACTGATTGATAGCTCAAATGAAACTCTACTATCAAAATAATACTGCTATTGCTCGCTAGATAGCGTCTGAATCGAAACTTGCCATAGCGCCTCTACCGCTGATGCTTTTATACTCTGTGATTTCTTCGTGGCATCTTCTAGACGCTTCCAGAATTTTACTTAGTTATAAATTTCTCAGCTACAACTACAAATGTATAATTTCTCATTTGAGTAATACTTGCACAAATTATTGCCCTCTCTTGTGACAGATAAGATATATGCATGTGTTTGTGCATTGACTCTCCGCTGCTCGTATACATACACGGTACATATGTGTAGACGGAATTATTGTTTCGTTTATGTAGATACATAATGATTGAATTATTGATGTGAATTCACGTCACTGCTTAGCATCGGCTTAGAGATAGCAGCACCCCTTAGTTTTACTAACATTCGTAACAATATTATTTGACAGTCTCCTGGTAGATGAAAATACAACAAAATGTAGTTATTAACGTCCAAATAGCGATTCTTGCCCTCACCTTGCGGCAGCCAATATCCAAGGAAATTTCGCCGTTCAAAAGCTACTGATGGAACGGTCACCTTCTGATTATTCCATTCGGCTCTCACAGCTGTTTGTTTAGAGCGATGTTCGATTTGACCAAGGTGAATCCATACCAGGTGGTGGCAAAGCGAATTCAACCAATTCGTCGTGCAGAAGAATGTCAAGTCAAAAGAAAATTTTCATTGGTTTCGATTAACTGACATATTGTTGTACAAGGCGTTGTATGGAAAATAATCAAGAAGAAGCAATCAGCTGTTGGGATAACAACACCTAGTACTGAATTCGCCTTGCTGCTTATTATATTGTCACTGGCTGATTTCAAGTTCACAGAACATACATACATATTAATTTATTCACATTGTAAATATCGACGTGCCATACGAAAAGTAACACTTTAAAATTTTTTTTACAAAGAAATCCTATAAAAACTTGTTTGAAAGTGTTACTTTTCGTATGGCACGTCGATATGTACTTATTACTTTGTAAGAGCTGGGTTAAAGAAGCAGTCGGGATTTGTTTGTTTTTTCCTTTTGTGTAATAGCTTTTGACAATTTTCGCCCGCATATTAATAAGATCTGATATCTGATTTGCATCATTTTTGCTCTCATAACACTTTATCGAGGTATTTGTGCATTCAACTGCTTCCGAAAAACTCACTTTCTCTTGTTGCATATCTTGCTCGATATCTGATTCTTCGTTATCACTATCGGACACTTCTCAATCTTCGCCATCTTTCGTAATTTGATCATCGTTCCAATTTTCAATGTCCTAAAATTTTTTCCGGGGTGCATTCTGGATATTGGATTTTAGCTCTTGAACCACTCACTGCACAATTACGTTGTCTTTGGTTCAAGAACCATTTATACACCCTTTCCTCAAGAACGGGATGTTCCGATTTATGTAGAGTTTTCTTGGTTGTTACTTCGAGTGTGTTTGCCACTGCCTCCAAAATTCCCTGACTTCGAGCGTGTTTGCCCCTACCTCCAAAATTCCCTGACGTTTTTTTTCTTTATTTTTGAAATCGCCGCTTTAGAAACATTGTAATCCAACGTCAATCGATTTTTCTTAAAATGTCGGCTTTTCGATGCAAAATTTAATCTGAACCGCGATGATTCTTTCTGTTTTTTCCCTTTTTTAACACAAGCTTTACACAACTCACAAGTCCCCCAGCGGGTTAGGGGGTTAGAATATACCCGCGGTAGGTATGTCTGTCGTAAGAGGCGAATAAAATACCAAATAGATTCAAGGGGTTGTGTAGCGTAACCCTTTCAGGTTGCCAGCGCAATATATAGTTTCTTCAAACCCAAATCTCAACCTCACCTATCCGTGGCGGTGAGAGGGCGTGATGGCCTAGAAGGTCCCATATGGTCATAACAAATCATTCCCGAGATGGTCGGGCTTGGCACCGGAACATAGCGGTTCTGCATCCGGCAAAGGACCATCAACATCAATAACACTCCCCAAGGCTTTCGGGGAGTACCCTTATTGCTACAACAACAGGAACAACAACAACTCACAAGTTTAAATGATCATGACTAACTACATTTGCGCCTCGCGACGCTGACAATAATTTTCACACAGAAATTCGGGGAATACTCAGAAATAGGGGAATACCAGCATTTGTTTTTATTGCTAAACACACGGTTGGATTTGAAAAAATTGCTGAGCTAAGAAAAGTTAAACTTTTTAGAGCGGGACGTGGACGTGCTAAAGTCGATCTCCAAGTACTACTAATAATAAGAGCTCAATTTGTCAGTCAGTTCTTTAAGGTATTTCAAAAGAAAACAGCCACCAAATGCTTACTGGCATTAGAGCACCTTTGCGACACCATAATGTCGACAGAGATTTCTTTAAGTTAAAAGTTCAAACTTATTCACTTAATGGCACTTTATATACATATTTACCGCCATTTGTAATTTATTTAAACTCTCAACACTTTTAATGCCAACAAAAAGACGCACGTACTAGCAATATTTCATTATTAAAATTTTAACTTTTTTAAGGCCAATTCATAGACATGGCCATACAGATTTCTGTATACAACTTTTTTATTTACGTACGCACACATATAATGATTTTGTGATTTAAACTACACACACACATACAAACGTACAAAGATCACACGCTTTTTACTCAGCCACTTCCGCTCTTTTTATTGGGACACGTAGACTTTTTTTACCAGGACTGCATAGCCGCTTAATTTTATTTGGCACATTACACTCCACAACTGACACGAACTATCGCGGCTGAGCGCCAAAGTGGCGATATCAGAAGCCAAAAAAAAACAACAGGAGAGAAAAAAGGGAGGGAGAGAAAGTAGCAACCAACACCCAAAAAACGTTTTTGTCAATTCTCAGTTTAAGATACATTTGAGAATCAGTCCATTTCTCACATTTCAAATGTTAGTTTTCAAATGCATTTCAAATAACCGTTGATAGAATTCTCAAGCTAAAAGGCACATTTTGAATATGGAATTTTTCTTTATTTTCAAATGGAGAATTTTTGGATTCTCAACTTTTTCTCAAAGGAGAATAAAGCGGAACGAAATGGAATCCACTGTTGTTCCACTTTGGGTAAGCAAATTTATTATTTGCCTCACTTCGCTTTTAATTAACTCGTTTAGATTTATGCATACTTCCTAATTTTTTCACTTTATGTCCAACTTCACTTAATAAAATCGCTTGTTTACATTTCCAGCTAAAGTATGCAAATTAGAGATCGACGAATTATCAACGGCACTATCGCTAGCACTGATGTAAAATAAGCATGTTGTGCTATGTTTTATTTTATTTTTGCGTTTCATGAACACATAATACATAATTAAAATTGTCGTAAAAAGAATTCACATTATTAACGAAAATATTCCATGATATCGATGGTTTTCATCCAGAATGGAACGAAACGCAAGTATATCTCAAACCATTCTCAAGTTGAGAAACAACGTTTGAGAAAAAGTTGAGAGAATATTTAGTTTCAAATGATTAATAATGCTGAATATCAAACTGAGAATTAATGTTTTCTCAAAGATTTGAGAGAAAAAAATTTTCAAGTATATCTCAAATTATTCTCAAGTTGAAGATCGACGGTTGAGAAAAAGTCGAGAAAATATTTTGTTTCAAAAGATAAATACACTGAAAAAAATGGTGATAGTAAAATCAACAAATCGGTTCTGTTGTTCTTGACTTAACGGGGATTCGGTGAAATTGATCGAATTATGATTAATTCGACCGAGTTCTTTGTCAAGCGAAAAAATTAGTTTAGTCATTTCAGCAGAAGAGAAATTGTTGCTCTTAAGTTAACAAAATTCTGTAAAATTGACAGATTCCTAATCAATCTAACTGATTTTTTTGTTAACACTACTGATCTCACTGGTCATTTCAACAGCGATCAACAGTCAACACATGAGCAAATTTCAAAGAGAATTTTACGCTCACCGCGCTCTCTAATTTGTACTTATGTATGCTGTGTACTATATATATGCACATATTTACGTATGTATATGGCGGCCGCCGTGGTGTGATGGTAGCGTGCTCCACCTACCACATCGAAGACCCTGGGTTCACACCCCGGGCAAAGCAACATAAAAATTTTAGAAATAAGGTTTTTCAATTAGGAGAAAATTTTTCTAAGCGGGCTCGCCACTCGGCACTGTTCGGCAAGCACTCCGAGTGTATTTCGGCCATGAAAAGGTCTCAGTGAAAACTCATCTGCCTTGCAAATGCCGCAATATAGGTACTTTCGTACAAAGCTGTCGCAACACCTTTTTTTGTTCATTTGACTACTAAAACGGTATAATACGAATCAACCATTTGTGCGCAGTTGATTCAACATTTTGTTGCGATGGATAAACATTGACAGAAATTTCGGTTGAATTGACCCGTAAATCGGTTGATTTTACCAGTCTTTTTCTTTCAGTGTAATGTTGAATATCAAACTGAGAATCAATGTTTTTTTCAAACATTTGAGATTTTTCTTTCAGTGTTTGTTGGGCAAATTCTTCTCGGTGTTAAGTGTCTGCTGTTTTGTTTTTGTTTCACATTTCTTCTGGCAGCCGCCCGCATTTTTCGCATGAATTATGAGTTTTTGCTTTACTATCCCGCATTTCAAAAAAGTGACAAAATTCACGTGAGCGGCGCACGCAAAAAAACAAAAAAACAAACAAAAAATCGAAAAACAAAAACAAATGTGCAGGTAGCGTAAAAAAGATAGAAAAATATTGCAAATATGTCGCCACATACAGAAGTAGTACGATTGTGTGTGTGCGTTTTTCTCCCACATACCCACCTTACAAGTCTTTAAATTTAAAACCCTCATTTACCATGTGGCATTTTGAGCAGCACTAATGGTGTGTATTATACTTCATATGTATGAATGAGTGAGTGGGTGCGTGGTGGGTGTTTGTGTGGCGTAAGTAGCTCGACGCCTACGTGCCAATAAATTTTCGCACGTATTGCCATTGTAATTTCAGAAACGTACGAAAAATGTCAAGATGATAATAATGAGGTAGGTGCGTTGCGTCCTTGTGATTGCCTATGTTTGTGTGTGTATGTGTGTGTATGTGTGTGTTTGTGCATGCAAGTATGCGTAAAGTAGGGTCACATCCTTCATTCAACACTTAAATTTAAACAAAAAGCAGACGACACCTTTACACCGATAAGGCAATGCACCTCTCAGTCAATACTACACAACGACAATCGTTGGTTGGTTTGGGTTAAGAAAACTTGAAAAATTGTTTCAAGATTAGATGTATTCAACATAAATTTTGAGATTGTTTTCTTTGTGCACGTGTTTTGCATAAATTTTCCACTATAAATATTTTCTTTTGCCTTATAAAAATATTTGGTTATATATGTTCCAGCGAAACTTTGTAAATATACAATGAAAATGAAGTTTATATACCCAGTTGTAGTGAAGCACTATGTTCCCTTAGGGACGATTTGTAACGGTTAAAATGCATAAATCCAAGGCTTCGCTGGTTAGATGCTGTTATGCGAATGGCCAAAGACAAAGTATTTGCATCAATACTTGTATTTGGAAGTAGAGGAAAGGGAGGCCTACAATGAGTTGGAAAACGCAGATGGAGGAAGACCTGATCTTTGGTGCTCGCAATTGTCGTCAGTTATCGCAAAACAGGTATAGATTAAATAATGAAATCCAGCGAAGAATCAATGTTGCCAATAAATGCTACTTTGGATTAAGTTGGCAATAGGAAATCATGCTCTGTAAGTCACTTATCGTACCTGTCCTGCTATATGCAGCAGGATGAACCATAAAATTAGATGGGGCGCAACTGAGAGTGTTGAAGAGAAATTTTTTTTGAAAGATTTACGGACCTCAACGCGTTGGCGAGGGCAAGTATCGAAAACTATTTAGTTTATGAGCTGTACGAGCTTTACGCAGACAACAACATAGTCCAGCGAATTAAAACACAGCGGGTAGGCCATGTTATGCGAATGAAAGTTGATGTTCCGGCTAAGAAAGTAACCGCCTATGGAAGCAGAGAAAGGGCGGCACCTACTCCACTGGAAGGTGGAAAACTATTTAAATTCCCTTAGTCTAACCAAGTGGCGCCAGTTAACACAAGGAGGAAGTGACTCGCACGTCTTTTGGATGGCCTCAACCGTTTAAACGGTAAGTAAGTAAGTAAGGCTGGTCAATAAAGACTTTACATATACTGAATGCGTCCATATTGTTACCAGAATTTTTTTGACGACCAAACGAAAAAACCCCAATTAAGTAACAAGATTTCTGTTTTAAAATAACTCCGCCCTTGGCATAAAGTTAACGGTTTTATAGGACCTAGCAGAATTGCTGCTTCGAAATCTGCCAGCTTTCCCACCCTTAGTAGTTGCAGCGTTGACGTCGCGAGTGCAGACACGAAATAGAATGTACTCAACCGTTTACTCCTGCTTGCATTTCTAGCATCTGCTGTTTCTGACGTGGTCCAATTTATAAACACGTGCTGAAAGAAGGCTATGTTCAATGAGTGTGAGTATAGACACGAGCCATAAGTCTTCTCTCTTTAAAGGTAAGACTAAATGATATTGGAAATATTGCAGCTCCTCTCTCTCTCTCTCTCCTCAAGAGTCAGGAGAAACTCGTTCAAAGCTCAAAAGCCATTGTACTGCATTGGAGGTTTATCTGCAACATAATCGGAATGCTTGTCCTCCTAAAGTATTTTTGCTGTCTTATTTCCTACATCATTCCCCTTTCTCGGTAATTTTAATTTTTCGAGGTATATTTCAATCTTACTCGCCTCTTGTCTTATATTGCTCCTGCCCCAGAACATTTTCCGATGAAGTACCTTTCAGTTACTTTCAAAACCAACCGTCACGTAAAAACGTGCGTTGCCTTGGGAAGTTATTAAATACGTTCTTCAGTTCTAGAGTTTCATGATTCTTACTCCGAACTTACTTTGACTATGTTGTTAACTCCTCTTTTGCTCCTCCAAGTAAGCATTCATTGTTACCTCATACTAGCTTCCCTAAAATTCTCTTTGATATTTTGTGCGTCAAGCGGTGCATGAACTGCGCTCACAACTTGCCTCACTCCGGCTGTGGACTGAGTCTTCTCCCATCTCCTTTCTGACTATTGAAATCAGGCTATCAACCTACGCTGATAGCTGCGTCTTTTTTCCACATGTGGCCTTTTCCTCATCGCTACCAAGCTGCCCGACCATCTCGAGAAAGATTTATTACGACCACGTTGAACCTTCTGGATCATACCGCTCCATGCAACTTGGACTCGCCAGAGCCTCACCTGCTTACCATGTATATAATAAATTTGTCCCGGTGTAGCAGAACTCACCCCAGGTAAGTTAGGTTAACAATTGGTTTAGGGAAGCTGTGAAGCTACAAAACTTTGCAATCTGCTTAACCACCCCTTGGTTCCCATATTAGGATCACTGCATATTGCCTTTTCTTCCTTAACGGCCTGCAACGCCTTTTTCTCTCCTCAATCTTATGTTATTGTTGTTGTTGTAGCGATAAGGACACTCCCCGAAGGCCTTCGGGAGTGTTATCGATGTTGATGGTCCTTTACCGGATGCAGATCTGGTACGTTCCGGTAACAAGCACCATAAAGGTACTAGCCCGACCATCTCGGGAAAATTGGGTATGACCACATGCAACCTTCTAGGCCATTCCGCCCTTCCACCCCCTAGATCCATCAGGAGTTCGGACCGTCAGAGCCTCTTCTGTTAATGAAACAGGATTCGCCACGGTTAGGAGAGGTTGACAATTAGGTTGGAGAAGCTATATATTGCGCTACACAACACCTTGAATCAATTTGGTATTTTAGTCGCCTCCTACGACAGGCAATACCTAGCGCGAGTATATTCCAACCCCCCTAATCCGCTGCGGTTAAAAGCTTACAAATTAATCGTATCGATTGTACGGCATGTTCTACAAGATCGACTCCTATTATATATGGGGGAAAATAACCGTCCCCCGCAGCAGCGCTTCTTGATGTGTTGCGGTGACCTCCCGAGGCAGCTCGGTACCGGAAAAGAATATAGCCCTGACTGCAAATTATCCAATGCAGTGGTGGTAAAGCTTTAACAGGTGAGAACACATTTGGTGATGACTTCGGCGGGAAACAAATTTGGCGATTATGAACCATATGGTCGAATAAACTTATTCAACTCACCACTGGGTATATAAATTTGGGTATCACCCGAACTTGGTCCATCTTACTTATTTTTATTTTTTTTTTTCATTTACATACGCAAAGCAGCCAAAATAAATACAATAAAGAAAATAAACATACGGATGAACTCTGGTCCCCATTTCTTAGCCTGAAATTTTATTTATTGTAACCGCAGCGTGTTAACTTTTCGTACTTAATTAAAAAAATATGCAAAATCAACAGAAAATAAAACTGAAATCAAATCAAATATCAAATAAAATGTTCTAGCCATAACACAATTACCACAAGCCATGGATTTGGTGTTCCTCCAACACTCCACCACGCCGCAGTAAAAAGAACTTAAGTGAAGCATCAACAGTACATCGTCGCCGCTGCTAATCCTATACGTCCTCCGTTACCGTAAAAACAATAAAAACCACAAAGCATTAAAAAGCACCAACTTGACCGAAAAACTTTTATCAAAATAAGCAAAAATTCAAATATACAAAAAGGAAATTGGAAATTGGAAAAACAGCAGCCAACAATAAATGGACAAATATCATTCCGTGGGTATTCGCATTCCAAGTATTAGGGTGGTGGGAGAGTGACTAGTGGAAGTAAGCGCAAGAAATGGGTGGTGGCATAACTCCCACCTATCTCGGCCTAGCTAGTGGCGAATAGTTGCATGTGTGATTCGCAATTAAGGCCCTGCAGGAATTCGAAGTTTCATGATATTTACGTAAGCTGAAGTGATGGTTTTTACAAGGTCGTGTTGTGTTTAGATGGCAAATAGCGACGACATTAACCAGCAGCTTGTTATTAAGGCCTCCTCAGGCTTTTTAATTCATATCACGAACGGCGTAAGAGTGGCGCCATATTGATGGGAAAGTCTCTGCATTGCATTAGCACAGAAATTGAACCGGCTTTTCATCGATTATTTTACAAAAGGGATATGTTTGTGTAACAGATAGATTTAACTAGCTGAAATGGTATCGTTAGCACAGCGCCGCATAAAGTGCGCAGTGTGAGTTTGTAGTCTGTCCCTACAAGTATTTGCTGTAGGCAATCAATTCAGTATTACCTGGACTGTTGATTTTTCCGTTTATTCATGGTTTCCTTAGGTAAGTTTTGGTTGACCGACTATCCTGGTTTTTTCATTGCCATCATATCTCTCATGCCCGATAAACCATCCTTACAATATATTGTGCTTGGCTCTAGAATCATTAAGGACACCAATGCATGTCTATTTGACATTAAGAGCTCTAGTTTTGCATTCATCAAATTTGTATCCGTCTGTGTGCCAGAACTCGCGGTCAGAGTCAGTATATGAATTTCCTATTTCCGAGAGCACTCTGCCTCCAATAGCGCATCTTAAAGTTCCGTGATATCCCCAGCTTATGGGCCATTAGGGCTGCCGTTTTGAAAACACCCTAATTCAGAAAACTTTTGCTTAATGTCGTATTTCAGAATTTATTTCAAAAATGTCCCGTCTCAGAATTCGGTTGAAGAATGACCTATTTCAGAATTTGTTTCAAAAAGCATTGTCTAAAACCATGTTTAATTTTGCGGATAAATCAAATTCAGGAATAAGGACATATAGGTAGCTCCTTTTCGGACTGTCGAAGGCGGCCCTAAAATGTGTTTCCCTGTCTTCCAAAAGATTTGGCGCATAGTGAAAATCTGGTCGATGGTAGATTTACGAGGTCTGAAGCCGCACTTATAAGGTGCAATGGCTTTCAAGCTTTATAACAGTACTTCAAGCTTTATAACAGTACGCTTAACAGGAATTTATATGCGAGACGAAGACGGCTGATTCCCTAATAGTTGGCGTAGTTTGCATTATCCCCCTACTCGTGTATTGGGCAAAGAACACTTAGACTCCAATTCGTCCGACCATATTTTACATAAAAGTTAATACATATACCCTACCACCTCCGCTCTGCCGTATTTGAATAGCTTCATAAGCAATCTATCAACGCGCGCGGCCTTCTTGTTTTCAAATCTGGTTATCGCCATTCTGATTTCGTCATTGTTGGGTGGGGGAGCGTTACCCCTATCGTTACCGATTGCGGGCTCGGGATCATCATCTTCTCTTAGCGTTTCATCGTTACCAGGTCGCCATTTCCATCGGTTTGGCTTGTGCTCTCACAAATCAGGTGCGAGATACGAGTTGCGAAATCATTGCCAGTCTGTTGCGACTGCTGCTTTCAACGTCCAACTTTTCCAGTGTGTTTTGTTCCTATCTTTAAGCAGCGCAGAGGAGGAGGCGTATTTTGGCTGCGTCGAGATAGCGATCCGAGTCGATGTTAGGTCCTCGAATCATTCGTACATGGTAAACCCTGGAGACATTCCGTGCGTCTATTACGACGTGGTCGATTTGGTTACATGTATTTCGATGGGGCGAAGCTTGATGTACATATATTTTTCTGCTCAAGCATGACTTTTATATCATGACGATGCTTTGCGCCGAAGTCTCTCTCCCACCACGAATTCAACACCGAAAATATACTTATTTGCAAGGCCACTCCAATAAATGACACAATTTCTTCTTCTAAAAGGCGTATAATATACACTACCCAAAACCTTCGCGGAGTGTGATGACGATACCCCCTCCGGGTGAATCTTGGGACTGCTGAATTTGAGTGTTTGTGAAAAAAAATGATAGTCTGATTAGCACACGCATGCGTATATTTTTTATACTCAGTATCTTTAATCTTTTACTCGTTTCGTTGTGTTCACTGTTCTACAAAGCAATATATTTTTCTTACAGGGCAACATATTCATGTAAGTGGGTGTACTTGGGAGTCTGAGTTTCTAGTTTTTGGTCTTGCAATCACATAAATTATGTTAATACTCCCGGCATTCAGCACGCCCACTGGATGTACGTGGCGAGTTGATGACTGGACCAAAGGACATGTGTGATAGTGTACATGCATATACGAATATCTACCGATGACACTATTAGTTGAGCTACATGCATACATATCCTTTATTTACAATTGGCATTTAGTCTTTTTTGTTTTGGATGTCTGTAAAAATAAGATTTCAAAATGGTACAAATAATAAAAAAGGATGAGTCTTATTTGAAAAGAAATCTAGCGTAAAATATACTTTTGACGCTTGAAAGAACTTTTAGGATAAGCTGAATAAAGGATAATAAAAGGTGTTCGAATAGATAATGCTTATTTTTTCAATTTAAGGAACTTAAAACCTAGCCCAGACCATAAGACAAATTATTTTCAAAAACAAATGTGGAAGAACTCTTTTTGGTCCAAGATGATTATGCTGTATTATCGCCAGGGCTGTGGTTGCCCTTCCCCAAATTATGCCAAAGTGGGTGTTATTCTAACAGCGCTGCCTGACCACTTACAAAGGGACATCAAAAGTCTTTTGATGGAAGACACAGGAAGCTGGCAGTTTCCAGAAGGTTGAATAGTAGGGATGTTAGGTATGTCGGAGTTGACTCTGAATAACAACTTAACTTGCTATAGTTTCCAGAGCATTGTCCAGAATTATCTGTTTGTCCCTGCTACAAGTGTTGGCTAAGGTAGATTAATAACGTGGTTCATCGTTCCCAGATACCTGAAAGGAGCATCATCATCGTTCGTACTCATCAAAATCTGAGGGAGTGTCTTTATCGCTATTAGAGGAAGAGGAAGAAAAATAAGAATGTGGTTCACCGAGCGCAATATGTCAAAGGTGTTTACCGAACAAACGGAGAATAACTCTTGCCAAAAAGTGTTTCTTTGGACTGAGTAGGCAAATGCAAAGTAAAGTCCTCTCTCGCCGAAAAAAAACCACACTCTACAAGTCGCTTGTCATACCTTATGTATGGACGTTATCCAGAGAAAACGAGATGGCTCTTGGAGTGTTCGAGAGAAAAGTTCTCGGGAAGAGTTTTGGTCCTGCCCGTGATTTCGATGGCGAGTATCGAAGGAGGTAAAATGCTAAGCTCTATTATCTTTACGCACATAGGACGATGGTAGATATAGCGAATAAAAACCCAAAAGCTTCGCTGGCTAGGTACGTTAGGCGAATGGACGAAGACGCTCCGACGAAGAAATTATTTCAGTCGGCACCGCAGTTTGGAAGCAGAGGAAGGGGGAGACCTCCACTGAGTTGGTAGAGAAAGATGGAGAAAGGCTTGAACACGCGAAGCAGGGATAGCTGGCGAGACATGTTACGAAATGACCAAAATCGCTTACGGAAATATATGAACAAAACTTATGATCTCTTTATGCTTTTCTAGATTAAATGTCTCTGTTGGTAAGCGCCGAACCTCAGGCCTCGTGGAAGTATTTGTCTTATCCAATGCGCTTCATCTGTCAAAAACCGTATAAAACGGTTTTGGAAGTATACGACCATTGTCGAGAGGACAGCGTTGTCTTCCGAGAGTACCCTACAGCGAGTTAGAAGGACTCTGCGCATCTAATCACCGTGTCTAGATAACCCTGCATAATATAACGGTGAGAAATTTTTCCTCCGCCCAGAATTGCTGAATCCTCTGTATAGGGAACGACTGATTTACTATTACGGTTTTGGCAGTATACGACCATTGTCGAGAGGACAGCGTTGTCTTCCGAGAGTACCCTACAGCGAGTCAGAAGAACTCTGCGCATCTATTCACCGTGTCCAGATAACCCTGCAAAATATAACGACGATAAGTTTTTCCTCCGCCCATAATTGCTGAGTCGTCTGTATAGGGAACGACTCAATTTACTATTACAATATATCGCCTTCCCAACGGGTTAACGACATTTCAGTATTTTCATGGCAAGGCAGGCCTAACGTAAGAGGCGACGAAAATCCACAAATCCAAAGGTTCAAGGGTTCAAAAAGAACGATCCGAGGCAGTCGGTTGGTGTAGTGTTCTGGTGTTCGTAGTTTTTACTGTTATGTGATTTGATATTTATTTTTTTTTTTTGTTTTTGTTGGTTACAGCATAAGCATACCTCAGGCAACAGTGGGAAGGCACTTGCGAACTGAACGTAGCTGCCAACAGAGACTTCGAAATTTTGTTGCCCACATGCTCACTGCTTCTGGACATGAGGGCCTCGAGTCAGGTAAGAAAGTGCTGAGCTCACACCACCTCGTTCAAGGTGTCTAGACCTTAGTGGCTAGCTGTTCACTTCAAGCTTCGCATAATTGATAGCGTTCCAAAAATTGTACATGATTCCCCTCTCGGATGCGCAATGGGAGCACAATTATACAGTAGAATGTGAACTCCTGCTATCACCTGCAATAATTCAGCCACTTAATGCTCAGTTATGCAGCCTTTCCAAGCACGAGGCGTAAATATCTCTGCGGAGGAAATACTTAAATTCGATGTGTGCCGTATCTGTAACTATATTCTTGTCACGAAGCGAATAATTGGAGGCTAATGGAGCTGCCCCTTAACTGGGCAAAGGCAACCCATCCAACCTTACCCCCCATTCAAAAGTGAAACTGACTCCTGGGTTGCACCTTATAGCCCATTGAAGCCATTTTTTGATGACAATAGCTGAATGTGTCAAGTAAAATGTTATAAAAAAGGTCTCATACTGGCCATATTCCTACCAAGCCAACTATCATCAACCAAGCTTATAATCTTCAATACCCACTTCAAAACAGCTAAACTATTGTAACTAACAATGCCAGTTGTCAACACAATTGTATCCTCCGATAATATATGAACGTTGTTAGTTGACAACACGACAGGACATTGGAAATTAAATCCATAAAACCGTTTTGCCTAGAAAGTTGTTAGCTGCTGCTGTTGTGTCTACTACATAACCTAGGAGATGGTACCAAAGATTCATTTAAGCCATCATATGCCATATTTCAGTTGGATGAGGCGCACTACTAACTGGTCAACATAAACTGTCATGGACATTGTTGTTGGTAATTTTTATTGTCCATTTGATTGTTGTCTATTCGGAGAATGTAGTAATTTTGTCTTTTCTGCTTGAATGTGGTTTATTTATTTATGTACATTTATGAATGCGATGTAATAAGGCTATTGTGCTGATTATGCTTATCCTGTTACAGTTGGACACTCTTTGAAAAACATATAGAACCAGTGTTGCACACAGGAGCGACGCGTAACTGCTCGCACTTTTGCCATGAAAACAAGGAGTCACATTTCAAGGCGCAAAAAACGTATACTAACATTCCTTGAAAAATTATTGTTTTCTTATTCTACTCACATAAATTTTTTCTGAGCCCAACAACCTTCCTTGTCTTTGAAGCTCTGTCAACGTTGTGCATCACTGGTGCGTATTAATTATTTTTACTATAATGCGCTCTTTGCGTTGTCCGTTTGAGCGGAATAACTAAAGATAATTTTAACAGAAATTATTGAAATCAAACATTTCATCGAATATGAAGCTCATGAATAAATAATTCATTAAATATTCCTGTAGGATATGGCTTCTTGGTTGATTTGTGTGGCAAGCGGTGTAGCGATTGGCGCTGGCTGGAATAAGCGGGTGCAATACATATAATGAAACTAAACGCAAAGCTCAGTGTTAGCCGAAAATTTACCTTTAACAAAAAAGGATTAAATTGCCATGCTGAAGAACAAGAGAGCTGTACTTGCGAGCTGAAAGGTGCTGCTAGTAGAAGCTTTGGAATTCATGGGCCACTTACTTTTTGCTTCTAGAATGGTGGACCTCGACACAGCCAAGCAAGCTACAGGCACTATAGTTGGCCGAGATTACGAGGTGGGCTAATGCAATTAAGTGACCCCCAAAAGGCGGCTAAGAGACCCAAATGATTGAAGAGGTTGTGTAGGGCAATCCACTCAAGGGGTTTCCAGTGCAATTTTAAGCTTCTCCAACCCATTTTTCATCCTCACCTACCCGTGGCGAATCCTCGTTCACAAGATGGATCTTTATCCGGCAAAAGGCCATCAACATCGATAACACTCCTCAAAACCTACAGGAAGTGTCTTTATCGCTACAAAAATAATGGTAATCAAGAAGTACGATAAAGAAACGGGAAGGAGATAGAAAAGAAAACTGGAGAAGGAGTGGAAATGAAGGGCGAATGGAGAAGAAAAGGAAGACTACGAGGACAACAGCAGGGTGGGTGACTCGGTATGAGAAGTAGTGAGTTGCGGAAAACCAAAGGGAAGGAGGGCAATATGAAGATCAAGGTGAAGAGGAAAACGATGGGCATTAAAGCGGAAAAGGATCAAGGGTAGGAGTGGAAGAAGAATTGTAAAGGAATTTAACATGGTAAGGTGAGGGAGGGGAAAATATGAAAGAAAAGAACGCGGGGATGAAGCCTGAAAACTATATTGAGGGGACAAATGCAAATAGAGTGGAATAAAAGAAATAAAGCAAAAAGGGTGAAGGTGCAGCAAAGGGTTGCGGAATTACGGGGGTGGTTAAAGAGGCACCAAGAGAACGGACAAAGAGGTCAGGGAAAGAAGAGAACGCTTGGAAAGATGGCTAGGGAACAAAACGGAAAAGGAAAAACAAGTAAGGAAGGCTAAGTTCGGGTGTAACCGAACATTACATACTCAGTTGAGAGCTGTGGAGACAAAGTAAGGGAAAATCACCATGTTGTAAAAAGAATATAGGGTAACCCTGGAATGTGTTTGTATGAGATGTGTATCAAATGAAATGTGTTAATGATAATTTTAAAAGGGAGTGAGCCTAAATTCTATAGGTGGACGCCTTTTCGGAATATCGTTATAAAAGTGGACCAGGGTTGACTCTAGGATGCGTTTGCACAATATGGGTATCAAACGAAAGGTGTTAATGAGTATTTTAAAAGGGCGTGGGCCTTATTTCTATAGGTGGACGCCTTTTCGATATATCGCCATAACGGTGGACCAGGGGTGACTCTAGAATTTTTTTGTACGATATGGGTATCAAATGAAAGGCGTTAATGAGTATTTTAAAAAGGCGTGGGCCTTAGTTCTATATGTGGACACCTTTTCGAGATATCGCCATAAACGTGGACCAGGGGTGACTCTAGAATGTGTTTGTACGATATGGGTATCAAATTAAAGGTATTAATGAGGGTTTTAAAAGGGAGTGACCCTTAGTTGTATATGTGAATGCGTTTTCGAGATATCGACCAAAATGTGGACCAGGGTGATCCAGAACATCATCTGTCGGGTACCGCTAATTTATTTATATATGTAATACCACGAACAGTATTCCTTCCAAGATTCCAAGGGCTTTTGATTTCGCCCTGCAAAACTTTTTATTTTCTTCTACTTAATATGGTAGGTGTCACACCTATTTTACCAAGTTTTTTTCTAAAGTTATATTTCGCGTCAATAAAGCAATCCAATTACCTTACCATATTTCATCCCTTTTTTGTATTTGGTATATAATTATGGCATTTTTTTCATTTTTCGTAATTTTCGATATCGAAAAAGTGGACGTGGTCATAGTCGGATTTCGACCATTTTTTACACCAATAAAAAGTGAGTTCAGATAAGTACGTGAACTGAGTTTAGTACAGATACATCGATTTTTGCTCAAGTTATCGTGTTAACGGCCGAGCGGAAGGACAGACAGTCGACTGTGTATAAAAACTGGGCGTGGCTTCAACAGATTTCGCCCTTTTTCACAGAAAACAGTTATCGTCCTAGAATCTAAGCCTCTACCAAATTTCACAAGGATTGGTAAATTTTTGTTCGACTTATGGCATTAAAAGCATCCTAGACAAATTAAATGAAAAAGGGCGGAGCCACGCCCATTTTGAAATTTTCTTTTATTTTTGTATTTTGTTGCAACATATCATTACTGGAGTTGAATGTTGACATAATTTACTTATATACTGTAAAGATATTAACTTTTCTTTTAAAATTTGAATTTAAAAAAAAATTTTTTAAAAGTGGGCGTGGTCGTTCTACGATTTTGCTAATTTTTATTAAGCAGACATATAGTAATAAGAGTAACGTTCCTGCCAAATTTCATCATGATATCTTCAACGACTGCCAAATTACAGCTTGCAAAACTTCTAAATTACATTCTTTTAAAAGTGGGCGGTGCCACGCCCATTGTCCAAAATTTTACTAATTTTCTATTCTGCGTCATAAGTTCAACTCACCTACCAAGTTTCATCGCTTAATCCGTATTTGGTAATGAATTATCGCACTTTTTCGATTTTTCGAAATTTTCGATATTGAAAAAGTGGGCGTGGTTATTGTCCGATATTGTTCATTTTAAATAGCGATCTGAGATGAGTGCCCGGGAACCTACATGCCAAATTTCATCAAGATACCTCAAAATTTACTCATTTTATCGTGTTAACGGACAGACGGACGGACGGACGGACGGACATGGCTCAATCGAATTTTTTTTCGATACTGATGACTTTGATATATGGAAGTCTATATCTATCTCGATTCCTTTATACCTGTACAACCAACCGTTATCCAATCAAAGTTAATATACTCTGTGAGCTCTGCTCAACTGAGTATAATAAGAGTAACAGTGAGAGTAAAAACAAGGGTAAAGCAACAAAGAAATGAAAGAGCCAGATAGAGAGATATTGGCAAAGAGAAATATTATATAACGGTCTAGTGTACTTTGGAACTATTTTTATATTATATTTGATCACAGCATAGCCGGAGAGGGTTTTCCAGTTTTCATTTAAAAGTTGTGGCGCATGTTTTCAAGTATCACACATCACTACAGAAATTCTGCCACGAGAAGGAAATAGCTGCGTAACACGAGGCAACACAGCCACCAACGAACCTACGCACTCATACTGCCACTTCCACTGCCACTGCCGCCGCCACTCCCACTGTCACTCCCTCTCCCACTCCCGTTCCCATTCCCACACCCACTATCACTCCCACTTCAACTCACACTCCATGAGTATGTATAAATTTTTATACTCAACGTGCTTTGCAAACAGTGTTAAGCTCATGAATTCTTAAATAATTAGTATAAATTGAACACATCATTAAACCTTACTTACTTACTTAATTGGCGCTTAACCGTCAAAATGGTTATGGCCGTCCAACAAGGCACGCCAGTCGCTCCTTCGTTCCGCCAACCGGCGCCAATTGGTCACACCAAGGGAGTTTAAATCGCTTTCCACCTTGATTCTTCGCTGGTTTTCAGTGCTGACGTTGTTGCTAGTGTTGATGCTGGTTCCCAAATAAACGAAGTCTTTTACTATTTCGAAATTATGGCTGCCAACAGTAGCGTGGTTGCCAAGGCGCGTATGCGCTGACTCTCTGCTCGATGATAGCAGGTACTTCGTTTTGTCCTCATTCACCATCAAACCCATCTTCACCGCTTCTTTTTCCAGTTTCGAGTAAGCAGAACTAACAGCGCGGGTGTTTAGGCCGATGGTATCAATGTCATCAGCATATGCCAGTAATTGCACGCTTTTATAGTATATTGTTCCAGTGCGGTTAAGTTCTGCAGCTAGTATAATTTTCTCCAGCATCAAATTATAGAAATCACAATAGGGGTCAGCCCGTCTGAAACCTCGTTTAGTTTCGAACTGCTCGGAGAGGTCCTTCCCAATTCTGACTGAGCTGATGGTGTTGCTCGACGTCGTTTTGCACAGCCGTATAAGTTTTGCAGGGAAACCAAACTCAGACATAGCGGCATATAGGCAGCTCCTTTTCGTGCTGTCGAAGGCGGCTTTAAAGTCGACGAAGAGGTGATGTGTGTCGATTCTCTTTTCACGGGTTTTTCCCAAGATTTGACGCATTGTCTGAAGCCGCACCGATAACGTCCAATCAGCCGGTTCACGGTGGGCTTCAATCTTTCGCACAATACACTTGAAAGGGCCTTATATGCGACAATAAGAAGGCTGATTCCACGATAGTTGGTGCATTTTGCACTATCCCCCTTCTTGTGGACTAGGCAAATAACACATAGATTCAAACCGTCGGGCATGTACTCGTCCGCCCATATTTTGCTAAGAAGCTGCTGCATGCGCCTTACCAACTCCTTGCCGCCGTACTTGAATAGCTCCGCAGGCAATCCATCAGCGCCCACGGCCTTGTTGTTTTTCAATCTGGTTATTGCTATTCTAACTTCGTCATAATCGGGAGGGGGACATATATTCCATCATCATCGATTGCGGGATCGGGTTCTTCATCTCTTCGAGGTGAATTGCTGCCTCCATTTAGGAGAGCAGAGAAGTATTCCTTCATAATCTAAGCACTCTCTAGACATCAGTTACAAGGTCGCCGTTTTCGTTCCTACAGGAGTTTGCCCCGGTCTAAAAACCTTCCGTCTGTCGCCGTATTTTTTGGTAAAATTTCGGGCGTTATTCCTGGTGGCTAGCAGCTCAAGCTCCTCGCACTCACGCCTTTCTGCTTCTGCTTTTTCTTCTTGAAAAAAAAACCATTAAACCAAGAAACATAAATATGTAAAACTGAGCCCGAGTTTACAAAGCTTCTCATTCTCAACGAAAAATAAACTTTACAAAAACAAATCTACACAAGACACAAATTAATATAGGGGCAGAATGTCTAGATTGTGTTTTTATTAGAGCTTACGATTTCTCGAACATGTTCCAGAAGAGATTTCTCGCGAGTCTCGCCTTCTCGCGAGATTCTCGAATCTCGTATTACTCGTAAGGCTCGCGAGCTTTTCGACATTCAACTTAATCGATTCCTTGGCTGTTTTATATAGAGCTTACGATTTCTTCTGGAGCACAAGCCAAAATGTCCGCAAAACCCCGAAATGTATATAATATTGCCAAAGCAGCGACTGAATTGAAAGTCGAGAAGATCGCGGGTATTGCAAGTAATTCGAGATTCGAGAGTCTCTAGAGCCTTACGAGTAATTCGAGATTCGATAATCTCGCGAGAAGCCGTGGTCTTGATGTCTCGTTGAAAAATAAAATATTGCGAACAAAATTATATGTATAATACATATGTATGTTTTGAGTTAAATGCATTTGAAGCAATATAATCAACAAAAAAGTCACAAGTAAAAAAACAAGTCTATAAATACTGCCTACACAGCGCTTAAATAAGAATGTGGAGAAGCTCGTGAGATTTACGACTACTTCGAGACACAAGAATCTCGTGAAAAGTCGAGTTCTCGAAAATCTCGCTTGTGTTCGAGAAGAAATCGTAGGATCTAGTTGTTAATGTAGAAATGAGATAAACTGAATTAAGTAAGGAAACAAATACAAGCAGGATAGCGTGGTTGGTAAGGCAACTGTAGTTGCAACGTGTGATTCGCAGTTCGAATCTCGGTGAAACCTTTGATAACATTACGAAATTGTCTCATGGTGATAACGTGGCGGTTTTCGAAATGGTACCATCGCAATATGCCAGTAAATGTTTTTCTCTTTCTTTTCAGTTTCTTTTAGAAAACATAATAATTGAATATTCAATTATTTTAAGCTCATGAATTTTTAAATATAAGTATAAATTGAACACACCATTAAAGAAGCAAACAAAAATTTGATTGAGCCATGTCCGTCCGTCCGTTCGTCTGCCCGTTAACACGATAAATTGAGTAAATATTGAGATATCTTCAACAAATTTGGTACACGAGCTTATCTGGACCCAGAATAAAATGGTATTGAAAATGAGCGAAATCGGATGATAACCACGCCCACTTATTATATATATAACATGTTGGAAAACACAAAAAACCTGATTATTTAGTAAATAATATACCTAGAATGCCGAAATTTGACGTGTGGACTGATGTTGAAACTCTTGGTACAAATTTGAAAAAAAAAAAAATTTAAAATGGGCGTGGCAACGAAGTCGGTTAAGGACCACGCCCACTTTTATATAACAGATTTTTAAAAGGGTCATAGACGAATAAAATAAGCTATAACTAAGCAAAAAATTGTTTTGAATCAATGATATTTCACTTATCAAGTTTTATTGATAAGTCGAAATGGGTAGACATTTTTTTTTAAACGGGCGGTGCCACGTGTTATGTAGAAAAGTAATTTATATGAAATGAAATAAATTTTTTCCTACTCCACGTCCCATTCGCATTCTAGCTCTCACTCCAAAACTTGTTTTTATAGGCACTCGGTCCAATTATGTACATTAATCAGAGATGTCAATATTTAATGAAGTCAATATTAATCAATAAACTTCAGCTTTGAATAGCAGCATCCACTTCATTTATAAATTTACTTGGTAAATCTGTAGCGCATACAAACATATTTGTATTTTTAAAAACGTTTCCCAACCTACTACCCATCCCATATAACCAAGCGAAATTTGTATGGCATATGCAAACTGCAAACGCAACATCTTGTTGAACATTTCCGTTGACATGAAAAAATGCCCACAATAAAAGAACACTGCAACGAATCAACCATCGGTTAAATCAACTCCACCACCGACAATATTCATAACGTCCATCAGACGGCATTGCAGCCAAGACAACAGGTGGCCGTGGGCTTTTGTTAGCATAGGTACCCATCCTCCAGTTCGAGATGTCCACGCGCCAATACTTTGGGTTGACAGCCTATCGATGCCATAAAATGTCCACAATGAAGAGAAATGCATACAAAGCGTGAATGAAAGGAGGACGATAAAAAAATATGGAACTGACAAAAAATCAAATACAAACAATGTTTTTTTTAAGTTTGCATAACACAGTACAACACAATTTCTGCTATACATCTAGTATGTATGTGTATTTAGATCATTAAATCTGCAATCCAACACTGGTGTCAGATATTGAGGAAGGATACTAAGAAGGGTAGTAAGCGGCAAACTCACCGCAGAACAATTCCTTCAAATACGGCAGTAGTTTTTATGGCATGAATCATAAAACTAAAAATGAGTTTGATATTGATGACGAGTCAACACACATACACAGATGACTTGCAATTCAGACGCAAACTGTAAAGACCAGAGATAGGAATTTCCTTGCCTGAGCAGCGAAGTAAATTCGAGCTTCATACGACAAAAAATGTATACCGATTCCTAGCATCCAGAACCAGATGAGTACACAATTTGATATGATCTATACCAGTGATCTTCAAGAAACCGATTGTGGGCGTGTAAAGACCGTACATAGTTCATAGCCCAGGTAAGTAAATGGCCATGTACTTAGTATAAAGAAGTCCCTGATAGTTTGGAGTTTATATCTGGCTGTCAAGGTGCGAATACCCCGATGAATTCTTTATTGACAGCAATTAGAGGGAGCCGAGGTATTGTTGGACATCGCACAGAATTTTGGGTTGTACAGCTTTTTTTTTCAAGAACTATAGAAAAGCTATTCAAATTTTTGAAAAAATTTGAAATTTGGCGTAGATTTGTAGAACATTCTTTGCACTTTGAGCTTTAAACAAAGGAACATGCTGCGCGGGATAGCCGTGTTTTTTTTTTTAGATTTAAAAATTTTTCGACCTTATGGAAATACATACATGTATAAAACTAGCAGACCCCGCACATGTTGTTCTGCCCTAACTTTGACCTATCTCATAGTTTTTAAGAAGTTTTTACCTCTTACTCTCCCTCCTCCTGTCTCCCACTTTTCGTTATCCTTTTATTCACACTCTGCCTTTCTCAAACTCTGCGTCCCTTTCTCCCTCTCTGTGTGTATTACTTTTGTTATGATTTTGAAATATTTTTGGAAATTTTGAAAAAAATGTTAAGCTTAAGATTTCTCCAACTCGTTCGAGAAGAGATTTCTCGCGAGTCTCGCCTTCTCGCGAGATTCGAATCTCGAATGACACGTAAGGCTCGTAATGCTCGCGAGCTTCTCGACATTCAATTTAATCGATTCATCGACTGTTTTATATAGAGCTTATGATTTCTTCTGGAGCACAAGTGAAAATTTCCACAAAACCACAACTAAAAACACCGAAATGTATAGAATACTGCCAATGCAGCGACTGAATTGAAAGTCAAGAAGCTCGCGAGTATTACGAGTACGTCGAGATTCGAAAATCTCGCGAGAAGCCTTGTTCTCGATGTCTCGTTAAAAATATAAAATATTGTGAACAAAATTATTTGTATAATAAATATGTTTTGATTTAAATATCATTGGAAAGCAATTTAATCAACAAGAAATTCACAATTAAAAAAACCAAGTGTATAAATACTGCCCATACAGCAATTAAGTTTATGTCGAGAAGCTCGCGAGATTCTCGTATCTCGAAGTACTCGTAAATCTCGCGAGTTCTCGGTGTCTCTGGTCTCGAAAATCTCGCTTGTGCTCGAGAAGAAGTCGTAAGCTCTAAAAAAATATTCGTATTTTCGTAATCATTTTTTCTACCTTTATAAGTTTTTTTAAAAACATATGTTTTGATAAAATTTTTTTTTTTTTGAATTTTCTGCCTTTTTTTTTCGAAAGCCAAAAGCATTCCGCTCATAACAATTAAATTGTTGCACAGTATATGTAGTCGTATGTGTGTGTATGTATGTATACGGAAGAGAGGATGTCAGTTACTTTCTCTAAAATAGTTGTTGATTTTTGGAAATGTTTCATCTAAACACCTAAATGACAGCATATGTTTGCAGGTTACATTTGTTTCCAAATGCAATTTTTGACATATAGTTCCAATACGAGTATTCCTAGTCCAAACATTTGTATTAACTAAATATCTGATTGGTATGTCAACAACTGAAAACAGACATCAATGCTATCGCAGAAAACATTTCTAAACTTTCTATTTTGGATTTTTTGGTCTATTTGTCCACGAAACAGGAAAAATCGTATTTGGAATTACTTATTTTGTTTTTTTGTTTTCAAATTTGTACAAGAATATTTAAATTTGTATTAAACACGGAAAATGCTCACTTTTAGTATGGCTTTTTTGTTTTTAATATAATATTAGCAATAAAAAAAAATAATTAATTATTTATTTGAATAAATTTGTTTTATTTTTTTAACTTTGGGATTTTTTTTTCGTTTAACTTTTTGAAGACTGACTTATTTATGTTCTAAAAAAAAACGCCCTTTTTTACATATTATTATTTAAAATACATACTTCGAAACTTTCGGACAAGCTCCGGCATAGGGGGTGGATGATATTCTTAAAAATGAACGAAAAGAATAAGTGAAGAAACAAAAGTTTATTTATGACATCGGTACATACTTATGTATTTAGAATATGATGAAACTAGAAAGTGAAAAAAATTAAATATAAAAAACAAATATTAAATATTTAAAAATAGACTATAGTCTGTTAGGAAAAACTCAGGCTGTGTATTTTAATGTAGGTACATATGTATGCATAACCAGTTGTGATGAGAAAGTAAGGTGAGTTTCTAAACTTTGGTCGCATAGTTGTTTTGGAGGAATTAAGGCAGCAATCCCGCGACTTCGACAGCAATCCCGCGACAGTGACAATTCCGGGACCCCGGGACTTTTTAGGATCCTCCAGAGACTGCTACTTTTGAATTAAGGTTTAATATGTCTATTTCCTTTGAAATCAGCAAGTGGTTGAAATCCTAGAAAGCTTCTAGTATTTGCGAAGAGGACGGAGTTATTTTATAACTTAGGTCCTGGTTCTTGATAGGGTTTTTCAGTTTGGACATTAAAATAAAATTCTGGTAACACTACGGACTCATTCACCGGCCAGTTCAACCTAACCTAACCTTTGTCCGAGAAAATCGTAAAGAATACGTCATATATTGTTTAGATATGTAAGTGATGCATGGTTATAGCTATCTCATGCAGACCACAAGACTGGTCTTAAATTACCTTTATGATGACTCAATTTCCTACACGGCATGTATAAAGCAAAATGTACGTTAGGGTGTTTAATTTATAGGAATGTTTATTTACCTTATCCTACCTAAAACGGTGATCAGTTGGAGATACAAATTTGACTTAAATCCAATTAAAGAGAAATTGAAAATTTCATAAAATTTCGTCTGTAAACAACTTTAGTGCCTAAAATTTTTCTCTCCTATAAATTTATTAAACTATTTTATGAGCTCATAAAATAGTTTAATAAATTTTAAGGATTAAAGGCCAATAATAATTTTTGAAAAAATCTCTCCTATAAATATAATTTGATTTTCTGCAATAACCGTTATATTTACCCTCTTGTCATATTTTATTGTCGAAACAGTTTCGTAATCCATACATTAAAAGGCAGTCTATAAAGCGGTCCTTATAGGCTTTTCATCTCATTTACGCAAAAAATGATTGATCGGACGGCATTTTCTCAGATGAAACTATTTATATTAAAGCAAAATTTTTGGTTTTTCCCATCTACACGAAAGCAAAATAACAAAAAACAGATTAGCAGCAAACAAACCATTAAGTCAGAATTACCGCCGATCGTTTGTTTACCTGAAAATGAAACACCTTTATGTACATATGCATGGTTCAACTATATACAGGTTGGCTCATCTGTAAAGCAACAAAATATGTATGTTCAAATTGTCAAAATCTGTGTATTGGTGTTGGTGCGAATGGTATGGAATGGAAACATAAAACTTAGCAGTTTTTGTATGTGTAAGTAAAATGTTGCCAATGTGTTGGTTTCATTTTGAGTTTGCCATCTCCTTTTGACAATCCCTTCGACCATGCAATGACATAAATAAAATCAGCTGATGAGATGAGCCAACCTGTACATAATTGAACCATGGTACATATGTATATTTATATACATACAAGGTACGTATATACGTACGCGTTTGTAAGAAGTAGAAGGTGGACAAGCTGCTATAAAATAAAAATCTTTCCATAGCACAAAACTGGAAAAAATCTGAAACAATAGCCATCATCCGGTGGCAAAGAGCCTGAGCCAGATAAATAATTTTGCATTTAAATGCAACAACAACGATTTCCGCCAGATAAATCCAGATAGAAGCCTTTAATAAAACTACTTTTTCAAAAATTGATGTCGCTGCTTAGCCTTTCGCCGTATGAGTTAAATGAAAAACAGCGGCGACATCTGCCTGATATTTCACGTGTGCGAAAATATCACGACATCCGCTTCTCAAGTCTCTCAATGATCCAGAGCATTCCCGTGAGAATTGAGCGTGAGCCGCAGCTGTAAAAATCACTGGATGACGGCAAGTAACATGTCAATTTATTATTTAGATGATTGATAATATTTTTTTTAAATGCATGTGTTGGCATTATATTTAAAACTATGGACATAAGAATAGTGATGTACGCATCGAAGTGTTGAAACAATTTGGAAATAAAAAGAGGAATGCCAAAATTGGAGCCTATGTGTGTCGCTATGCATTGGGAGATCCAGTAAGCTTTAGTGCATTCATAGCAGCTGATCGGTAAGTTGTGTTATTTGAGTTATTAGCTGTGTTTTTTTTTTTTAAATCTATAGACGTTCAAACTTTAAATACACCTCTGAAATTGCTGCACATAAAATTAGTACTACTAAATTTCATTACGCATTATACTCAAATGTAACTGAAATATGTGTCTATGTTTCACCTCTACACTAATTCTATGAATCACCTCTTAAAATGGTGAATGTCCACTATTCATCGCAACTGATTCAGCTATATGTTATGGCCACCAGAGGTTTGTGTGTCCGATTTTAGGTACACCCTGTTCTGTAGCTAGTTAATTAACCACTGCCGCTAGATGGGTCTCGTAAGCATTATCTAAGTGAGGATAAGCGTTTTGTTACGGGCATACGTAAACGTACCTATACGCTTGCAAAAAAAACAGGGCTATTATCAGTCAATTGTTTTTTTTTTTTTTTAATTCTCGATCCGCATTTTTCTTCTAATTTGCAGTCAAAACTAAGGTCTTATGATAGAACACACGCTTACGCCAGGGGTGAGGAGCACTATCATGCTCATTGGCCATGGAAACGTATTTAGAAAGAATGTGCATAGCATCTGTGCGAATATAATGTTTTCGAACACCCTAATAAATATTGGACTGGATTTTATGCACTGCTCAGTGGGCGCTAATTACAGTCATGCTCTGGGTTATACGCTTGCTTTGCGTATCTCTTGCATACGGAAATTCGATACAGCCACCCTTAATGCGACAATCAAAGCACCCATCTGGTCTTCACAGGAACGAAATTCTACGAGTACATTTTATTTGATTGCCAAAGCATCACGTCATGTGTATGGTCCACTAGTTGACAACTTTAAGCTAGGTGCGGGTTTGGGTTTTACGTATAGTTTTTAGGTGGGTTAAGTATTTAAACAAGTTAGTGTATATATCATATTTCGGTCTTATTTAAATACAAAACTGGATTATTTTATTGAAACTTTTAGACTTTTACTGAACGACAGTAGATGCATGGGTATAGAGGCAGAGGTGGATGTAGATGTAGTTGTAGTTATAGAGGGAATGTAATTGTAATTGTAGAGGTAGATATAGAGGAATGGCTGACGAACATACTCCATAATCTTATACGCTGCACCAGTGTGACATGCATTTAAAATGACCTAGCAAAAAGTAGCCGCATTACTGGCGAATAGCATGTTTGGACGGTGTATAAAGGCCCGATTCTTGCTTAATTTTGGAAAATCTCAGTTGATCTACTTTCAAGGGAAAAGGCTGATCTGTATGACATTGGAATCGGGCGATCATCGGAAGATGCCAAGAAAAGCGCAAGGTCATGAACGATAGCTAGGTGGCAAAAACGGTGGGAATAATCGAAGAAAGGGCGCGGAACCTTCACTTTAGTTCAGAATACAGATGAATAGTATGAGCGAAAGCAAGGTGAAGTAAACTACAAACTCACGTAGATATGTAGTGGGCATAATTACCTATTATGTCTCTAGCTCCCCAGATTTGATTTAAAGTCTATTTTATTTAAACGAATTTTGATGTGCCAGTTTTATGTTTAGGAGGGTGGGGCCGTGTGTAGAAGTCCACGAAAGTGGGGAAAGCTTCTGACCGCCATTCACCTGGGAATGGCCAGAGCGATTCTTTTGCATGCGGTTCAAGCAGCTCACTACTGCCGGTCGCTTGCGGCCAAGTATCCTCTGGGTAGCCGCTAAACACCCGTTTAGCGGTGATCTAATGTGAGAAGGCAACAACCTGGCTAGGCCACTCTGACATAATCGGTTTAAGGGCTAGCCGGGGGGAGATTTCATCGGCAGCGTCTGTACACCTCTAGGTGCGGCTACAAGCGGGCGTCTGTCTTGGAGCAAGCGGCTCGCTATATAAACGTGCCAAGTAATATTTTCACCCCCGCTGAGCGGGTTGTGCGCTGGGCTTGGGACCCGCCACGTAAAACCATACTCCAATGAAATATAACAACAAGCCTTCTCCGTTGGAAGGACCAGGTGGAAAACGATTTAAACTCCCTTGGTGTGACCAATTGGCGCCGGTTGGCGGAGCGAAGGAGCGACTGGCGCGCCTTGTTGGACGGCCATAACCGTTTAGACGGTTAAGCGCCAATTAAGTAAGTAAGTAAGTTTTATGTTTATTGTTAGATATCCTAAAATAAAGTTTAATGTATTTAATTTTATATACTTAACATTAAACAGATCCCCAAAGAAGAAGACGTAAGGTAACGTCGAAACGCGTCGGGAATAACAAATATACCCTGTTTTAATTTATGGCCACAAATGCTCATTTTAGCAAACCGAATTTTTTCCTATTTTCCTAGTTTAAAGTCTCTATGTCAGAGGCAGTAGCTTAGAAATCGATTGCAAAATTAGCCCTAGCGCAGAGTTTATTGGTTTAGAATCAGGAATCTTACGATCGATTTTAAAAAATATCTAATAGGTGGAACGGGAATCTATGATAAGACTATTTTCTAAATATGTACATTGATTCGGGAGCCATCTAACGAAACTCTTTTCGCCTTTGTAATGGCCGAGTCACAATCAATTTTTTCATATATTATAATCGCCTCAATCACGCAATATGTTGCGTTTGTAAATATGTATGAAGGAACTTCATACTTAGCAATTAAAACTTTCTTCGCCCTCCCCATTAAAATACCAAACTTCGCGAAGCACTGTTATAAATATTTCCAATATACAATAAAATATTTGCTAACATATTTTGTAGGAAAAGAGGAACTTCTGTTAAAATGCAGTTTTTTATACTGAAAAACGTTGGAATTGTATCAAAAAGTGGGAAAAATAATTTCACTTGCAAAGTGTGATAGCACTCACATAGAGCGTTGCAATGAGTTCTCCAGCTCTGGATCACTATCCTGTCTCATTGGAACGATCGCAATCAGTATTATGAGAGTTGGCAGCACTCAACTAATGTGTAAACATAACCGGTTCCCTTTGTTTTTACACCTTTTTCCCGAATCGCTCCATCAAGGTTAGGTTAGGTTGAACTGGCCGGTTCATGAGGACCTCACATAGACTGGTTGAGTCCGTAGTGTTACCATAAGTTTGTTTTAACGACCAAACTGAAAAACCCTATCAAAAACAAGGACCTATGTTATAAAATAACTCCGTCCTCTTTGCAAATACTAGAAGCTTCCTAGGATTTAAGCCACTTGCTGCTTCTAGATCTGACAGCTGTATCACTCCTAATAGCTGGAGTCTTAGCCTGGCAATCCTAATTTAAAGGCATGTGACGCCAGAAGGCAGTGTCCAGTCAAAATACCCGTCATGAGTCTACAGCCCTCTCTTTTTAATGATAGAAGCAACTTTGTTAGTCTAAGGTTGTAAGACCTACACATAATCTGCGACACTTTACAGCCCCGCGCTTGAACCCACGCCCTTCCCGCTTGCTCGGTCATGTACACCTCTCGCCTTAGCTTAATCTCGCCCAGTCTAATTGGGACCTCTACGGAGCAAGCTTCAAGGGATGCGCCCTTTTTAGCTAGTTCATTCGCTTTTTCATTCCCATCTATTCCCATATGGCCTCGGACCCAATATAGATGTATGCTTATCCCTGTCCCGATTCTCTCCAGAGACTGCTTACACTCTAACACGCATTTAAATGCTGTACTATGCGAGATTATTGCCTTATCGCTCCATCAAATTTTATTTAAAAAGTTAAAATTAGTGTTATTATTTCTTAAACCAAGCCACAAAAGCATCATATTTTTTATATAAAACTGTATGCGATTTTGCACTTGTTAAATATCGGATGCCCTAGGGTATGGGTCTGTAAGTGCTACCAAGTACAAGGGGTATCCTACCAAAAATGTTCCGCCAAAAAAATAACAAATCAACAAGGCCACCCTGTTGATCCAGATATGTATCAGGATCACAGTGTTGTTGTTGCATTTGCATGTTAAATTTTTATCGGTATGTGGATCAGGTTTCATTGGAACGCAACTATAACCAAAGCAAATGTCGAATTCTTCTTCTTATGTTTTGTTTGCAAGTAAAGTTAGAAGTTGTCTACTTTTTCATGTCAGATAACGCTACATCTGCCGTACTCCATAAAAATACGTGCAATCTACTCATCATGCATAAGATTGCGTTGAACGCTTCGTCTTTTCCAATTTGTTGTTTGATATCTTTAATATTCACATACCCGGGCTGTTGAAAAATTTGTATATTAATAAATCTTCAATTAAAATTTTTCTCAGTGCTACAATATTTTTGAAAAATTGCATGTTGTCAATTAGTTAGGCCCTGTTTTTCGGTACAAGTTCAACTCAATTTGTCAGTTTAACTACGCTTAACCTTATTCTGCAGTTTTCAAGTCTACTTTAACTGAAGTTTAAGCTGAGCATATGCGTCCGATCTGTCAGGGTTAAACTCTAGTTAGCCTATCAGTTATTTGCGTTCGTTCGAAGTGGCGTCAAATATACCCAACAAGCATTTGGGCTTGAGTACCATTAGAGCTCTTGTTGATAACTAAGCATACTTCTAAAATCTCAGAGTTGTTTCGAAACAGTGGCTCAACTCCAGAATCATAGCGTACCTCGTTGGAGATTTTGTTTTCATATCCACCTCAACTCATTATTCAATGTAGGATATCAACTGGAGAAATGTGTTGAATATACATTTTATAAAATTTCCCAAAGGTTGGCGAGTGATTTGGAGAATGAAGTTGGATATGAACTAGAGAACTATCTGATTTAAGAATAATTAAATAATGATGTTGGATATCACCTCCGGATCTAGATATATTTCGCTGGAGAAATATGTTTTCCATGTTTGTTGGGTAAACAAAATCCAGCTGTTGCCGTATCTGCAAATTATCTAAAGAGCCAATGTTGCCGCACAAAAAAGTGTACCCCAAAGACGTCCTTAAACTGTGACGGAAAAACTGTGCTCAGTAGTTCAACTGGAGTTTAAATTTGACTAGAGTTTAAGCAAACTTAGTTTAAGCTTAGCTAACTACTGAAAAACCAGCGTTTAGTGTAAATTTGAATATCATACCGAAGTGCCTTGGCTTCATATGGAAGTGCTTTTTCTTTGCACTTTAATATGAAATTTAGGCACTTTCCTATGAATCGAATTTATATGTGAGGGCATGTGAGAGTGCTATGCAATTTTTTTTATATTCAAAGTGTGCATTTGTATCTGTGCTTATTCTTCAGGGCAAAACAAAAGCAATAAGTGTATAAGGGTTTGATCAGCTCTGCACATACCCATAGGAATATTTTTCTCTATAAATTGATAAATTGGTAATTGTTTTATGTGTAGCTATATTTTGGTTTAAATTTCCTACTAAATTTTTAGCACTCAAACAACGCTTTGTGCCTATTTGTCAGCCACCGTGGTGTGATGGTAGCGTGCTCCGCCTACCACACCGTATGCCCTGGGTTCGCACCCCGGCAAAGCAACATCAAAATTTTAGAAATAATGTTTTTCAATTAGAAGAAAATTTTTCTAAGCGGGGTCGCCCCTCGGCAGTGTTTGGCAAGCGCTCCGGTTGTATTTCTGCCATGAAAAGCTCTCAGTGAAAACTCATCTGCCTTGCAGATGCCGTTCGGAGTCGGCATAAAACATATAGGTCCCGTCCGGCCAATTTGTAGGGAAAATCAAGAGGAGCACGACGCAAATTGGAAGAGAAGCTCGGCCTTAGATCTCTTCATAGGTTATCGCGCCTTACATTTATTTTTTTATTTTAATATAAAAAAAATTTGCATAACAAAACAATTTACACAATAATAAATGATTTTTACTTGTTATGAATAAAGAAAATTGTGAATAAAAATAAACCGCCAAAGTTCACAGTTTCCGTCAAAGATAAAACCACAAGAGAAAATTGGCCGATACGACAAGTTGATTATGACCATAATTACATGACATAAAGACGCGATTATCTCTCACAAAAGAAATGTATAAAGGAAAGAAATTTGCATAAGAGCTAAGATAGGCAATAAGGCAAGTGAAGATATACTCACTCCTATTAAATTTGTATGTATTACTTATAGTATAAAGGACACAAATATTCAAGCCGCCAAAAGCAATAGAGAAAGGCATAATATTTTAAGATTTTATTCTAACAAATAACGGATTTACGCTTTTAAGAGCGCTTTTGAACAAAGTTCAAATGTCTATGGGATTGCTTTGAAAAGGCCATAGACGTTTGACTCTTAAGTAGGCTACAGTGGTGGGAAGTTTCCAATGACGTTGTTATATTTCGTAAAGCTAAATGTTTCATCATTTTTTCGTTAATTGCAGTTAGAAACCCCAATAAAACCGAAATACTTGGTTTTCCCGCGGGTGTTGATAGAAAGCTTACTAGACGCGACAATTAACTCCCTGCGAAAGCGGTAACAAGGCGGGCGACGTTTCCAAAAGGGACAAAATAAAGTTCATACATAGCTATCTATGTATTAAGGAGGGGGGCGAATACAAAGCTATCGGAGCTGCTCAGTTGATATATGCGTAAGTTTCTATGTACGACTCAGGCTAATGCAACTTGTTGATTTATAAAGGTTCAAAAAAAAAAAAAACAGCGAAAGGATCATAATTCGTCCTAGGCTTAATGTACTGATTTCAAGACCAAAATCGGATGAAAAAAAGCTATTTCCAAGCTTTGGGTTCATTTGGTTGATTTGAATTTAAAACAAGGCATCACCTTGAGGAGGGAGGGTCTGTATTTTACAAAAAAATTACTATGGAACCACCCGGAAACATCCAACATCATAGCCTGTAAGCTGAGTTCCACACATCTTCCTGCCCTCGCCCCCCTTAAAAAATTATTGATATAAACAAACTGGGAATAAATTTGCGGAAGGGACGGCCAGGAAAGGTTGCGAAATGTACATACGAGTGTTCGAGCTGGCCAGCTCCCTACGACCATCTGAGTTATCTCCTGGAAAAATCGAGGAATATGAGCTTGAGTCAACGTACTTGCTGTGGACCAACCGGAACGATTGCGAGTTTTCAAGGTCCTTACGGTCATGTTTGGCTATGAAAGGAACTGGCTTTCATCTAAAGCTTGGCAAATTTGCAGGAAAAATCCTCTGCCAACATGAGGGGGAGTTGATTCATTCCTTTCTCTGGCGATGTCCAGGACTCAGATTTCTTGGCGCACGGTTATTCGACAGTCCGACAGAGACTGGGGAGGTGGATGTTTCACTATTACTTATACTATCAGATAACGCAAGTGGACTACTAGGACGTAAACTCCGTGGGCGAGTGTGCCGCCACTCGGCACACACTGAACGCATTCACAATGGTAAGAAATGTCGAAGTGTTAGAAGTCCAATGCGCGCCCTCTTAACCTACCTATCGGATCTGAAATCACACTAAGAAAATTATATCAGCTTGTTGACAGACAAAACCTAAATTGCAATATAAAGTAACTGATTCGGCGATTATTGACGCTTTTCACGGAATCGGGTTTCTTAAAATTGTGGCCTTTCCCACTTTTAAATTCTAGACGGTACTTGATGCATCTACTTTTAAAGGAGTGCTTTACCAAACAGAATAGATCTGCAGCTTAACTCACAGTTTTTGCTGCTTTTGAGCCAGGTTATGGCTCTTGGTACTTCGTCATAGTTGGGTGGTGGAATGTATCGTCCTTTAATTGAGAATTGAGCTCATCATCTACATTAATATTTAGTGAAGCTTATAAAAACCCGTACCATTATCTCATTATCACTCCCTGTTGCACACCATCCTGCCCTCAAGTCAATCCGATTGTGTTTATATACCCGGTTGCGTAGATCAGTCGAACATTGCTTTCAGACAGCGATAGTAAGAATCGAGTGAACAACCCAAACAAATAATTTTTGGAACGAGCTTCGGCGACGTAATAGCCGATATCGGTAGCGAATATCGGTTAAAGGTTTGTTATAGGCTTAAGATGTTCATCGGCTTGTTATCGACGGAATATAGATGTGTCGTTGATGGGACGTCGATAATAATTTGATTACAGGCCCATATAAAATCGGTAACTTCTTGATAGCAAATCGATAACTTTTCGATAAGAAATTGGTAAAAAATCTATAAAAAGTCGAACGCACACTGATAACCAATTGATAATACTCCGATAACTATTCGATGACCAATGGATAACTATTTGATAATCTATCTATACTTTTTCGATAGTAGCTCGTTTATAATGACACATCGATAACTTTTTGATAGCAACTCGATAAATTTTCGATAGTAAATCGAGAAGTTTTCGATAAAAAATTTATAACACGCCTCTAACAAATTGGTAACACTCCGTGACGAATGAATAACATTTCCATAAAAAAAAGTTTGCTATCTTATCGATACCGTTTCGATTAATAATCGATATTACAGTCAACTACTTCCGAAGACTAAGCGTACACTTACTTTACGCTTTCATTATGGAGAAAAGATGATTCATATCAAAACGTATTGGAATATACAGAATCCAGATTCTTATGCTGAGTTGGATTAATTCCGCCTCCACAATTTTTTTGCACTGTTTAATTTACGCACCAAAAATCACATTTATAACCTACCTATGCAACTTACATAAACACAGCTTATTCAACCACAGCCAGATACGTTGGATTACGTTGAGATTACGCCAGCTGACATGACTTTCACGAAATTCAATGATTAACTTATTTCAACTTGGAAAAGTCAGTAACAACAAAAGCCCTCTTTAGTAGCAAAAGCAAATATTTATTTTGCTCACCTTAAAGTGATGAGCAATTTTTCATGTCTCAGCAGCGCCGGTATTAAGACATCTTTCAATAATCTTATAGAGGTGGGCGCCTGCACCAATTGTAAGTTCTAAAAATAAAAATGGTTTCAAAATAACGAATGAATCCCCGATTTGCGCCGCTTTCTGCTGCTAAACGTATCGGTATGCTGCATAATCGACCAGAGCAGTTTAGTGGCACATTTAGTGATATTTTGTCGCAGTACAAATCACAGACTCATATTGTCGCATCCTATAGATCCTACGGCGATAGCTGTGATTGGGTCTGTGATTACACTAGTTTTTAAGCATGATTGGGAACCCAACGAATATGACGTCACAGATAGTCAGCTCGTCGACTTTTTCGAAGCTGTCGCTGCGATTTGCTGTGATTTGATCTCAAGTATTAGGTGACTCAAGAAATCACCAACAAAACAACCATTGCATTTTATTCATCCATACGCAGCTTTATTGGTATTTAAATCCTTCGCATAAAATTAATAACGTCTATGAATTTTCATGATGTGCATTACTATTACCAAATTATACACCTTATGAGCGAGATGAGAGGGAAAATATATTGTTTAAAAAAAAATAAATGTAAGGCGCGATAACCTCCGAAGAGATCTAAGGCCGAGCTTCTCTTCCAATTTGCGTCGTGCTCCTCTTGATTTTTCCCTACAAATTGGCCGGACGGGACCTACATGTTTTATGCCGACTCCGAACGGCATCTGCAAGGCAGATGAGTTTTCACTGAGAGCTTTTCATGGCAGAAATACAATCGGAGCGCTTGCCAGACACTGCCGAGGGGCGACCCCGCTTAGAAAAATTTTCTTCTAATTGAAAAATCTTATTTCTAAAATTTTGATGTTGCTTTGCCCGGGAGTTGAACCCAGGGCATACGGTGTGATAGGCGGAGCACGCTACCATCACACCATATATCCACAACAAAAATAGCTACGGTATCTTATAGCATGCATATTTCAAAAGTTTATTCATCTCGTATGCCAACTTATCAAAAAAAATTTGTTTTGTATGAAGGAATATTTATAAGTATGTGGTTTCTTGCAAGGACATTAAAAAATGGCTCTACTTCATATTATTTATGTAAGTATGTATCTATTTTGTCCTTTGGTAGCGTATTTTATATTACATTTAGTTACACTTTTTATGCAAAGCAATTTATTTTGAATTATTTTTATGGCACTTAACGTTCTAGTGAGTAAGGACATTTGGATGCAGAAGCTAGTAGGGAAAATTACTTTGGTATGTTAAGTAGAAAGAAATAGCTACAAAATTGAGATGATACAACAAGCGATAATTTGGGCTGAGTAGGCAATGAGGAGTAAAATAACACTGCGATGAAAATATATTTCTACCGGTCCTCGACTTTAGCAGCAGAGGAAGGAGTTGGAATTTGGCACATTTTACATGACTCTACACTATCATGCTCTCAACTCCGTTAAACTCTAGATATTCATCCCTATTACGGTTGTCAATGTCAACCATCACTTCGTATGGTCATCGACAGCACGTCAATGCGAAATTGGTATTTACTAAAACAATGTATTAAAGTTGATGTGTTATCGATAGTTTTATAAAAAAACTATGATCCCTATACTTTTGAAAATTTTTTATTTACAATTTGTTCAGTGGTTATTGGTAATTTGTGTAAAATTTGTGATTTAAAATGCTTTGCGTATCAGACAGTGAAACTTCAAGTGATGACGAGTGCAAGGAGATGTTACTTCTCCAAAGAAAAGAGATGCGCCAAAGGTTTGACATTTTAAAATTTGCGAGATAGGAAATTAGTACTATAATTGCTGCTTTCCATTAGAGCACAATTCTTCATTCCGGGCAAAATATAAAGAATTTATTTAAAATTTGTTAAACCCCTTGGCAAGGGTTGGATTCTTTTCCAATTCTGCAACAAGCTCCGTGAATTGTTTGTTGTTGATGATTTTTACCATTTTCTGAAATTTAATTAAAAATTAATAAATAAAGTGTATTTATAAGAATAAATTTCTCTTGGTGACGACAACCAAAAACTATGGTGACAAATTTCGCGTCACGTCACGTCAACACAACTTCGGTATTATTTTAGCCGATACCAAAGAAGCATCAACACCTGTCAATAGTTATCGACTTTGACAACGCCGATAACAATTCATGAGCATCGAAACTAATTTTCTCACCATTGACAACCATAATAGCGGTGATTTTTTGGGTAAACTGCTCAAAAATGGACTGGCTACGTTTGAAAAAATAGTAATCTATACCCTCATTATCTCTCCCTTTCTCTTCCCCAGCCCTTCCATCTTCCATTTCTTCCACCTCCATTTCCTCTGGCTCTTGCCCATCGCATTCTTATTCATATATGTGTCTATATCTATTCCTGTTCATACTAATTCCTATTTCCCGTTTGATTTCCATTCTTATTCCTATTCCATATCCTTCTTACTCCTATTCTTAGTGGACACGTTCCTATTTCAATTGATAATCCTATTCCTATAGAAATTGTCTTTTTAGTTCCCATTCCTCATCTTATTCCTATTATTATTACTATTACTGTTACTATTACTATTACTATTACTATTACTATTACTATTACTATTACTATTACTATTACTATTACTATTACTATTACTATTACTATTACTATTACTATTACTATTACTATTACTATTACTATTACTATTACTATAACTATTACTGTTGCTATTACTATTACTATTAATATTACTATTACTATTACTATTACTATTACTATTACTATTTCTACTCCTATTCCTAAAGTCAAATTCCTACTCGTATTATTATTCCTATTTCTCTTAATAGTTATATTCTCATTTCAACTCCGATTTACTCATTGTTTCCTATTCTTGGTTTACTGTTTCCCACCATTCGTTCTGCTGGCGGTTCTCTTTACCTTTACGTCTCTGATTCCGATCCCTACTCCTATTTCTATTTTTTTGTGTGTTTATAGTCCTATTCTTCTTCCTATTTCAAAATGCATTCCTCTTCCATTCAATGATTTCCATAGTTATTCCTACTTCTATTCCTATTCGGTTTTCTTGTCATAGACATTGTCCTCTTTCAATTAGCTTTCCTCTTTTTATTACATATTCATGTTTCTATTTCTATTCCTATTTCTACTTCGATTCCAATGCCTATTATATATTCCTTGTCGTACTTTAATTCATATTCCCCTTTCAACCCAGACTTTTCAAACTTAGTGAATTTCATTGAGATCGGCTGAGAATCATTATGAAACATACGAATCCATTGCGCAATTACTGGCTGTTGTGAACTGAATCCGTAGCAGATGTACGTGTCGACATACTTAGCAAGGTGCTATAAAACTTGTCAGCGATATCCAGTATGCCTTGTGGGTAATATCACCGTCATCTCAATGCCTTAACGCCTAGGCTCCTTCCTCTTTTTTCTTGTAGTGATAACGAGACTCTCCGAAGGTTTGGGGAGTGGTATCGATGTAGATGATCCTTTGTGGATATACATCCCATATGCTCCGGAAAATAACAACATTAAAGTAACAGCCCGGCCAACGCGGGAGCAATTTGATATGACCACGTTGAACCTTCCCGTCATCCAACTCCTTTCTTTCGTAAGGAGCTTGACAGAGTAGACCCTCGTCTGCTTAATAAACAGGTTTCATCACTGTAGGATGAGAATGATAATTGGCGAAGCTATAAACTTCGCTAGCAATCCTTTGAGAGGGTTGCACTAAACAAACCCCTTTTGATTTTCAATCGCCGCTTAGTCGATTTACGCCGTTTAGGAACTATCCCGTGCTAGCTACCCCTGCTTCGCGATAAGTGGCGCCAATTGGGGCCACCTCCACTTGCCCATCCCAACTCAATGGAGATTTCGCCATTCATCAGCTTCCACATAAAATCGTCGATACCGGCTTCATCAGTTCGCATAACATAACCTAGCCAGCAAAGCTTTTGGGATTTTATTCAATGTACTATGTTGATATCTGCATTAAGCTCATAAACAGGATCATAAATATTGTGTCGGCATCATGGACAGGACCATAAATATTTCAGAGAATTTTTCTTTCGAACACTCCACGGGCCACCTCATCTTCTCTCGATACCGTCCATGACTCCTAGTCTTACATCAGGATAGGGATGATAAGCTATTCGTAGGGTGTGATTTTTGTTTCCTTCGATCTTAAATAAATACCCCGCAAAAAATGTATTTGGTCTTGCATAAAAAAAGCATATCCGACTATAGCTAGTTTTGATCTCTTAATATCGGTTGGATTGATCCCTTTTGTTTGATCATATACCTTGGAAAGACCAATTGTACCTGTTTATGCCTGAACCGATATTGTCGGACTGGTCCTCTTTATATCCTTACGGACACTGTCGGAGAGGTCCTCTCTCTACTTCCCTTTATATCTTAACGGGTACTACCGGACAGGTCACCTTTTTAACGCTACTGACACTGTCGAACAGGTCCAGGACAAACCTCCTTCTACCAGTATAAGAGTTCTTACCGGTCAATAAATACCTCACATAGACTGAATGTGCAAAGTGTTACCAGAATTTGTTTGACGTCGGAAGAACCCCAATCAGGACTTATGTTGTAGAATAACTTCGTTTTCTTGGCAAATACAAGAAGTTTTCTAAGACCTAGCTTAATTGCTGCCTCGATATCTGGCAAGGACATGAACAAAGAACGTGCTCAGCTTTTTCTTACAGCAGCACGCGCTTCCTACACCAGCTATTACTGACGAGGCCTAACTTATAAGCATGTGACGCCAGAAGGCAGTGTCCAATAAGTATGCCTATCGTGGGCCTTAAGTCTTCTCTCTTCAGAGATACGAACCACTTTGTGTGTCTTATAATTAGGCTTTGCACAAGATTTTAGAAATTTTGCAGCCCCGCGCTTTTGTCCACACCTTTCCTGCTTGATGTATGTTGTTGTAGCGATAAGGACACCCCCGAAGGCCTTGGGGAGTGTTATCGATGCTAATGGTCCTTTTCCGGATGCAGATCCGGCACGTTCCCGTACCCTGTTTGATGGATCATATGCAACTCCGCGCTCCTATTGATTTCACCCAAACGGATTGGGATGTCTATTGTCGTTTCAGCGAGTGTTGCACCCTTCTTTGCCAATACACCAGGCTCTTTGCTACCATCTATCTCTTTTTGACCGGGACCCCAGTATAGATATATGGCAAGGCCAAAGCGAAGTTTTTCCAATGGTTCTTTGCATAACAAAACACTTCTTGATTAAGTACTGCGTGAGATTATTGCCTTAATCGCCGCCTGACTAAATAAGAAACAAATGAAAAAAACCCGGCTTTTCGAAAAATCGGTTGGATGGATGGTATATGCTATAGTGGTCCGATCCGGTCGGTTCCGACAAATGAGTAATCGGACACCCAAATATATCTGCTCACCAAATTGCATCAAAATATCGCAAAAACTGTGAGACTTGCTAGCGTTCAAACAGACAGACAGACGGACGGACGGATAGACAGACAGACGCACATGGCTAAATCAACTCAGTTCGTCATTCTGATCAATTTGGTATGCTATCAGCGCTGCATTCAGAGCTTCTGAACATCTCTTTTGGGTTTAATGCTGCCTATGAATTTGTGTACCACTTCGTAGATGTAAAAGGCCTAAAACACATATACAATTACCATGACGACACAATCACCATTATTTATTTTGCCTGCATAAATAAATGTTGCCTGAACAATTTAATCCACATAAGCCTTTAAGTAAAACTTATTTTTAATTAAAACAAAAACTACATGCAATGAATTTCTCATGTACCGAATTTGCCTCTAGTGTGAGTGGGAATACCTCTAAACCATATTTCAATCCAAGCGATGTGATATTACCACGATTGCACGATAAATCCTTACTTGATAGTCATGACCAGCAGAAGCAGCAGCCATTGCCAAATCAACCGGAATCATTGCGCCATTTGGCGCTCGATGCTATCGTTGCCAATTGGAATGGTAATAATTTCATTACTAACTATATATCAACGACAATACAAGTAGCATATTTAAATCAAAATAATATCTGTATATGTTTAACGCAAAATTCTTGCCTTCTGCCAGACAATCCCATCTATGAGGTACGCGTCAAGAGGATCGTAACTACATACTCACTCACCTGGATACGCAACTGCCGCTGAAGTTACTTACCGAACACATACGTGACAACAACTTTTGGCGGCATTGTTGTCAACAACGTTGGAAGCCACATCATCACACAAATAGTCTGTCACAAGCGCAACCATGGATTAGCATCTACATGCAGCGACATCTGCAGGACTATATCGAATGCGTGGAGACGTGCGATTACGAGCAAGAGCAAGCGCAAGTGGTGTTGGATATTTGTGCGCCATATGTAAATCGACTGGAGATAACACGTTTACAACCGGCCACCGATGGACGTAATGGTGAGTAGGCAAAGGAAAGTATAGGAATATATTGGGGGTAAGAAAAAATATGTGAAAAAGCAAGCCATGAAACCAAAACAAAATTGAAATTGCAACCCAAGCATTTCGAACCGCTTAATTATTTCGAAACCGAAATCGGAATTGAATTGCAACCCAACCTTTTGGAACCGTTGAATTTTTTCATAACCAAAATCGCAACGTCAACCGTTACAATCATTTCATTTTGTAAAACCACCACCGTTTAGAACCATTTCATTTCAAAAATAAAATGGGAAATGTAACCCTTTGCAACCGTTTTGTTGTTCCAAACGGAAATCGAAACATACTCGTTTAAAACCGGTTTATTGTTCAAACCGAATACGAAGTTGTTGACGTGGTGGACATTTCCTTTTTTCAAACTGTTTAGAACCGTTTCAGTTTTCGAGACTGGAATAGAATTCGTGACCATTTACAACCGCTTTATTTCAACACAAAAATAGGAAATGTAACCCATTTTGAACGTTACTGAAACAGAACGTTTACACTGTTGTTCCAAATGGAAATCGAAATCGTACCCATTTGGAACCGTTTAAATTTTCAAAGCCGAAAACGAAATTGTAAAAATTTGGGAAATTTTTTCTCCTTTCAAATCTTCGAACCTTTTAGAGCCGTTATATTTTTCAAAGCCGAAACCAAAATTGGAACCATTTGGGACTTTCCATCTTTGCAAACCTTTTAGAACCATTTCAGTTTTCAAAGCCGCAGTTGAACCGTTATATTTCTCAAAACCGCTTTATAATTCTAAACGGTAACCGTTTAAAACAGGTTCATTTTTCAAATTCAAACCGAAATCGTCATCGTTTAGAACTGTTTCCTATTTGAAGGTCGAAATTGAAGCCGTAACCGTTTAAAGTCACTTTCTTTTTCAATACCGTAATCGAAAAGGTGGCCCTTTAGGAAGTTGATTTTTTAAAAACCAGAAGCGAAATTGTAATGGTTTAGAAACGTAGTATTTTGCAAAACAAATGAAAATCGAAACCGTTTAGAACCGTTTTACATTTCAAAACCGGAGCTTATTTATTCCATATACCCTAGAGGTTTAGAACCGCTTAACTTTTCAACCGCGAAACCAAAAAATGTGACTTTTAAAAACGAAATTGACCCCATAAGCGCTAAGAACCATATCAATTTTCGAAACCGAAACTGTAATTGCTTTGAACCGTTATCAGTTCGAAAGCTAAATTGAAGCAGTAATCGGTACGAAGCTTTCTTTTTCCCTTAACCGAAAATGAAACAGTAACCGTTTAGAACCGTTTCATTTTTCAAAACCTAATTGAAACGGTAGCCGCGGTTCTACTTTTCAAAATCGATACCATTTAGGATCTTTTCATTTTTCAAATATAAAATTGAGACCATAATCGAAGTCCTTCGAAGTGCTGCACAGTAAAGCCAAAATACAAATCGTATTAATTTTTAACCGTTTAATTTTTCAAAGGCTCAATCGTACAATTATGAGCATTTGACTGGTTTCATTTTTGTGATGCATCTTGATCTTCTCATAAAAGCCGAAACCGAAACTTTAACGATACAAACTCGTACAACGAAACCGGTTTCATTTCTTGCAAAAAAGGTGGTACGGAAATCACCAAACAGATGAAAAGTGTATTAATATTACAATTCTTCCGGTGACTTCCTTATACTTTTGTCTTAACTCCATATCGACAGATCACATTCCACTCGATTTCATATTGAGCAACTTACCCGAATTGCAAATGCTACGCATGACTTACGCAACAAAGACGGTGGGCAGTAACTTTTGTTTGGGTAGCAATACAATGTCAAAGAAAGATATAACGACACTGTCACGCGGACTAAGTGAGTGTCATGAGTTAGTCACATTTTGGTAAGCTTCAAGTGCATGTAGTATTGTATGGCTCCCATCACCTTACGTTAATAGTACCCTTTTTCTTGAGAAAGCCTACATAGCACCAAACTCGAATCATATCAATTGCCATTATTGGCGTGCGCTCTGGATATAGGCTGTCACAAGTTAACTTCATTGTCTATAATTCATTGCACTATGCGTGATGCTGGGATTAAAGAATTTGTGAGTGTATGCAATAAGGAATCTTTTGGCACATTGGTGGTACTCGATCTGACGGATAATAGAATTAGTGAGTATGGAAACCCCTTCACTGAAGCTCATATTTTGCAGGTTTTTTCTTCTCCTTAACTTTCAGCCTCCGAAGGCGCATACATACTCAGTCGCACTATTAGAGGACATTCTCTACGCAAACTAATATTACGCATGAATCCAATTGAAAGTGATGGTGCTGCTGCCATTTTTTCGCTCATGTATGTAATACCCGTAGAGATGATTGATATAAGTGGTTGTTCCATTTGTTCATCGATTACGAAATTATTCATGAAATTGATTGTGACGAATAAGTCATTAATTAGTATTGATGTTTCGAACAATGATGTGGGTGAGGTAACACACTTTCAAACTTGGTCCTGAAGTTAGTTTTTATAAAAATAACTAATATCTGTTTTACTACAGGAATTTGCCAAGCAACTCTGCAAAGTCATTGGTTTCAACAAGGTGTTGCAACATTTAGATTTACGCAATACCGGAATAAGTATCGAAAGGCGAATCAAAATTAAGGATATTCTTAAGCTGAATCAGATGAAAGACAAAACCCTCCTCAAAAAAATATTAGCGGCGAAAGCTTAAAGAGGTATCTCATTTTCCGGCTCAAGCCATCGTATAGAGATTGTTCAGCACACTACCATATCGATGGTCTCACGTACAAGTTCTTACATAAGAAAAGTTTTTCTTAAACGAGGTCGACTCTCGGTGGTATATCAGCCTTCCAGAGTATTTTTGCCATGAAAAGGAAAAAATTGACAGATGCTATTCGATGTAGGTCCTCCAATTCGTAGAAAAAAATAAAAAAATAGTACACGATACGATGTATATTAAACTCAGACTGGATGTCTGCAGAGTGTTTCCAGAATTTGGTTGACGATCATACTAAAAAACTCAACAAAGCAACAGGACTTATGTTTTAAAATAATACTTTCCTCTTAGCAATTTTTTAGGGCCCATCTTAATTGCTGTCTCGATAATTGGTTACTCTGCCGCATCTAGGAGTTGGAGACTTAACCTCGTGAGCTCAGGACACCACACAGAACGAGACCAACCGTTTCTTACTGCAGCCCGCACTTCCTTTATATGCTGCTACTAACAGCGCCTAATTTATGAGCATACGTCTCCGAAAGGCAGTGTAATTACACCCATCCTCAGATTGTAGTCATCTCTTATTTATAAGTTTTTGTCGAATGCTATAAGACTTGCACATCTTATTTTTCTCCTTGTAGCAATAAAGAGACCCCTCGAAGATTTTGACGATTTTTACCGATGCATGTAGTACGTTTCGGAAAATAGCACGTTCTAATATGACGACGTTCAATCTCTGGCTCATTCCCTGCTTCCGTGAGGAACATGTGGTCGTCAGAGCCTCGCCTGCTAACTAAGCAGGATTGGCCACAGGTAGGTTGGATCGGAAAAAAAATAGCGCTATCCTTCCTTGAAAGTGGTGCGTTACATAACCTCAGCACAACGCCTAATCTTACGCCATCAAAGTTTCCTACACAAAAAAAGTTGGAGCACCACCCCTTGGCACATACGATGCAAGGGTGCGGGATTGACGTTTTCCAAAGAAGGCCAGTGGTTGTTGTTGCCTTTGAGCATCTCGGGAACGATTTAGTATGACCACATTGCACCGTCTTCTTGGAGTATTCTTAATATGTGTATGACACATTCATATTTATAACAGGGCTTTGCCCGAGAGCTGATGTTGACAATTGGGTTGCGGAAGCTGTAGAGCACCGAGATCTTCTCAGGGGATCTGACCGCGTACGGGCGCATGAGCCCAGGGAGCTACCACTATACCTAAAGGTCCCACTTACCCCTACTACCCACGGGTTGGATTACGGTGTCCAGCTGGTACAAATCCGCCCTCTATTCAGACCCCTACCAGCTTCCTACCTTTCTAAGATGAATATCCTTAGTGTCATTAAAGGGCCTACTTCCTGAGACCAGTAGCTACGGCGAAGGTATACCATCAGTCGTTTAACTTGCGCTGTTGGCTGCCCGCTATTCAACCGTTGTCGCGCGCTGTACCAGCGTTGCTCCGATTTGGTTTCGGATTAAGCTCCAAGTTCGCACAACTCTTTGAATGGCTCCCTGCTACTGAGCCGACATAACTTCATGAGCAGGGTGATATCGCTACACATATTGTATTGAAGGTACTCTCCATGATATTGGAGCTCACTGCGTGGAGTTACAAATATTCTACTGAACGCTGGGAGATAATAGATTTTGAGACCAGTGCCATATTAGCTCTTTCCAAGCTGACTCGTTTACTAGAACAGGCCTCAAGTGGCCAAAAGTTCAGTCAAACAGTTTTCACAGTGATATCTGCTTGGAAAATTAATCCCCGATCACGCAAGCGCCCTATTGTTTCCTCAAACGCCAATACTAATTGCACGCCATTTCAGGTCGCTTTCTAGCAATCACCTTTCGGTGATCTTGATAACGATCAATGATAAGTGCTTTGGCTGGGTAGAGTTAAGTGCTGTACTGCTCTATCTTATCTGGTAACCATTGGTGGCTACATTATTTAAGTAAACTTTTTTTGTTTACCAGTGTAATTTTATTAATTTTGCGACATAAAGGCACCCAGCTTTTAATCCTCAAAAATCACAAAAACCATTTTTTTAAATACTTATCAAAAAAAAATCTGACTTGTCCCTCTTTCCACCAACTTTGGCTGCAATTAGATTTCGCAACACTTTTAACCCTCTTAGAGCCATTAACAAAGAAAAACACCTTTTCCTCTAAGGTCCTTAAAAAAGAAAATAAAAAATGAAAAATTATACACAAAACCAACAAATATGTAGAAGCAAATGCTTAAAACAACCAACTTTCAAAAACCAATAACAACACAAAAAGTGCCAAGAATAACATAACAGCAGAAACTTTTTGCTGAAGTGGACAATCGCTCTTATTTGAGGGAGCTACTTACGTACGTTTGGATGAGTGTTAAAAGTGGTGCTAGAGAATGCAAGGGGAACCATGAAAAGGGTATACACTAGGGTGATCCAAAATAAGTAATGATGCGGAGCATTAAGAATAGGGGTTTTATACTAACATGTGGCTTTAATTATGTTACGTCATATTTAGGAGGGTTCATTCAATTCTCTCGCTAAAACATTTGGAGTGGCTGCACCTATTTGGCTTTCCAATACAAAATGTTTAAAGTTGTGCAATACTTGCTTTTTTTCTTAGTTTTTAAAAAGTTATAGGTTTCTGTTTGATAGCTCTAGTATGAGCCAGCCGCCAAATTTCAGATTTCGCTAACGCTAAAACTCCATCGCCAAAAATCTCTGAAATAGTACCAAGTGTGCAGAAAAGTATGCAACGTTTAGTACTATATGATTATAAGGAATAACCGCCTCAGTCCTATTTTAAGGTATAGAAGTTAGGCTGTAATTCCTTGTGACATCATGTTATTTAAAGTCGCATACTTTTCTGCGCACTGTGTACTGTTTTAGGGATTTTTGATGATGGAGTTTTAGTGTTAGGGAAGGTTGAAATTTGGGGCAGATCTCAGAAAATAGCACGGGGTCGACAAATTTTAGACACAGAAATGAGCGTATACTTTTCTAAAGGCCTTTGGTGTTCAGAATTTGAAATTGGTAATGGTTTTGAAGACATTCGTTCTTGAAGATGCAGGAAATTGTGTTTCCTGTTACATTCATTACACTTTCTCGTCATGTAAATTTCTCTTTATTACAAAACAAATAAAATTTGAAAGTGCAGTCATTTTCTTTGAAAATATACTTTATTTTTTGGGAAGCTCCCCATGCGAATTAAGCTGTGTTTTTTTTTTACATGTATATACATATGCACTTAAACTTTGTATGAACTGCTAAGTGCATAGCTTAATCTACACTTATAAAATTGTAGCGCACAAAATTTGTACTAAACCAGTAAGAAAGGCTAAGTTCGGTTGTAACCGAACATTACATACACAGCTGCCAAATTACAGCTTATAAAACTTTTAAATTACCTTTTAAAAGTGGGCGGTTCCACGCCCATTGTCCAAAATTTTAGTAATTTTCTATTCTGCGTCATAAGGTCAACCCGCCTACCAAGTTTCATCGCTTTATCCGTCTTTGGTAATGAATTATCGCACTTTTTCGGTTTTTCGAAATTTTCGATATCGAAAAAGTGGGCGTGGTTATGATCCAATTTCGTTCATTTTAAATAGATCGGAGATGAGTGCCCAGGAACTTACATACCAAATTTCATTAAGATACCTCAAAATTTACTCAAGTTATCGTGTTTACGGACAGACGGACGGACATGGCTAAATGAGTTTCTTTTTTCGCCCAGATCAACGGGGTACCGTTATGCGAACAAAATTAATATACTCTGTGAGCTCTGCTTAGCTGAGTATAAAAAGTGTGTCTCCACTATTCTCCACTTTAAGTTGTGGTATGGGTTATATACTATAGCCGAAAAGGTATGTGTCTCCACTATTTTTCCATGCACTAATACTATGTGTAGATTTCGATGAACGTTTTGTTATAGTTGCAAATGTAGACGTATATACAAAAAGAAAACGGCTACTGTTCTTCAAACTGTATTATGTTTGCAATATTTTCTCCATATATAATTTTTTCACAAATTTCAAGTCTACTTTTAGGCATGTTAGTCACTTAACAACTGCATATAGCAAGCTTCGCGTGTTTGAAATAAAATTGAATTAAACTAAAACATTAAAGTTAAAAGGAATTATATCGACCACTTCGTCTGCTACACAACTCCAAGCCCATATAAGAAAGTCGGCCTGAAATTATGCTACACATATTGCTTTTGTTCGCAGCTATCAAGGACTTATACGAAGTAAAATAAAATATGTCAGAAAAACTCAGCGTTTTTGAAGGAAATGATTGTGTTTTAAAGCGGTAGTATATTATATAGCTTTTTAATAAAAATTTGTTTTCGTGGTAAAGTTTTATATTCAATGCAGCCGAAAAACGAGATTTTTATGTAAGTATATTTGGAAAACAAGAAAAAATATGAAAAATCTGATTCGGTATTCTGAATTAGCGAGCCAAAGGGCTTTCGAAAAGTATTAGCACGTTTCTGGTTCTGAACTTTTTTTCAAATTTTGTCGACCTGTGTTATGAATAACCCCAAGCAGTTTAGAGCCAACCTAGTACATATATGAGCATATCGGAGTATACTTATATAAGTAATCACTTGAAGAAGAATTCAAGGTGGTACATACTCGTATATAACGAAAATAAAAAAATAAGCGAATAAACCGTTAAGTGCTGTCAAGTATAGTCAAACAAAACAATACTTCAAACATACATACTTCGCTGCTTATCCTCCCTACCAGGGCCGGATTAACAAGTAGGCAGAATAGGCAATTACCTGGGGCTCCCGATTTTAGGGGGCCGCAAAATATGAAAAGGACTTCTAAAATTTTCTTACAACCAAAAAATTCTAGAGAGTGAAAGAAAAATATAATCAGAACTGAAAATAAATTTTAGTCAAATAAATAAAGCTCAATTGACCGCATTCAAAGGCGACGACCGAAGAACTCTTTCCTAAATGTACATTTCCAACTCAAATTGTATGAGCGTGCAAAGAAGTGTACCGAATTGAAAGGAGAGTATATTGACTAATAAAAAAGAATTATCTCAAAATGTACACTGGTTGTTTTTATTTTGAAAAATTTCGGTTTTTTTCGGAACAGAGGGTGTAGAAACGGAAATTTCAACTAGAATGATGAATGAGTGAATGATTAATGATGGATGACAAATAAATTAATGTATTTTAACGAGTTTGGGGATTTCCTGATATTTTTCACCTTCTGCTAAAGTTTGTATCGCTGAACTGTGGAATAAATAACTCCAATATTCAGTATTGTAATATGGTCTTTATTTAGTCTACTTTGGGACTAGTACAATTATTTGTAACACGTACTCGTCGTAGAAGAAAATAATGACGAATTTGCTCCAGAAGTAGAATTTTCGCCTCGCGATGATTTTAGGACAAAAGGCTTCTTCGAAATCATCGACAATCTTCACAGTGAAATCAAGCGACGTGCGAAAGTGTATATGGAAGTTTCAGAGAGATTTGCCTTTCTCATCAACTTTTCTCTAAGTGATGGAGACCTCCACGAAGTTATAAATAACTTAACTCGTTTTTATTCTTGTGATTTTGAAGAATTTTTCATTGAAGTGAAACAATTCCAAAGTTACGTGAACTCCAGATAAACTGATGCACAAAAAACTCATAGTCATTTGTGTAAGTAATGGAAGATCAACTAGCCGATATATTTCCTAACACAGAAATAGCTCTTCGGATTTTTTTAACATTAATGATCACAAATTATTCTGCCGAACGATCCTTCTCGCAATTAAAAAGAATCAACTCTGCTGGTTTACTTTGCATTGAGTCAGATTTATTGAACTAAATCGATATTGATGATATAATTGATGGATTTTCCGAAAACAAATGTAGAAAACGATATATTTAAAATGTATATAGTAATTTTATTGATATTATTACATTGTGACAATAAATTTTTTATGAGAGATATAAGTTTGTATTTTTTAATCGAAAAGAAAGGCAACGGACTTGAAAAAAAGGGCCCCCAAATTGATTGTTGCTTAGGGCCCCGTTGAGGGTTAATTCGGCCCTGCTCCCTCCTCTCATTTAATAGCTTTTATACAAATTGCTGTAGGGATTTCAACTTTGGTCATCAGTTTTAATTGTTGTTTTAGGTTCAAAGCATAAGTGGAGGGCGCTGCATGAAACTTCAAGTTATATTTTAAGTATTTAAACTTTTGCTTTTTTAATGATACACAATTAATGAGATCTGATGGATTTTATAAATTTTGGCTTTATATAACTTCAGTTCTTAACCTAAATATTTATGTATGTATAAGAATAAATACTAAAATTAAATAAAATTGGGAAGTTGCGCAATTTTTTAACCTTTAACCCTTGGCCTTCTTTGTTCGGCCAGAAGCTGTATTCAAACTTCAAGGGATGCGCTCTTCTTATCTAGTTGATCCGCTTTTTCATTGACATCTATTCCCATATGACCTGGGACCTAATGTAGATGTATGATTTTCCCTATCTCTATTATTTCCAGGGATTTCTTACACTCTTAACACACTTTAAGATGCTGTGCTATTCGAGATTATTGCCTTAATTTGCTGCTTGGCTGTCAATACAAAAGTTAACACGGCTGCAGTTAAAGCTATTATCTTCCAGTGTTTCTACTGCTTTGGTTACGGGTAATACTTCTGCTTGGAAAACGCTACATTGATCAGGCAGTTTGTAGGATCTGTTTATTTCTGAATCAGCACAGTATACCGCAGACCCTTCTCCTTCTACTACTTTGGACCTGTTAAGGGTATTTGTGGTATTTAATTTTTAACTAACATGATTTCATCTATGTATGTACCTGCTATTGCTTTTAACAAGATAACCATTAAAATGATTCGCCACTCATAAGCATTTGCCAATATCCATTATACACATACCTACTCTCTCCTACCTTTCTTCATTTTCCTACATGGACGACGAAGAATAAAAAATTTTTCGCGTATGCTATTTTTCAATTAAAATCAAATTGTTTTCTTGTCTGGCTTGGAGTGTTGTTTTTCTTTTACTGTAACTTTTGTTTATTTAGGATGCTCACAGCAATACTTTGCAATGTTTATGTGAAGTGAAAAACGTAAATTGGTGATTCTCAAATGGAAAAGTGGTAAATATGTTTTTAATAACCTGCATGTTTTTTGTAAAAAAAAAACACTAAGTACATTACAGAAAGTATACATTAGTCATAAACAGGGCTGTTCAAATATGTTTATATAGAAGTGCAAAACACAATACATACATATAGAAAATTATATATAGACTAAAACTTTTTTAAATTGAAAAAAAAAGTATTTTAAATGTTGGAAGAATTTTGATGGTCTCAATCAATAAATTTTGAATTAAAATTTCTCTCAGTGCTACAAATTTTTTTAAAAATTGGTTGGTGCCTATTTGTTAGTGTAAATTTGAATATCATACCGAAGTGCCTTGGTTTCGTACGGAAGTGCGTTTTCTTTGCACTTTCATATGAAATTCAGTTACATACTTTCATATGAATCGAGTTTATATGTAAGGCATATGGGAGTGCTATGAAATTTTTTTTATATTCAAAGTGTGAATTTGCATCTGTGCTTATTTTTTAGGGCAAAACAAAAACAAAAGTGTTTTAAGCAGGGCCCGAACCTGTTATTCCTTTTATAATATAATTCCTTGCAAAACTATTAATTTTGGACTTTTAATATATTTGGACCAAGATAAAAATTATTTTCGGATTTTTACTTTTTGAGTCCGACAGAACTAGTTAAACTCGGACTTTTAAAAATAAAAGTCCGGAAATAAAAGTTAAATCCGGACTTTTATTTTTAAGGCCAAAATAAAAGGCCCGCTTGATAACAAAGAAACGGCTTAACCGAAACAAACAATTTTTTTTAATTCGGATAAGCCATTTCTTTGTTATCCAGCCGGACTTTTATTTTGGCCTTAAAAAATAAGTCCGAATTTAACTTTTCCGGACTTCTATTTTTAAAAGTCCGAGTTTAACTAGTTCTTTCTAGAGTCCAACCGAACGCAGGTTTTTGAGCCGAAGCCGGAGCCGAACCGAACATTCGGCTTAGATTTACTAATCGGCCGATTACCTAAGCCGAATAACTCCATATTTTTCAAATAAAAAATACTTTTCATAACTTCTTATTAATTTTTTTTTTTTTTTAAGGAAACATAAAACATCAAAAACCATTCACATATTCTCATCGTCAACTGTTTTACACCTTTTTCCGGGCTGCTGGTGTCATATTTTGCTTTGAAGTTTTCCTTCTTCTTTTCAACACATTCCTGGAAATCTTTCTATTTATGCCGGTGAATTTTCTCTAAGTTATTTTTTATATTCCTCGTCGTTTGCTTTTTTTGTCGGCGATCCCTAACGAAAATTTCTTACCACATTCATTGCATAATGCACTTGCTTCCTCACGTTTGAAATATTCCCAAATCTTAGCCATTTAGTAAACTGCATGAAAATTGAAAATATAAATGTACTTAAATAAACACATTGTAAAAAATGTGCTTTGATATGCACTGACAGTCAGCTGATCTCACGAAAATGTTGTCAACGGTGTGTTCTTTTGCTATCCTCAAAATAACTCGCGGTAGCCCAAAATATGATGTTTATTTTCATGTTTCGATTGCTTTTCAATTTCAAAATAAAATCAGGGCTTAATGTTCGGCTTCGGCCAAAACTTCGGCCGCTTTTTTGTCCGAAGCCGATTAGTTAGCCTAACATGAAAACACAGCCGACTAATCGGCAAACCGAAGCCGAAGCCGAACATTCGTCGGACTCTAGTTCTATCGGACTAAAAAAATAAAAATACAGATTTTACTTTTATATGTGGACTTTTATGGAAAAAGTCCGAAAAATAAAAAGGATGCAAGATTCGACATGATATTGCTATAAGGATACCTTGGAACTCAAACATTTTCACGTAGGACAATTTTTTTACCTGGAATTTTTCGACTCCGAAAAAAAACATTATTATTTTCCGTCCCTGGTTTTAAGTGTATAGGAGTTGAGCAGCTCTGATTATAACTAAATGTGAGTCAAAATATATACAAATACATCCCAAATGCATACATAAGTACATACATATGTAGGTTTTTCAATTTTCGCATCGTGTAAATGTGTTAAATTGAATTTAAAATAAAGCTAACAAAAATAATAGACAACAAGTAAGGAAGGCTAAGTTCGGGTGTAACCGAACATTACATACTCAGTTGAGAGTTTTGGAGACAAAGTAAGGGAAAATCACCATGTTGTAAAAAGAACCTAGGGTAACCCTGGAATGTGTTTGCATGACATGTGTGTCAAATGGAAGGTATTAAAAAGTATTTTAAGAGGAAGTGGGCCATAGTTCTATAGATGGACGCCATTTAGGGATATCGCCATAAAGGTGGACCAGGCCTGACTCTAGAATTTGTTTTTACGATATGGGTATCAAATGAAAGGTATTAATGAGTATTTTAAAAGGGCGTGGGCCTAAGTTCTATAGATGGACGCCGTTTCGAGATATCGCCATAAAGATGGACCAGGGCTGACTCTAGAATTTGTTTGTACGATATGGGTATCAAACGAAAGGTGTTAATGAGTATTTTAAGAGGGAGTGGGCCTTTCTGGACCAGGGGTGACTCTAGACTTTGTTTGTACGATATGGGTATCAAAGGAAAGGTTTTAATGAGTTTTTTTTAAAAGGGAGTGGGCCTTCGTTCTATAGATGGACGCCTTTTCGAAATATCGCCATAAAGGTGGACCAGGGGTGACTCTAGATTTTTTTTGTACTATATGGGTATCAAATGAAAGGTGTTAATGAGTATTTTAAAAAGGAGTGGGCCTTAGTTCTATATGTGGGCGCCTTTTCGAGATATCGCTATAAACGTGGACCAGGGGTGACTCTAGAATTTGTTTGTACTATATGGGTACCAAATAAAAGGTGTTAATGAGTATTTTAAAAGGGAGTGGGCCTTAGTTCTATATGTGGACGCCTTTTCGGAATATCGTTATAAAAGTGGGCCAGGGTTGACTCTAGAATGCGTTTGTATAATATGGGTATCAAATGAAAGGTGTTAATGAGTATTTTAAAAGGGCGTGGGCCTTAGTTCTATAGGTGGACGCCTTTTCGAGATATCGCCATAAAGGTGGGCCAGGGGTGACTCTAGAATTTGTTTGTACGATGTGGGTATCAAACGAAAGGAGTTAATGAGTATTTTAAGAGGGAGTGGGCCTTTCTGGACCAGGGGTGACTCTAGACTTTGTTTGTACGATATGGGTATCAAAGGAAAGGTTTTAATGAGTTTTTTTTAAAAGGGAGTGGGCCTTAGTTCTATAGGTGGACGCCTTTTCGAAATATCGTTATAAAAGTGGACCAGGGGTGAGTCTAGAATGCGTTTGTACAATATGGGTATCAAATGAAAGGTGTTAATGAGTATTTTAAAAGGGCGTGGGCCTTAGTTCTATAGGTGGACGCCTTTTCGAGATATCGCCATAAAGGTGGGCCAGGGGTGACTCTAGAATTTGTTTGTACGATATGGGTATCAAACGAAAGGTGTTAATGAGTATTTTAAGAGGGAGTGGGCCTTTCTGGACCAGGGGTGACTCTAGACTTTGTTTGTACGATATGGGTATCAAAGGAAAGGTTTTAATGAGTTTTTTTTAAAAGGGAGTGGGCCTTAGTTCTATAGGTGGACGCCTTTTCGAAATATCGTTATAAAAGTGGACCAGGGGTGAGTCTAGAATGCGTTTGTACAATATGGGTATCAAATGAAAGGTGTTAATGAGTATTTTAAAAGGGCGTGGGCCTTAGTTCTATAGGTGGACGCCTTTTCGAGATATCGCCATAAAGGTGGGCCAGGGGTGACTCTAGAATTTGTTTGTACGATGTGGGTATCAAACGAAAGGAGTTAATGAGTATTTTAAGAGGGAGTGGGCCTTTCTGGACCAGGGGTGACTCTAGACTTTGTTTGTACGATATGGGTATCAAAGGAAAGGTTTTAATGAGTTTTTTTTAAAAGGGAGTGGGCCTTCGTTCTATAGATGGACGCCTTTTCGAAATATCGCCATAAAGGTGGACCAGGGGTGACTCTAGATTTTTTTTGTACTATATGGGTATCAAATGAAAGGTGTTAATGAGTATTTTAAAAGGGCGTGGGCCTTAGTTTAATAGGTGGATGCCTTTTCGAGATATCGCCATAAACGTGGACCAGGGGTGACTCTAAAATTTGTTTGTACGATATGGGTATCAAATGAAAGGTGTTAATGAGTATTTTAAAAAGACGTGGGCCTTAGTTCTATAGATGGACGCCTTTTCGAAATATCGCCATAAAGGTGGACCAGGGGCAACTCTAGAATTTGTTTGTACGATATGGGTATCAAATGAAAGGTGTTAATGAGTATTTTAAAAAGGAGTGGCCTTAGTTCTATGTGTGGACGCCTTTTCGAGATATCGCCATAAACGTGGACCAGGGATGACTCTAGAATTTGTTTGTACTATATGGGTACCAAATAAAAGGTGTTAATGAGTATTTTAAAAGGGAGTGGGCCTTAGTTCTATATGTGGACGCCTTTTCGGAATATCGTTATAAAAGTGGGCCAGGGTTGACTCTAGAATGCGTTTGTATAATATGGGTATCAAATGAAAGGTGTTAATGGGTATTTTAAAAGGGCGTGGGCCTTAGTTCTATAGGTGGACGCCTTTTCGAAAAATCGCCATAAAGGTGGACCAGGGGCGACTCTAGAATTTGTTTGTGCGATATGGGTATCAGATGAAAGGTCTTAATGAGTATTTTAAAAAGGAGTGGACCTTAGTTCTATGTGTGCACGCCTTTTCGAGATATCGCCATAAACGTGGACCAGGGGTGACTCTAGAATTTGTTTGTACTATATGGGTATCAAATGAAAGGTGTTAATGAGTATTTTAAAAGGGAGTGGGCCTTAGTTCTATAGGTGGATGCCTTTTCGAGATATCGCCATAAACGTGGACCAAGTGTGACGCAGAATTTGTTTGTACGATATGGGTATCAAATGAAAGGTGTTAATGGGTATTTTAAAAGGGCGTGGGCCTTAGTTCTATAGGTGGACGCCTTTTCGAAAAATCGCCATAAAGGTGGACCAGGGGCGACTCTAGAATTTGTTTGTGCGATATGGGTATCAAATGAAAGGTCTTAATGAGTATTTTAAAAAGGAGTGGGCCTTAGTTCTATAGGTGGGTTCCTTTTCGAGATATCGCCATAAACGTGGACCAAGTGTGACGCAGAATTTGTTTGTACGATATGGGTATCAAATGAAAGGTGTTAATGAGTATTTTAAAAAGGAGTGGGCCTTAGTTCTATATGTGGGCGCCTTTTCGAGATATCGCTATAAACGTGGACCAGGGGTGACTCTAGAATTTGTTTGTACTATATGGGTATCAAATGAAAGGTGTTAATGAGTATTTTAAAAGGGAGTGGGCCTTAGTTCTATAGGTGGGTTCCTTTTCGAGATATCGCCATAAACGTGGACCAAGTGTGACGCAGAATTTGTTTGTACGATATGGGTATCAAATGAAAGGTGTTAATGAGTATTTTAAAAAGGAGTGGGCCTTAGTTCTATATGTGGGCGCCTTTTCGAGATATCGCTATAAACGTGGACCAGGGGTGACTCTAGAATTTGTTTGTACTATATGGGTGTCAAATGAAAGGTGTTAATGAGTATTTTAAAAGGGCGTGGGCCTTAGTTTTATAGGTGGACGCCTTTTCGAAATATCGCCATAAATGTAGACCAGGGGTGACTCTAGAATTTGTTTGTACGATATGGGTATCAAATGAAAGGTGTTAATGAGTATTTTAAAAGGGAGTGGGCCTTAGTTCTATAGGTGGGTTCCTTTTCGAGATATCGCCATAAACGTGGACCAAGTGTGACGCAGAATTTGTTTGTACGATATGGGTATCAAATGAAAGGTGTTAATGAGTATTTTAAAAAGGAGTGGGCCTTAGTTCTATATGTGGGCGCCTTTTCGAGATATCGCTATAAACGTGGACCAGGGGTGACTCTAGAATTTGTTTGTACTATATGGGTGTCAAATGAAAGGTGTTAATGAGTATTTTAAAAGGGCGTGGGCCTTAGTTTTATAGGTGGACGCCTTTTCGAAATATCGCCATAAATGTAGACCAGGGGTGACTCTAGAATTTGTTTGTACGATATGGGTATCAAATGAAAGGTGTTAATGAGTATTTTAAAAGGGTGTGGGCCTTAGTTCTATAGGTGGACGCCTTTTCGAAATATCGCCATAAAGGCGGGCCAGGGGTGACTCTAGAATTTTTTTGTACGATATGGGTATCAAATGAAAGGTGTTAATGAGTATTTTAAAAAGGAGTGGGCCTTAGTTCTATAGGTGGGTTCCTTTTCGAGATATCGCCATAAACGTGGACCAAGTGTGGCGCAGAATTTGTTTGTACGATATGGGTATCAAATGAAAGGTGTTAATGAGTATTTTAAAAAGGAGTGGGCCTTAGTTCTATATGTGGGCGCCTTTTCGAGATATCGCTATAAACGTGGACCAGGGGTGACTCTAGAATTTGTTTGTACTATATGGGTGTCAAATGAAAGGTGTTAATGAGTATTTTAAAAGGGCGTGGGCCTTAGTTTTATAGGTGGACGCCTTTTCGAAATATCGCCATAAATGTAGACCAGGGGTGACTCTAGAATTTGTTTGTACGATATGGGTATCAAATGAAAGGTGTTAATGAGTATTTTAAAAGGGTGTGGGCCTTAGTTCTATAGGTGGACGCCTTTTCGAAATATCGCCATAAAGGCGGGCCAGGGGTGACTCTAGAATTTTTTTGTACGATATGGGTATCAAATGAAAGGTGTTAATGAGTATTTTAAAAAGGAGTGGGCCTTAGTTCTATAGGTGGGTTCCTTTTCGAGATATCGCCATAAACGTGGACCAAGTGTGACGCAGAATTTGTTTGTACGATATGGGTATCAAATGAAAGTCGTTAATGAGTATTTTAAAAAGGAGTGGGCCTTAGTTCTATATGTGCACGCCTTTTCGAGATATCGCCATAAACGTGGACCAGGGGTGACTCTAGAATTTGTTTGTACTATATGGGTATCAAATGAAAGGTGTTAATGAGTATTTTAAAAGGGAGTGGGCCTTAGTTCTATAGGTGGGTTCCTTTTCGAGATATCGCCATAAACGTGGACCAAGTGTGACGCAGAATTTGTTTGTACGATATGGGTATCAAATGAAAGGTGTTAATGAGTATTTTAAAAAGGAGTGGGCCTTAGTTCTATATGTGGGCGCCTTTTCGAGATATCGCTATAAACGTGGACCAGGGGTGACTCTAGAATTTGTTTGTACTATATGGGTGTCAAATGAAAGGTGTTAATGAGTATTTTAAAAGGGCGTGGGCCTTAGTTTTATAGGTGGACGCCTTTTCGAAATATCGCCATAAATGTAGACCAGGGGTGACTCTAGAATTTGTTTGTACGATATGGGTATCAAATGAAAGGTGTTAATGAGTATTTTAAAAGGGTGTGGGCCTTAGTTCTATAGGTGGACGCCTTTTCGAAATATCGCCATAAAGGCGGGCCAGGGGTGACTCTAGAATTTTTTTGTACGATATGGGTATCAAATGAAAGGTGTTAATGAGTATTTTAAAAAGGAGTGGGCCTTAGTTCTATATGTGGACGCCTTTTCGAGATATCGCCATAAACGTGGACCAGGGGTGACTCTAGAATGTGTTTTTATGATATGGGTATCAAATTAAAGGTATTAATGAGGGTTTTAAAAGGGAGTGGCCCTTAGTTGTATATGTGAAGGCGTTTTCGCGATATCGACCAAAATGTGGACCAGGGTGATCCAGAACATCATTTGTCGGGTACCGCTAATTTATTTATATATGTAATACCACGAACTGTATTCCTTCCAAGATTCCAAGGGCTTTTGATTTCGCCCTGCAAAACTTTTTATACTCAGTTGAGCAGAGCTCACAGAGTATATTAACTTTGATTGCATAACGGTTGGTTGTACAGGTATAAAGGAATCGAGATAGATATAGACTTCCATATATCAAAATCATCAATATTAAAAAAAAATCGATTAAGACATGTCCGTCCGTCCGTCCGTCCGTTAACACGATAACTTGAGTAAATTTTGAGGTATCTTGATGGTACGTAGGTTCCTGGGCACTCATCTCAGATCGCTATTTAAAATGAAGGATATCGGACAATAACCACGCCCACTTTTTCGATATCGAAAATTTCGAAAAATCGAAAAAGTGCGATAATTCATTACCAAATTCGCATTAAGCGATGGAACTTGGTAGGTGAATTGAGCTTATGACGCAGAATAGAAGACTAGTAAAATTTTGGACAATGGGTGTGGCACCGCCCACTTTTGAATGAAGGTAATTTAGAAGTTTTACAAGCTGTAATTTGGCAGTCGTTGAAGATATCATGATGAAATTTGGCAGGAACGTTACCCTTATTACTTTATGTCTGCTCAATAAAAATTAGCAAAATCGGAGAACGACCACGCCCACTTTTAAAAACAAATTTTTTTAAATTCAAATTTTAAAAGATAAGTTAATATCTTTACAGCATATAAGTAAAATATGCCAACATTCAACTCCAGTAATGATATGGTGCAATAAAATACAAAAATAAAAGAAAATTTCAAAATGGGCGTGGCTCCGCCCTTTTTCATTTAATTTGTCTAGGATGCTTGTAATGCCATAAGTCGAACAAAAATTAACCAATCCTTGTGAAATTTGGTAGAGGTTTAGCTTCTAGGACGGTAACTATTTGCTGTGAAAAAGGGCGAAATCGGATGAAGCCACTCCCAGTTTTTATACACAGTCGGCCGTCTGTCCTTCCGCTCGGCCGTTAACACAATAACTTGAGCAAAATCGATATATCTTTACTAAACTCAGTTCACGTACTTATCTGAACTCACTTTGTATTGGTATAAAAAATAGCCGAAATCCGACTGTGACCACGCCCACTTTTTCGATATCGAAAATTACGAAAAATGAAAAAAATGCCATAATTATATACCAAATACGAAAAAATGGATGAAACATGGTAATTGTATTGGTCTATTGACGCAAAATATAACTTTAGAAAAAAACTTGGAAAAATGGGTGTGACACCTACCATATTAAGTAGAAGAAAATGAAAAAGTTTTGCAGGCCGAAATCAAAAGCCCTTGGAATCTTGGAAGGAATACTGTACGTGGTATTACATATATAAATAAACTAGCGGTACCCGACAGATGATGTTCTGGATTACCCTGGTCCACATTTTGGTAGATATCTCGAAAACGCCTTCACATATACAACTAGGGGCCATTCCCTTTTAAAACCCTCATTAATACCTTTAATTTGATACCCATATCGTACAAACACATTCTAGAGTCACCCCTGGTCCACGTTTATGGCGATATCTCGAAAAGGCGTTCACATATAGAACTAAGGCCCACTCCTTTTTAAAATACTCATTAACACCTTTCATTTGATACCCATATCATACAAACAAATTCTAGAGTCATCCCTGGTCCACCTTTATGTCGATATCTCGAAAAGGCGTCCACCTATAGAACTAAGGCCCACGCCTTTTTAAAATACTCATTAGCAACTTTCATTTGATACCCATATTGTACAAACAAATTCTAGAGTCACCTCTGGTCTACCTTTATGGAGATATCTCGAAAAGGCGTCCACCTATAGAACTAAGAGCCACGCCCTTTTAAAATACTCATTAACACCTTTCATTTGATACCCATATCATACAAACAAATTCTAGAGTCATCCCTGGTCCACCTTTATGTCGATATCTTGAAAAGGCGTTCACCTATAGAACTAAGGCCCACGCCTTTTTAAAATACTCATTAGCAACTTTCATTTGATACCCATATTGTACAAACAAATTCTAGAGTCACCTCTGGTCTACCTTTATGGAGATATCTCGAAAAGGCGTCCACCTATAGAACTAAGGCCCACGCCTTTTTAAAATACTCATTAGCAACTTTCATTTGATACCCATATTGTACAAACAAATTCTAGAGTCACCCCTGGTCCACGTTTATGGCGATATCTCGAAAAGGCGTCCACATATAGAACTTAGGCCCACGCCCTTTTAAAATACTCATTAATACCTTTCATTTGATACCCATATCGTACACAAAAGTTCTAGAGTCACCCCTGGTCCACCTTTATGGCGATATCTCGAAAAGGCATCCACCTATAGAACCAAGGCCCACTCCCTTTTAAAATACTCATTAACACCTTTCATTTGATACCCATATCGTACAAACAAATTCTAGAGTCACCCCTGGTCCACGTTTATGGCGATATCTCGAAAAGGCGTCCACATATAGAACTAAGGCCCACGCCCTTTTAAAATACTCATTAATACCTTTTATTTGATACCCATATCGTACAAAATAAATTCTAGAGTCACCCCTGGTCCACCTTTATGGCGATATCTCGAAAAGACGTCCACCTATAGAACTTAGGCCCACTCCCTTTTAAAATTATCATTAACACATTTCATTTGATACCCATATCGTACAAACACATTCTCGAGTCAGGCCTGGTCCACCTTTATGGCGATATCCCTAAATGGCGTCCATCTATAGATCTATGGCCCACTTCCTCTTAAAATACTCTTTAATACCTTCCATTTGATACACATGTCATACAAACACATTCCAGGGTTACCCTAGGTTCCTTTTACAACATGGTGATTTCCCTTACTTTGTCTCCACAGCTCTCAACTGAGTATATAATGTTCGGTTACACCCGAACTTAGCCTTCCTTACTTGTTCATTTTCTTCTACTTAATATGGTAGGTGTCACAGCCATTTTATCAAGTTTTTTTCTAAAGTTATATTTTGCGTCAATAGACCAATACAATTACCATGTTTCATCCATTTTTTCGTATTTGGTATATAATTATGGCATTTTTTTCATTTTTCGTAATTTTCGATATCGAAAAAGTGGGCGTGGTCATAGTCGGATTTCGGCCATTTTTTACACCAATACAAAGTGAGTTCAGATAAGTACGTGAACTGAGTTTAGTAAAGATATATCGATTTTTGCTCAAGTTATCGTGTTAACGGCCGAGCGGAAGGACAGACGGCCGACTGTGTATAAAAACTGGGAGTGGCTTCATCCGATTTTGCCCTTTTTCACAGAAAACAGTTATCGTCCTAGGAGCTAAGCCTCTACCAAATTTCACAAGGATTGGTTAATTTTTGTTCGACTTATGGCATTAAAAGCATCCTAGACAAATTAAATGAAAAAGGGCGGAGCCACGCCCATTTTGAAATTTTCTTTTATTTTTGTATTTTGTTGCAACATATCATTACTGGAGTTGAATGTTGACATAATTTACTTATATACTGTAAAGATATTAACTTTTCTTTTAAAATTTGAATTTAAAAAAAAAAAAATATTTAAAAGTGGGCGTGGTCGTTCTCCGATTTTGCTAATTTTTATTATGCAGGCATACAGTAATAAGAGTAACGTTCCTGCCAAATTTCATCATGATATCTTCAACGAATGCCAAATTACAGCTTGCAAAACTTCTAAATTACCTTCTTTTAAAAGTGGGCGGTGCCACGCCCATTGTCCAAAATTTTACTAGTTTTCTATTCTGCGTCATAAGTTCAACTCACCTGCCAAGTTTCATCGCTTAATCCATATTTGGTAATGAATTATCGCACTTTTTCGATTTTTCGAAATTTTCGATATCGAAAAAGTGGACGTGGTTATTGCCCGATATCGTTCATTTTAAATAGCGATCTGAGACGAGTGACCAGGAACCTACATACCAAATTTCATCAAGATACCTTAAAAATTACTCAAGTTATCGTGTTAACGGACGGACGGACGGACATGGCTCAATCCGATACTGATGATTTTGATATATGGAAGTCTATATCTATCTCGATTCCTTTATACCTGTACAACCAACCGTTATCCAATCAAAGTTAATATACTCTGTGAGCTCTGCCCAACTGAGTATAAAAATCAACATTTCATGCACCTCAAAAGCAGATATTCTTATTTGAAATACAATAATGTAAGATATATTTATGTAGGGGGATTTGGCAAATACCAAACCAACGCATAAGGGCCAGTCTAACAACAAGTAGTTTGTACCACACACTCCTTCTTACATGGTGGGTTCAACTTCTTTTAGCTCAACACCGCACTCCCTCACTTGGTGTTTCTGTGGGAGGGTGTTGGGCTGTGGTTGGTTGGATATTTAGCACCACATAAATCTTTTACGGATTCACAATGTGATTTATGTTGATGTAAAGTTTTTCTACAAAAATATGCAAAAATAGTTAGACAATGCGAAATATGTTTGGATGCCTGTAGCCCTGCTTCGTATTCGCTATGATGAAGATGTTGTTACTAACATAATGGCAAGATAAAATCTATATAACAGCTAAATAAGTTATTTAAGCTGCTGTCGAAGCATTGTAGTTAGGCTTTATTTTTCACAAAATGTTGCTTAGGCATTTTTAAAACAAACGCGTTGTGCATACACACATAAATAAATACAAATTAACGAGAGATTGGGAAAAGCTGCAATCCGCACAACTTAGAACTTATACATACCATTTAAGTTAATTGTTATTTGTCGATTGGAAACCTAAAAAACACATTTCAGTTTGTCTGGGACCGATCATAATACACCCCATTGTAAGCTTAGCTTTGTTAGATTAGTTAGGGATTTCCCGTCTCTAACCATGGGTGTGCAGTCAGCTACTCCAAGATCTAAGGTTAAGTGATAAGCCTAGGATGAGATATTTTCACTCTGATAACAACCACGACAAACGTTGTAGAGAATATGTTCCTAAATACTAAGCTTGAATATCTGAGCAATTTCATAGAAAGCCACCGATGGTGATTGTTTTACGTCCAAGGTAAGGCAAACGTTTAACACCACCAATAGACAGGAAGCACGAGAAACACGGCCAGGTACTACGACGCCTCGCGTGGAGCATAGAGCGAAAGAAGCGCCAAACATAGGCACGGTATTGGTTATGTGATGGGAAAGAGACTTCGCGGCCAAGTATTGTACTTCATTATGCTTACCTGAAAGAAATCGTTTAATCACTACGTATCGACGAAGCCATGGCACAACTATATAAGGGACGGCCGAAAATCCACTGATTGATACTATTTTTTAATACAGTTTCACTTCAACCTCCGGCGCAGTACGATTTTGGTATTAGTCCATGGTATTACAAAAACAAAGCACATGGAATTTCTATTCATGTTTATATGTATTTTGCCGTGCTGTCACCTTCTCTGGTTCCGCCATGGCCGAAGCGTACGCCATGAGCTCCGACTAACTCTGAACGGGCGGAGTGCGCTTTTCGTTTGATAGAATTCTCACCACCTTCAATTTCGAAAAGTGCTTAGATTCTTGAATATGTTTGTATGTATTTTATTTAAACAAAATACCTAAATTCAGGTCCATGTTCGATTCTTGCAAGTAAATGGTGAGCATAACTTGTTAGTTTGCGAACTATTTGACTAGATGTATCCTATAAGAAGAGTTGGAGGTAGGGTAATACTTTATACGTGTGTGAGTGGGCCTAGGTTTGGCCGCATGTGGATAAATGCAACAATGGTTTGCTTCTGGAAAGTTGTATGCGAAACTCTTCCGATTGTAAACTATAAGAAAGATTGGAGTTTAGAGTATAGGTGATCCGGGGATGAGGGAGCCTAGATTTGCTTGTATATGGGATGGTAGAACGACCGTTTTCTACTGGAAAACACATCCGACTAGCGTAACTGCAGACTTTCTTTAAACTCAACTCATCCAAGTTATGCACCTTTACTAAACTGTCCATCTTTTTTAAGAATTAGACCAATGCAGCCAGTATTTAATGTCATGTTATGTTGTGGAGTATCTTCAGGGAAAAACTTCCTAACTTAAAAACAGAAGGTCCTATATTTTTTTTTTTTCTATGGACTGTTTCAAAAATGGACAAAGCCAAACCTCTTTTTAATTATTTTTAAAGATTTGCGTTTAGCACAGTTTTCATCAAATTTTGATTTGCCTTCAAAAAATATGATGAGATTATTGTTATAAATTACTCATCTAGCTTTTATTCCACAGTCACGGCTCTGTAGTAGTCACACGTATTAGGGCTTTTTTCTTTGAATCTGTAAAAATTTATTAGTGCATCTAAGTATAAGAATACCATAATTAAAGGCAATCAGCCAAAAACCGTCTTGTGAGCTTATTCGTCACAAGACAGCCGGCGGCATTATCAACCCTTATATTTACAGTCATCAACCAACGTCTATTTGCTTAAAAGTTATCATTTTTATTTATGATACGCGTTTAGTGTTATTTATCAATTTTTTTTTTTTTTTTGAATGCAAAGTTAATGGCAAAGGGTTAAATTCTTTAATAGCTGCTAAAAGTTGGTAGCAAAAAAAAACAACAACAACGAAGAGCATCACGAAAGTTTTCAAATTAAATTAAAAATTGTTGATGACTCAAGCACTTTCGCTGATTTGGGTGAAATAAAAAAAAAAAAGATTCCAAATATGACATTTGCTATTAAGTGTCAATAAATCAAAGATTTTTAAATGATAAGGGTTTAACAAAATTAATAATAATAAACTGACAAAAGTAGCATATATTAGGATAAATTTAGTTTTTTAAATGCAATTGCTTGTTTGAATAATTTTCTAATAATATTCGGCAAAATTTAAATTGTTTAAACTTTTAAGATCGCGGGCGGGAATCGAGCTCAAGGCCTAACAATAATTATTTTATCATTTTTATTGTTATGATAAATTTTTTCTTAATTGAAAAAATTATCAAATTAGAATAGAACAAAGAAGAAATTTAGACAACTGCCAAAGCTCGTTGTATAGATCCATTTCGGGAACTGCTAAATTCCTGAAGCGGCAGCGTTTAGGCGCCGCTGCTATAACAATGATGAAATAATTATTGTTAGGCCTTGAGCTCGATTCCAACCCGCGATCTTACAAATCAGTAGGCCGATATAACAGCAAAAATTGTTAAATTTTTATAAGCATATTTTAAGAAGGCATGGCAATGGCAGATGGTGTCCAAATAACTTACTATGAAAAAAGTTTTTCAAGTACTGATTCAAAATCAAAAAATTAATAAAAAAATATCTATACCTACATGCATATGGGGTATTCCATCCCATTTTGGTCAATTTTGAATCCGACCCCTTTAGAATTGGCTGAAAGTTTTTCTTCTTTTTCTAGCTTACGAAAGGACGTTTTTCAGAATTTTTTCATCCAACTCAAAAAAAGTTATGAATTTTTAAAGAAAACACCGTTTTTGTTTTCAAAATGCTATAACTTTTTCAAAAATTGACCGTTTGGGATCTTTTTTTTTTAAATTTGTTTTTAAATGTACTTTTCGGAAACTTACAAAAAAATTTTTAAAGTTTCTTTTTTTTGTAATTTTTCAGTTTTTCGAGATTTTTCGAATTTCGCCATTTTTTTTTCTCATAAAAAACTTCAATCAATTCTGCGATCATCCCCAATAATCCCGGAGTGGGCCGATTATTTTTTTTTTTTTTTTTATTTAATTGAAAAAAAAAAACTTAAAAAATTTTTTGTATTTTTTCCGAAAAGTACATTTAAAACAAATTAAAAAAAAAAAAAGATCCCAAACGGTCAATTTTTGAAAAAGTTATAGCATTTTGAAAAAACACCGTTTTTTTTTTTTTAATTCATAACTTATTTTGAGTTGGACACCGTTTTTGTTTTCAAAATGCTATAAAATTTTCAAAAATTGACCGTTTGGGATTTTTTTTTTTAAATTTGTTTTTAAATGTACTTTTCGGAAAAAATATTTTTAGTTTTTTTTTTCAATTAAATAAAAAAAAAATCGGCCCACTCCGGGATTAGTGAGGATGATTGCAGAATTGATTGAAGTTTTTTATGAGAAAAAAAAATGGCGAAATTCGAAAAATCTCGAAATACTAAAAAATTACAAAAAAAAAAAACTTTAAAAATTTTTTTGTATTTTTTCCGAAAAGTACATTTAAGAACAAATTAAAAAAAAAAAGATCCCAAACGGTCAATTTTTGAAAAAGTTATAGCATTTTGAAAACAAAAACGGTGTTTTTTTTAAAATTCATAACTTTTTTTTAGTTGGATGAAAAAATTCTGAAAAACGTCTTTCGTAAGCTAGAAAAAGAAGAAAAACTTTCAGCCAATTGTAAAGCGGGCGGGTTCAAAATTGGTTGAAATGAGATGGAATACCCCATATGTATGTAAAAGATATTTTTAGCGCAATCCATCTGTAGTTGCTACGCACAGAAGATTCAAATATCAAATTTTGTTTGCAACAAACTACGTGAGGTCATAACAAAGCCATTATGACAAAGTAGGAAAAAGAGGGGATGTAGCTCAGATGGTAGAGCGCTCGCTTAGCATGTGAGAGGTACGAGGATCGATGCCTCGCATCTCCAACCTCATTTCTTGTTTTATATTTAATTTTAATTTTAAGTTTTTTTGCCATTTTTGGCATTAGTTTAAATAAATTTGGGAAATATATAATGCGAATGGTAAATTATATAGTTTAACTAGCCTATAAAGTTATAGGTATAGTTATTGCCAGGCTTTTGGTGAACCCAAACGCTTTTTTTCTCAATTTACGTCTCTTGTTTTATTTTGAATTAAAGTAAATGAATTATTTTTGGGTTTTGTTAATAGCCTTCTAAGTTTATCTTAACTTTCTGGCTTTCTGGTTAATTATTGAGCTCAAGGCCGCAAGGATAAATAAAAACCATGTATTTTTATATAATTGGTTGATATTTCGGTTTCAATCTGAAACCATCATCAGGACTAAAAAAACACAAAATATAATAACAAACATTAGGCAAACATAAAAATAGCAGGTGGATATTTTGCATATGGGCATATTTCATAAACAAATACAACTTACACGAATCAATGTACTTGACATAGATTAGATTGATACGAATCTTTTGCTTACGCTCTCATATTTTCGCTCTCACGAGGGATTTATCTTCTAGTTGTTGCTGGCAACAATCACAGATAAATCCCTCGCGCCAGCTGAAGCGGGTGCCAGAAAAAAAAATGTGCCAGCCAAAACGAAAAACGTGCCAACAATTTTGGTAAACTTTAGTTTGACCTACAACTGTAGAATAGCGTTCAAAAATTATGGGAAAAGGATAAAAATGCTTGTTTTAGTGTAAGTATTATTAGTTCGAAGGCGGAGGGTAAAAATTATTTCCCATTCAAAAGTTATCACTAAAAATAGGTTTTGTAAATATGAACTCCGGTGCAACCAGTCCATTTTGATCAAATAACCTGGAACGCCAGACATGTAGGAAAAGCCCTATCCATTAAATAATGTTTACTATTATATCATAGGTCCGATTTACTGAAATTTCAAAAGAATATATGGTTTTCACTGCGAGTTAAATGCGTTACAATATTTGACTAATTAATTTAATCGAAATGTAAATTTTACTTACATTTGTTTATATTTAAATCTAAATAGTCGTATTATTGTAAAATAACTTTAAGGAAATAAATATTTTACGACTATCATTTTATTAAATGATTGAAACTATAATCGCCGAAATGTAAGTCAAAAATCCCCATTTTCAGATCTACTCATTTTTGTTTGGAGTGGCATCATTGATAAATGTTATAAAAAATGTGCATTTTGACAGCGCTCTCTCGAAACAAAGAGTTGCAAATCCATTCATCTATGGTACTTGATCGACTGATCATATGTTCGAACAGATGAATGAACAAAGACAAAACAGGAGAAAAGGTAAACAAAATTAAAGTACAGTAAGTATAAACAAATTTTCTTAAAGCATGTACAGTCAAGTATAAACAAAATTAACAATAGCCGTGTTTTTTAACACGCGTATATCCGTTTACGCTTAAACTTGATATGGAATGCTGAGCGACAAACTTTAAATACACCTCTGAAATTGCTGCTCATAAATTTTGTCCTACTAAAATTCAATACGCATTATACTCAGATGTAACTGAAATATGTGTCTTTGTTTCACCCTCTACACTAATTCGATGTATTCTATATGTGTCCACAATTCATCGCAACTGATTCAGCTATATGTTATACCCTATGGCCATCAGAGCGTTGCGTCTCCGCTTTTCGGTACGCCCTGTTGCTGTAGCTAGTTGTTTAACCACAGCCGATAGATGGGTCTCCTAAGCATAATCTAAGCGAAGATAGGCGTTTTTTTACACGCGCAAACGAAACGTATACGCGCGTGTTAAAAAACACGGCTAATATATGTAACAACAAACAATAAGAACAAATTTCAAATCATCTTCTTGCTATTTTGTTGTTGTCGCCAAATATGTGGGTAGCGGGATATTCGCCGTCGTTTAATGAACACTGCTCAACTCACATTGTATGTTGTTGTTTCAGCACTAAATTTCGATAGACGTACGCACAGCCTTCTGTGTCAGATTTATAATTGTTTCGCTTCTCATTAGGGGTGTTCATAATATGTAGCTTTTCTAAAATAAAACGCTTCTTATAAAATTTTTCCTTGTCCAGAATGACGACATTTTCAAAATCAGGGAAATGTCCAGTATCATTGCAATGGGATGACAAGGCCGTCTTATTGTCCGAGACATTGTTCCTTAACTTGATGTTAGACCTGTGTCCGGAAATCCTTGTCTTTAATTTTTGTTTAGTTGCCCCAACATATACCTTTTTGCATACGTTGGACCCGTCGCCATTGCATGGAATTTGGTAGATAATGTCGGATCTCTCATATTTCGGGATTCGGTCTTTTGTATTGATGTAAATTTGTCTCAGTGTGTTGCTATATGAGAATGGGATTTGATACTTTTCCCGGTCGTATAAATTAGATCTTTTTATCCTCTCTGCTATTCCTGGAATATATGTGACAGATTTGTATATTTTTACATTTCAATTGCTAGTACTATCTTGCGAGATTGTCTTGTAAAAGTTTCGGATCAGATTTTTAACTAGCTCTCTAGGAAATTCATTTTGTTCCAGGGTTGCCTTGATGATAGCAATGTTTTTCTTGTGATATACTTTATCGCTTATTTTAAGTACTCTCGATATAAAATTCTTCGCGGTGTTAAAAATGGTTCTTTTTTCGTGCTTCGAGTTGTAGTTAATTAGCCTTTCGGACGCTGTAGGCTTCTTATACCAGTCGATAAATAACTTGTTATCCTTTCTGATTATCAGAGTGTTCAAATATGGCAAGCACTCATCTTTTCTACATCTGTTGTAAATTGTATGGACTTGTTGTAACTATTGAGCTTCGTGAGCATTTTGTCGATTTCATCCGTTCTGACAACAGCGAAAAGGTCATCCACGTATTTCGTTAACAATCGTGGCTTTCTGGTGGCGTCCGTCTCGAATTTCATTAACAATTCCTCCATAACCATGTCAGCTATGACCGAGGAAGCTGGAGATCCAATTGGCATTCCAGTTCGTTGCTCATATATTTTTCCGTTGAATTTGAAATAACGATATTCCTTTATACAAAACTTAACAATCGTTAAAAATAGCTGTTTGGATAGTGACGTATGCTCTTTTATGTCGTTCCACTTAGAAGCTATGAGTTCGATGGCCACATCTACTGGAATGCTTGGAAATAAGGAAACGACGTCGAAGGACACTAAGCTTTCATCGTCGTAGATGTATGTACCCTTCACTTTTTCTTTAAACTCTGCCGCATCTTTGACATTGTATTTCGATGAGTTGGTTAAATTTTTGAGGATTTTGACGACATATGTGCATAAATTGTAAAACGGGGAGTCAAATGAAGAACAAATAGGTCGTAGCGGTATACCATCTTTATGTATTTTTTTCCTGATGATGGTTTCAGATTGAAACCGAAATATCGACCAATTATATAAATTATAATACCACAACATACATGGTGTTTTATTTATCCTTGCGGCCTTGAGCTCAATAATTAACCAGAAAGTTAAGGTAAATGAATTATTTAAAAAAAAAACATTTTATTTAGTTTTAGCTTATTTTCAATTAATTTATTAATCTGACCAAGAAAGTAAAATATTTGTTTTCCAAATGAATAATTAGTTACCTGTTAAAAAAAAAATTATATAATATGTATTATGATCTAAAAATCGATACCCGTACCTCTCACACTCTAAGCGAAATCTCTATGGTTTGCAGTTAGAGCGAAAAATTACACTTAAGATGGCACAGTGCCGAAACCGCTGGGTCTCCAAACCAAGACAGAAAATCGTTTCAATTTACATCAGTCTAAAACTCCTTCCAGATAAAATTTTCATTATCATCGCGTACTGTGAGAGACAAAACTTATACTTTGTAAGACTTAAATTGGTTAAAATACGAAACCACATACTCCAAGAGTTGCTGCAAACTCTTTGGAATATTTGTTAAAATGCAATGTTGAAAAAGTAGGCAATTCAAAAGATATAAACAATGATTCAACAAAGTGCTTCAAAAAAGTTTAAGAACTTTTTCAAGAACAAAACCCATCTTACTAACATATATGTATATGTAATCTTCTTGAACTAAGTCGGACGAATTCAGAGATCAACGATTTGGAAAATGATAGATAGGCTCGAATTTATCGTGAAAATAATAGCAATTCAGTTCTAAAGTAGTTTCGATAATAGTTTCGCAATAATTTCGGAAATAGTTCTGAAGTGAGTCTAAAAAAAATCTGAAATGTATGCTAATTGGTCTTAAACATATTCCGAATACAATCTCGAATTGATAAGACAAACAATGATGTCCGTTATGATCCTTAAAATGGTCGCAAATTAGTTCCAAAGCACACCCGAAACAATTCACAAATGATACCGAACCTATTCAAAAATATCACCAAACTCACCTTCAAATCAATTGCGAAAAAACCTGAAATTATCCCAAAGTTTTTCAGAAAATATACTGAAATAGTTCCGCAATGATACTGAAACCAATAACGAAAACAATTCTGAATTTATTCCGATATTGTATCAAATTTGACCCAAAGATGTCTTTTAAGCATTTCCAAAACCGCCCCGAAGTGCCGAAATCAACCCCCAAGAACTAAACTTCATCAAAATGATCTCAAAGGCGATCTTCCTATGATCTGGGAATAGTGCCAGAAACATGGCCAGACAATGTATAAACAAACAAATAATCAAGAAATGATCACACAAACAATCCTGAAAAGAGTCCCGCACTACGAAAACTATACTGAAATTATCATCCAAAACACTCCCGAAATAGTCCCCAAATGATACCCAACTTATCTCGAAATATTCCCAAAATTACCTTCAAGCCATTTACGAAGGAGGTATGGAAATATTCCTAAACTTTCCAGAAAATATCCCGAAATAGTTCCGGGATGATAACGAAACCAATCTCGAAAACAATGTTGAACTTATACTGAAGTGGTGATACCGAAAAAGTGCCGAAATTATACTAAAAGAATTCCAGTCCTGAAATGATACAGGGAGAGAAGCTGGTGGCTTATTCTAACTATATGAGCCATGTACCAAATAGCGTTGGTCTCAGTCGTGAGTAATAGAAAAAGTTATTAAGATATTTTTTCTTATTTAAAGTTTTTTCTAAAGTTTTGAGGTCGCTTTGTCCAGGGCTTCAACCCAGGAAAATTTATTGTTTATTTATTTAAACTTTGTTCTAAAATTTTGAGGTCGCTTTGTGCAGGGCTTGAACCAAAGACCATTATAGGGGTAAGCGCAATACTTTATCACCTCACGATGGTGGCCACCAAAAACGACAATAAAGATTTATAAAAAAAAATTTTAATTCGGGAGGGTTTAGTTATGTTGCTAGAATTATCTTCTCCAGTATTGAGCTCTTCATATAATATAGCCAATGCGGCGAATGAATGGAATGAAGAGAAGCTCACAAGCCTGACGAGTATTTCGAGATTCTAAAGCCTAGCCTAGCCGATACTTGCGTGAAATTTTTTCGCGAGCAAATTTGAGAATTCGTTATCTCAAATAGCCACCTACATAGCATAAATTTTGTAGATCGCAAACCTTGTTCAAAACAGCGATCAACTCAAAAAATTGCAATGGGTAGAAAACACGAAAAACTGATGGTTTTCCCATATGCGCCAATGCAATTTTTATTTTTTACAAAGTCTTTTCTCGCTGGTTAGTAGAGATATTAGTAAATCGAGTATATAGTTCAGCAGGTACCAAATTAGGGAGCTCGAAGGAACTCATAACTTCTAAATTTATGGTTTTTGAGTTAGATCTCTTTTAATCTAAGGATGCGATATGCTAATGTGTTTATATAGATAAGTAGCGGAAAATCATTCGTATTAAAAACCTTAATTAATTAGTTATATATAATTTATCAGATATTTAGGATGTCCACTAATTGAAAATTGTATTAACCCTTCGGTTACGTTAAGTTCATTTGGTGACCTTTTTATACTCAGTTGAGCAGAGCTCACAGAGTATATTAAGTTCGAATGGATAACGGTTGGTTGTACAGGTATAAAGGAATCGAGATAGATATAGACTTCCATATATCAAAATCATCAGTATCGAAAAAAAATTGATTGATTGAGCCATGTCCGTCCGTCCGTCCGTTCGTCCGTCCGTCCGTTAACACGATAACTTGAGTAAATTTTGAGGTATCTTGATGAAATTTGGTATGTAGGTTCCTGAGCACTCATCTCCGATCGCTATTTAAAACGAACGATATCGGACTATAACCACGCCCACTTTTTCGATATCGAAAATTTCGAAAAACCGAAAAAGTGCAATAATTCATTACCAAAGACAGATAAAGCGAAGAAATGTGGTAGGTGAGTTGAACTTATGACGCAGAATAGAAAATAAGTAAAATTTTGGACAATTTGGACCGCCCACTTTTAAAAGAAGGTAATTTCAAAATTTTGCAAGCTGTAATTTGGCAGTCGTTGAAGATATCATGATGAAATTTGGCAGGAACGTTATTCCTATTACTATATGTACGCTTAATAAAAATTAGCAAAATCGGAGAAGGACCACGCCCACTTAAAAAAAATTTTTTTTTAAAGTAAAATTTTAACAAAAAATGTAATATCTTTACAGTATATAAGTAAATTATGTCAACATTCAACTCCAGTAATGATATGGTGCAACAAAATACAAAAATAAAAGAAAATTTCAAAATGGGCGTGGCTCCGCCCTTTTTCATTTAATTTGTCAAGGACACTTTTAATGCCATAAGTCGAACAAATTTTACCAAAAATTTACCAATCCTTTTGAAATATGGTAGGGGCATAGATTTTATGACGTTAACTGTTTTCTGTGAAAATGGGCGAAATCGGTTGAAGCCACGCCCAGTTTTTATACACAGTCGTCCGTCTGTCCTTCCGCATGGCCGTTAACACGATAACTAGAGCAAAAATCGACATATCTTTACTGAACGTAGTTCACGTACTTACCTGAACGCACTTTATCTTGGTATAAAAAATGAACGAAATCCGACTATGACCACACCCACTTTTTCGATATCGAAAATTAGGAAAACTGAAAAAAATGCCATAATTCTATACCAAATACGAAAAAGGGATGAAAAATGGTAATTGGATTGGTTTATTGACGCGAAATATAACTTTAGAAAAAAGTTGGTAAAATGGTTGTGACACCTACCATATTAAGTAGAAGAAAATGAAAAAGTTCTGCAGGGCGAAATAAAAAACCCTTGAAATCTTGGCAGGAATTACATATATAAATAAATTAGCGGTATCCAACAGATGATGTTCTGGGTCACCCTGGTCCACATTTTGGTCGATATCTGGAAAACGCCTTCACATATACAACTACCACCACTCCCTTTTAAAACTCTCATTAATACCTTTAATTTGATACCAATATCGTACAAACACATTCTAGAGTCACCCCTGGTCCACTTTTATGGCGATATCTCGAAAAGGCGTCCACCTCTAGAACTAAGCCCCACGACCTCTTAAAATACTCATTAACACCTTTCATTTTATACCCATATCGTACAAACATATTATAGAGTCACCCCTGGTCCACCTTTATGGCGATATCTCGAAAAGCCGACCTCCTATAGAACGAAGGCCCACTCCCTTTTAAAAATACTCATTAACACCTTTCATTTGATACCCATATCGTACAAACAATGTCTAGAGTCCCCCTGGTCCACCTTTATTGCGATACCTCGAAAAGGCGTCCACCTATGGAACTAAGGATCACTCCCTTTTAAAATACTCATTAGCACCTTTTTTTTGGTACCCATATTGTACAAACAAATGCTAGGGTCACCCCTGGTGCACCTTTTTGGAGATATCTCGAAACGGCGTCCACCTATGGAACTAAGGATTAATCCCTTTTAAAATACCCATGAACACCTTTCATTTGATACCCATATCGTACAAACAAATTCTAGAGTCAACTCTGATCTATCTTTATGGCAATATTTCGAAAAGGCGTCCACCTATAGAACTAAGGCCCACTCCCTTTTAAAATACCCATTAACACCTTTCGTTTGATACCCATATTGTACAAACGCATTCTAGGGTCACCCCTGGGCCACCTTTATGGCGATATCTCGAAAAAGCCACCAGCTATACAATTACCACCACTCCCTTTTAAACCCCTCATTAATACCTTTAATTTGATACCCGTATCGTACAAACAAATTTTAGGGTAACTCCTGGTCCACCTTTATGGCGATATCTCGAAACGGCGTCCACCTATGGAACTAAGGATCACTCCCTTTTAAAATACTCATTAGCACTTTTTTTTGATACCCATATTGTACAAACGTATTCTAGAGTCACCCATGGGCCACCTTGATGGCGATATTTCGAAAAGGCGACCACCTATACAACTACCACCACTCCCTTTTAAAACCCTCATTAATACCTTTAATTTAATACCCATATCGTAAAAACACATTCTAGAGTCACCCCTGGTCCACCTTTATGGCGCTATTTCGAAACGGCATCCACCTATAGAACTAAGGCCCACTCCCTTTTAAAATACCCATTAACACCTTTCGTTTGATACCCATATTGTACAAACGCATTCTAGGGTCACCCCTGGGCCACCTTTATGGCGATATCTCGAAAAAGCCACCAGCTATAAAATTACGACCACTCCCTTTTAAACCCCTCATTAATACCTTTAATTTGATACCCGTATCGTACAAACAAATTTTAGGGTAACTCCTGGTCCACCTTTATGGCGATATCTCGAAACGGCGTCCACCTATGGAACTGAGGATCACTCCCTTTTAAAATACTCTTTAGCACTTTTTTTTGATACCCATATTGTACAAACAAATGCTAGGGTCACCCCTGGTGCACCTTTATGGAGATATCTCGAAACGGCGTCCACCTATGGAACTAAGGATTAATCCCTTTTAAAATACTCATTAACACCTTTCATTTGATACCCATATCGTACAAACAAATTCTAGAGTCAACCCTGATCTACCTTTATGGCGATATTCCTAAATGGCGTCCACCTATAGAACTATGTCCCACTCCCTCATAAAATACTCTTTAATGCCTTTCATTTGATACACATGTCATACAAACACATTCCAGCGTTTCCCTCGGTTCATTTTCCTACATGATTATTTTCCCTTATGTTGTAACCATAGCTCTCAACTGAGTATGTAATGCTCGGTTACACCCGAACTTAACCTTCCTTACTTGTTTGCTTTGTTTTTAATTTGTTTGTGATATCACTTGATACGAAAATCATTTTGGAATTTCCTTTCATGACTTTGTGTATTAAGTAAGTGAAACTCCTTCTAAAAAGCCTAAAAGCAAAATTTAGCCTATTCCAATAACTGATAATAAACAAACTTACGTTGGGCGCACCATGAGGTCATTCCGTAACCAGAGTTGTTGTTCTGAGCATAAAAAGATATCATCGTATAAAAAATAATAAAAATTATAGTAATTGGATACCATAGATCTTTTAGAACATTTAGGCGAAGTTGTTTTTTCAATTAGTGATACGGGGTTACTTTTTTCTAAAGATTTATGGAGACCTATGTTTTATATGCCTATTTCAAATGATGAGTGCTTAAGGAGTGGTATTATAATATGGAAAGCTTTTCATTGCAGAATACACTTCGAAGGTATGCCAGATCACTTCCAAGAGGCAATTCCGCTTAAAAAACTTTTTTGAAAATGTTTTGATGTTAGTTCTACCATTGAACTAAGGACTGTCGGTATGTTAGGCCGGCATCCTACATATATACCACGCCCACCCTATCGCAAGAATATCGATATATAATCAATTAAACCAATGATTCTTACCAGGGGCGTAGTCAGAAAATTGCCTTGGGGGGTTCAAAAAACATTTTTTTTTTCAGTTAAATAAGTAAAAAAAATGTTGTCTTTAGCTCTAACATTAAAGTACCTATATTTAAAATATGATATGAAAAAGGTTACATTAAAAACTCAAGCGCATGCGTCGGCTTTTCTTTAACATTCCATCTAAAACTTCATCAACGGTAACAATTTGATCACGGTGGATGCTTAGTGATGCACAGCCATTCAATCGTTTTTCACTCATCGTGTTTCTCAAATAGTTTTTAATCAGCCTAAGAGTTGAAAAAGATCTCTCGTTCGTTGCCGTTGTTACTGGAAGCGTACACAAGATTTTCAACACCATGTGAATATTAGGAAAAGCCACAGAATCGCATTCCTGTAATATTAATCATAGATAAATTGATAAAAAAAAACCGAAGTACCTCCTTCAGGAATAAGTAGAATTCATGCTTTTTGAGCTTATGCATGAGATCTAACTTATACGTATATAAAATTCAAAAGAAAGAAACTGATCGAAAAGAAAAAAATTTTATTTAGAAAAGTCATATCTACACGGAAAAAACACTAATGTGTTTTTTACATTTTAAAATGTGAAAAACACATTCTTTTTCATTTATCAAACCATTTGAATTTTACATTTTTGTAATGTGTTTTTGACATTAAAAAATGTAGATATTACATTATAATAATGTGATTTCCACATGGAAAATAATATCAAATTTGCATTATATTTCAAAATAGGAAATGTGTACTTCAAAAAAATGCTGTAAATTTAACATTATTTAAATGTTAAAAATATTTGCCTTTTCATTCCGATGTACACAATCGAGCAAACGCCTGAATTGATAATATTCACGCATTTAAAATTTTAAATCAATGTCGATTATGTTGGTTTAAGCAAGTTGGATCATTGAACAAGATCATGTTGCCGAATGTAATCGAACGTTGTTGTGTTCGATTTTTGCTGTTCTCTGATATGTATGTAGATGGTCGTTAGGCAAATTTACAAGGAAACTTCTTTATGAAATGATAGTAAAAGTTAACATGTACATTTGTATATTTAATAAATTGCAGAATTATTATGAAGCAGAATATGATTAAAATATATGTGTTCACTTCGTACATACATATGCTTGCATATTAAAAATATAATATCACCAACAAAGTAAATACGTAGCAGAATTATAAAGAAATTTATTAACATAGACATAAAAACATCAAATATTTGAATTTTAACGACCTAAAACAAAATGATACGGAGGCAAGGGGGAAGGGTTTAAACCCCCAAAACCGCCTTCCCCGTCGCTACGCCCCAGAATCTTACCAACTGCATCAGAAATTATCACAGTTTTTAGCAATAAGCATTGCAAATAGTAAAAAGAAATATTTACATATGTGAAAACCAATAATACACAATACTGTCTTAAGCATAACAATTTAGAATGTATCGTAATACTGTTTTCACACAGATACTTAATGATCTCATTTCACCTTCTAATGAAATCGTAAATTTTTTGCTTTCACACAGAAGTAACTGCTCGATTAGTATGAAGGATGAAATGTCAAGCGAATAAAATGACAATGCTATATGACAGACAATCATGGCGGAACGATACAAGGTGGCAGCATGGTGACATACCTACATACATAAATAAGAATTCCATGTACTTTGTTTTTGTAAATTCGATGGACAAATATCAAAATCGTACTGCGCCGGAAGTTGATCTATCAAATCAAATAAAAAAAGATTATAATCAGCTGTTCGATGCGGCCACCTTGTATCGTTCCGCCATGCAGACAATGACATTTACTTTGACAAATGACATTTTTAAGCACTGAACACACCAAAAACTAAGAAACTGAACGCTCCCAACAGAGTTGCATTGTGCTTTTGACTTCATTAGGCATTCGATTAGCTACTAATGATTAATTATAGATTCGAAATTTGTAGGGAAGATTGAGCTCAATAAGCGTCTTAATGTAGAAAAATGCCTTTATTATTCAATTAGCCGTCTGTGTGAAAACAGTATAAGAGCTCATATATATGTACATATATAAACCTAAACTTTGTCTATAAACCTAAGAATAATCAATAAAATTTATAAATGTTGAAAACTGCTTCTGAGATTATAAACCTTAAGCCGATATACATAGAAAACATAGGGCTGGTCATTTCGGGACCTTAACAGCACGTGTGTTAGTTTTTCTTAACGTAACAGAAGTTTTTTAACAACGCAATAGCACAAAACGCCAAAAAGTAGACAGCGAAAAAATAACAAAAAAAATGTGTATATGTATTTGATTTGCGTTATCGTCTTTATATACCATTAACCTAACAATTTCAGTTGTGCGGCTCAATGGTCTAGGGGTATGATTCTCGCTTTGGGTGCGAGAGGTCCAGGGTTCAAATCCCGGTTGAGCCCGATCGAATCTTTTAATTTTTACAATACTATTTCTAATTTTTATATACAATTTTATTTACAACATAAAGTTCCAACACCAATGGCATTCAACTTCTAAGCACCAAATCGAATGTAAAATTTTGGTATTTATGATGCGTTTGTAACCGCATGAATTCGCACAAAATAAACGGAAAATCAGGCAATAAAAATTATTTGTTTTAAAAGAAGAAAGAAAAAAATTTATTGTGGTATATGAAAGTGGGTGGGTGAGTATAAAAACGTTCTACATTTCTTTAAATTTGTGTATATCAAATTTTTTGATTATGCCCATAAAATAAAATGTCGCAACATTAACAACAACAAACCATATATTAAGAGCAGATATTAAATATGACATCTCGATACAACAACAAATTCATGTTTGGCTTTTTGCATTAACATATAAAATATATAAAGAAACAATAAGCAACTGTCAATGTTATTTTATTGTCGCCCCTCCTATCGCCCTTTACTACCAACAAAACTTGCTAGTGGGTGAAATAAACGTGAAATTTTGCATATAAAAATTCAATTCAGGATTTTGTCGTTGTCATTGAAACTTTTTTTATGTGATTATTTTACTCCTTTAGTAGCGTATTACCGTTGTACAAGTTAAGGTTTAGTCAAGTTTTTTATGAGTGTCTATGAGCCGATGATGCTTATTCATATTGACTCAGTTGAACCACAAAGCTCATTTGCATATTCTTATTCTTGCTGGCGTTTTCTCCATATGCTTGACATGTTCACTACTTTCATACAGATGAAGATCTTGGGAATACAAAGTCTGCAAACAAAAAAAAACAATCGTGTAGTCGTTTGATATACAAGCAATAACAATAACAACAACAAATTACAAAAAAAAAAACTGTGATATGTGTATTCCAATCGAATGGCGTGGGAACTGTTTGCTATACACTGTACAATTGTTGGGGGAATTCCTTGGTTGTAAAACTTGAAAAGCATCTAAAGATTTGAGGGGATCAGTAACAGTTCGACATATTTTTAATACTTTATACATTTATTCTTTTAAATATCCAAACTTTTGTAGGTTGAGTCAACCAATGTATAAAGTGGAGTGAAGACTTAGGCGAACCCATGCGGACTAGGGGGCTTAGAAGATACCCAGTATGCCTGTCGTACGAGGCGACTAAAATACCAAATTGATTTAAAGGGTTGTGTAGCGCAACCCTTTTAAGGGGTTGCCAGGCCAATATATAGCTTTTCCAACACAACTGTAAACCTCACCTACCCGTGGCGAATCCTGTTTCTTTAAAATCCGAGGCTCTGCCGACCTCAAGTTCCTTATGGATCTAAAGGGTAGGAGGGCGGTATGGCCTGAAGGTTTCATGTGGTCATACCAAATCGTTCCCGATATGGTCGGGCTAGTACCTTAATGGTGCTTGTTACCGGAACGTACCGGATCTGCATCCGGCAAAGGACTATCAACATCGATAACACTCCCCAAGGCCTTCGGGAGTGTCCTTATCGCTACAACAACAGCAACTACAACAAGACTCGGGCAAACTCCATATCGCTCGACATAATTAAGAGGCTTGTACCTACGCCATTCCGCCCCGTAGGTGGGCTGCGGGAATTGGGTGACCAAGAATTGCCCCGTAAAACCAGAATATCGAGCGGACTGTGCTTACTGGATTGTGCAGTTGACATATACCGTTGCAGTTGGCCGTACGACTAATCCACAGTCTTATGTAGAGGGAGAGGAGAGAAGGAGAATCGAATTGCAAGCCAGGGAAAATGGAAGTGAAAAAAGCGGTATGTTGAACTTGAAGAGTGAAGTGAGCAAGTCGCCAATTAGCTTCGTGAGAGAGCGTTACGTTAATCTGAAGCATGGCGGAACGATACAAGGTGGCAGCATGGTGACATACCTACATACATAAATAAGAATTCCATGTACTTTGTTTTTGTAAATTCGATGAACAAATGTCAAAATCGTACTGCGCCGGAGGTTGATGTATCAAATCAAATAAAAACTGTTATAATCAGCTGTTCGATGCGGCCACCTTGTATCGTTCCGCCTTGATCTGAAGAATAAGAGTGGAAAGGTGTACGAAGAGAATAAGAGTGCCGAAGAGTACAAAGCAGAGAGAGTAAGGGAGTCCTCTCAGAGTAACGTACTGCCGAATGAGTGAGCGCTTGGTATGGGTCTGTAAAAGGTGGTCGAAGGCAGTTGGCTGACAACAGCTTCACTGCGATACTGTAACTGGTATGAGGAGGAAGCTTTTGACAGAATGAAGAAGCAGTGATCGGCTGGAGCCTACAAGCCTTATTTCAAAAGGCAGAAAGGAACGATTCACACGGCCGTGGGAAAAGTTAGCTGTATTGATAAGTTAAAGGGACGGCAGGGGGATGCGTAGTGGTGATATGCGCACAACATAGATCACGGATTTGGAAGTGGGTGATAAGTCAAAGGGAGGTAACATCAAAACTCCCTATTTCTCGCGGAAGCCAAACGGTAGTGAAATTGAGAATCTGGAGGAAAAATGGGTGACGTACTGAAGAAATCCCCAACTATGGCGCTGACTGATCACCGTGATCCCTTTGAACAGATGTGCTTGATATCACGTTTTAAACTTTTTCAAAGTTTAAGTTGTCATGTCCAGAGGTGGGTTCCCTGCTATACTACACTACAAATGGCAAGTAACAAGATTGTAAAAGTGCTGAGTATAATATTTAATGGGTGAACAGATCGCGTCCTCCTCCTGCCAAAGGCGGGAAAGATCAGCCATTTTTATCAAAAAAACCGCGAGCCCACTAGCTAACAACTTTTTTGCCCAAAGCTCTTGAGAGTGTTATATGCATCTTATTTGTAACACTGTGCAATAATTATTTGGACTCAGCGTACCGAACTTTTGTTAGTTCCACTATACCTATGCCTATAAGAATAGTATTAAAGATTTTCATATGAAGTACAAAGAACGTGTTAATGCAATAAAACATAATAGTTTGATATGACTATAATTTTTGCTTTTAACTTAATATTAATTAGGAGGGTGAGGGGATTTACCGCCATATACCGTTAGCATGTTTATACAATAACGATGAGTAGCGATTACATTTTACGAAGGGTTTTACTGTCATAGTATAGATTCATCTTAGTACATGTGGGATGCAGCCCAATGATTTGCGCGCTACACGTTTGCATACCATGACGGACTAGAGCCACGAACTCTAGTTATCATTGAGTTGAAGTGTTGCTCCCAAAGAAGCTTGGTGTGAAAAATGACGCCCAAGTAATTTACTACTGTTCCATATTCTAGTGCTACGCCATCTATTGTTATTTTTCTTAGGGCTGGTAGAACTGACGTAATTTGCCACGCAACGGCCAGTCTTCTAGCTGCTTTTTTCCTAGAGCTGGCTTGCAAGGTGTTATAATAAAATTTGATTAACATCAACCAAGACCGTATACCTAACTCATCTTCGCTTTAACCACACTGAATATTAATCAAGCTATTCTGAAGTCGATACATATTACACCAACAACTTGCCAATCAATTGCCACAAACACAAATTGTCCATTTTCCTGTCCGGAAAGGAATTTTAAAATTTAAATATAAAATAAAATTACAATTGAAATCCTCAACATAATACATACTAACAAAATAAAAGCTGCCACTGTCAATCGCAGCGAATCTAAACTCAATGAACTCAACAATTCGACCAACCGAAACCCAATCAAGCAGTGAAAGTGGCGGTGGCATAACCCACCCAACAAATTCACATAACATTGAAATGACAATCCCTATGCGTAAGCTAAGTGCGAATATATATATAAGTAAAAAGGTGACCAGTAAAAAGGTAATATTCGAGTAAGTGAAAGGAATGAGACATCCTCGCAAGGAAGTTGTTGCGGATGTAGACGAATTTGCAACCACAGTAGCAGTGCTTAGCGTGCTAGTATTTTCATTTTGATTTTGTTGTAGACAGCTGGAAAGTATAAAATAAAATTCGTCTTTTTTGAATACACCATTTATTTAAATACGTACCGCACTTAAGCATTTAGAGCATAATGAAAATTGTAAGTATAATGAAAGTAAAGTGAAAATTTAAATGAAGTGGCAAGGCTTTTGGGATGACTGCTTGGTATGGTTGACACACTGAATTTTGTTACAAGACCCAAATTTTTTTTAAAGAGGTTTAAAAATATATAACAAGAACCACAATCTTTAATCACAACCCTGCTGCTCTTATTGATGGTAAATTTTCCTCAACTAAGAAATGACCAATGATTTGTCCACAAATCCGCTACCAAAATTTTATAATACGTAGCCACATTCCCTATTACTTCCTTGCATTATAACTCTCCAAGCACTTGATTATCATCCGTTAGTGTCCACAACTGTAGTATATTTCTATGATGGTATCACTCTCTTATTGACCAAGTCGCTTCGAGTAACGCAATGTGAATCACGCGTATCACGCACAGTGAATCCGGTTGATTCCCGTCGATGAATCCACTACTGATGATGTCACTCTTGTCTTTTCTCTGCCAGTTTACGCTTCTTCCATCTTCCTAAAGCTTGTTCCTGATAGCGTTACTCTTGTTTTTTTAAGAGCAACTGAAACCTCTTCAGTCTTCATACAATTTGTTCCTTGCCTTGCCAAGCTCAGCTCAATGTACCTGAGGTACTGGCGCTGGAGAAAACAATGGCCCAAGTTACACATTTTTTTTTTTTTTGTAACGGACGTTGTGGCAGCGCGCTGTTTTCAAGTGACCCAATAAAACCAGGCTAATCCTGTTCACGCGATTGATTTACATATATAATATATCATAACTTTTTTTTCCGAGTCTTTGATGCGCAGCGGTTTGTCAAGCGTCGAGTCGAGTCAGCCAAGCGTAATGATTAAAGAGAGCAGAAGCAAGGGGAATATTAAATAAACTTTTCCTGTTCACTCTATATTGGGCTTGCCTCTTTTTCCATTCTGGCGCTACCAAACGACAGCCAGAATAAGCTGGCCTGCATAAGATCGATGATACTGCTTCGAAAAAAGCATGCGAAACCGTCTGAACATATATCCCATTTGGATTTGCTCGCTTCGTTTTGGAATTCCGTTTACTATTTATGCAGCTCTTAATCTTTAGTCTCTCATGTATTTACTGTGTGGGTGAGCATTTGAAATGAGTTAGCCTTTCAACGGCCGTGGAAAATTCCTGCAATCACTCATTAGCAAACTTACTTGTAATATCTGCTTCCTACGCTCGCTCAAGTTTCGATAAATGTTCCTTTCCGAATTATCTTTCACGTTTCAATGAATGAATTTATGATTTGCATTCCAGTTCCTCACTACTGAGTTTCAGTAAGTGAAAAGGAACACAACTATCAAATAATGAAGCTTTGATACCTTTGATACCTTGTCACCTCTGCCTATAGCTGAAAAGATAAGCGCAACTTTTGTGTCTTCAACTGCTCAGTCAACTAATATTAGGGCTGCCAGACGTCCCGGTTTTAGGCCATTTGTCCTGGTGTCCCGGTCCAACCCTAAAATGTTCCGGGTTTCGTTTAGGTGTCCCGGTTTTTCAATCTAATCGATTGTAAAGAGCCATGAAATCTACCAACTATTTGGTTTGCTTATAATGTGCGCTCCAACTAGTCTGAATACAAGTACCAACTACCGACTTTAATTGTAAAATTCTAGCATCGCTAGATAGTTACACATTGCATAGTACACATATATCGATTATCGATGTAAAGTGTTATTCCTAATTAGCTGCAGCTGTTTTTGTTTTGCGCTAAGTATTTCGTTCTTCAAGTTGGGTATTTTTGATGTCGTTGTAAGTTTTCTCACATAATTTATAAAATAGATGTGTTTATAATACTTTCAATTACTTTTAGAAAATTCCAAAGAGGAAACGTAAATTCCTTCTCTCATACAAAGGGAAATGGTCTTTTATGAAGCTTGGAAGAAGTGACGGTGGAGGCTCATATATTCTTGATTTTATCGACCGTTCCAAGCTCAAATCAATGTTATGAGATGCGTCTACTTCAAAATAAATTTCTTCTTTTTTTGTTAATCCAAATACAATAAAGAGGCAGCTGATCTCTGCCCCTGAGCTGTTTAATTTTATCCTTTTATACTTATGTAAAAAATGTTCCATTCACGAAACCTAGTATTTAAGCATACATATATAGACACATATGTACCTACTTATTTATATGAACCACTTTAAAAGTATTTATTTTGAATTGTAGTTATGATTAGCGGTTTTAGAAAATATACCTGGAAGGTATATCATTTGTTCATGGTTTTATTTTTGTGTTGTGCAAATAAAAACTAGTAAGGACGGGACTGTCTTCGGCTGTGCCGAAGACTTCATACCTTTCATGAATGGGGCTGAACAATAATCTTATCCCGTTCGTAATCTCCGAATAATCGGATGTATAAGATAAGAAATATATAGTGAAGAGATCTACATACCTAAATGATTTTTAAGATAAATATAAAATAAAAAATAGGTAGGTACTTTGTGTGAGGATGCAAAGTTTCAGGTTTTTTTGTGGTCTGCGTCTAAAAACTATGACTACGAATTACGTATTTCAAAAATATATAACGTAAGCGTAACTATTTGATGAAATTTGATGAATTTTGAAGCTTCTATCCGTAAAAAAGGGGCAATTTATATGAAGTATATAATATATATACCACCGATCTCTATGATTTTTTCAGACAACAATACATGCTATATACGTAAGCATTTGGTGAAATTTGAAGTTTCTAGCTGTTAAAACGGGGAAGAAATTGCGCAAAGTTTCTTATCTGAACAATCGGTTGTATGAGATTATGCTATGTATACCACCGATCTCAATGATTTTTTCAGACGTCAATATATGCTATACACGTAAGAATTTGGTGAAATTTGAAGCTTCTAGCTGTTAAAATGGTGCCGAAATCGCAAAAAAAATATATATATACTATATATATATACTATATATACCATCATATATATATTATATATATCACCGATCTCTATGATTTTTTGACACAACAATATATACTATATACGCAAGCAATCGGTTAAATTTGAAGCTTATAGCTGTTAAAATGGGGTAGAAATTTCGAAAAGTTTCTTATCTGAACAATCGGTTGTATGATATATATACTATATATACCACCGATCTCTATGATTTTTTCAGACAACAATATATGTTATATACGTAAGCATTTGGTGAAATTTGAAGCTTCTAGCTATTAAAATGGGGCAGAAATTGCGCAAAATTTCTTATTTGAACAATCGGTTGTATGAGATGTATACTATATATACCACCGATCTCAATGATTTTTTCAGACAACAATATATGCTATATACGTAAGCATTTGGTGAAATTTGAAGCTTCTAGCTGTTAAAATGGGGAAGAAATTGCGCAAAGTTTCTTATCTGAACAATCGGTTGTATGAGATTATATATACCACCGGTCCCTATGATTTTTTCAGACAACAATATATGCTATACACGTAAACATTTGGTGAAATTTGAACATATCTAAACGATTTTTAAGATAAACATAAAATAAAAAATAGGTAGGTACTTTGTGTGAGGATGCAAAGTTTCAGGTTTTTTTGTGGTCTGCGTGTAAAGCTATGACTACGAATAACATATTTCAACAATATATGACGTAAACGTAACTATTTGATGAAATTTGATGAATTTTGAAGCTTCTATCCGTAAAAAAGGGGCAAAAATGACCGTTTATATGAAGTATATAATATATATACCACCGATCTCTATGATTTTTTCAGACAACAATATATGCTATATACGTAAGCATTTGGTGAAATTTGAAGTTTCTAGCTGTTAAAATGGAGCCGAAATCGCAAAAAAAAAATATATATATACTATATATACCATCATATATATATTATATATATCAACGATCTCTATGATTTTTTGACACAACAATATATACTATATACGTAAGCAACCAGTTAAATTTGAAGCTTATAGCTGTTAAAATGGGGTAGAAATTGCGAAAAGTTTCTTATCTGAACAATCGGTTGTATGAGATATATACTATATAGACAACCGATCTCTATAATTTTTTCAGACAACAATATATGCCATATACGTAAGCATTCGGTGAAATTTGAAGCTTCTAGCTGTTAAAATGGGGCTAAAATTGCGAAAATATATATATATATTATATATATATACTAAATATATACTATATATACCACCATATATATACTATATATACCACCGATCTGTATGATTTTTCAGACAACAATATATGCTATATACGTAAGCATTCGTTGAAATTTGAAGCCTCTAGCTCTTTAAATAGGGCAGTAATTACGAAAAGTTTCTTATCTGAACAATCGGTTGTATGAGATATATACTATATATACAACCGATCTCTATGATTTTTTCAGACAACAATATATGCTATATACGTAAGCAATCGGTGAAATTCGAAGCTAATAGCTGTTAAAATGGGGTAGAATTTGCGAAAAGTTTCTTATCTGAACAATCGGTTGTATGAGATATATACTATATATACGACCGATCTCATCAATTTTTTCAGGCAACAATATGTGCAATATACGAAAGTATATGGTGAAGTTTGAAGCTTCAATCTGTTAAATTGAGTAAGATATTACAAAAATCCTCTTTTTCTGAAAAATCGGTTGTATGGAGGATATATGCTATAGTGGTCCGATCCGGCCGGTTCCGATAAATATCTAATCGGACACCCAAGTACACCCGCTCACCAAATTTTATCAAGATATCTCAAAAATTAAGGGACTTGTTTGCATACAAACAGACAGACGGACAGACGGACATGGCTAAATCAACTCAGCTCTTCAACCTGATTATTTCAGTATACTTAATGGTGGGTCTATCTATTTTCTTTTAAGGACTTACAATTTTGGGGTTCGTGACGAAATTAATATACCATTCCATTTTCATGAAAGTTATAAAAATAGGTAGGTACTTTGTGTGAGGATGCAAAGTTTCAGGTTTTTTGTGGTCTGCGTGTAAAAACTATGACTACGCTTCACGTATTTCAAAAATATATGACGTAATCGTAACTATTTGATGAAATTTGTTGAATTTTGAAGCTTCTATCCGTAAAAAAGGGGCAAAAATGACCGTTTATATGAAGTATATAATATATATACCACCGATCTCTATGATTTTTTCAGACAACAATATATGCTATATACGTAAGCATTTGGTGAAATTTGAAGTTTCTAGCTGTTAAAACGGGGTAGAAATTGCGAAAAGTTTCTTATCTGAACAATCGGTTGTATGAGATATATACTATATATACAACCGATCTCTATGATTTTTTCAGACAACAATATATGCCATATACGTAAGCATTCGGTGAAATTTGAAGCGTCTAGCTGTTAAAATGGGGCTAAAATTGCGAAAATATATATATATACTATATATATATACTATATATATATAATATATATATACCACCATATATATACTATATATACCACCGATCTGTATGGTTTTTTCAGACAACAATATATGCTATATACGTAAGCATTCGGTGAAATTTGAAGCCTCTAGCTCTTAAAATAGGCAGTAATTACGAAAAGTTTCTTATCTGAAAAATCGGTTGTGGGGGATATATACTATATATACGACCGATCTCATCAATTTTTTCAGGCAACAATATGTGGAATATACGAAAGTATATGGTGAGGTTTGAAGCTTCAATCTGTTAAATTGAGTAAGATATTACAAAAATCCTCTTTTTCTGAAAAATCGGTTGTATGGAGGATATATGCTATAGTGGTCCGATCCGGCCGGTTCCGACAAATGTCTAATCGGACACCCAAGTACACCCGCTCACCAAATTTTATCAAGATATCTCAAAAATTGAGGGACAAGTTTGCATACAAACAGACAGACGGACAGACGGACATGGCTAAATCAACTCAGCTCTTCAACCTGATTATTTCTGTATACTTAATGGTGGGCCTATCTATTTTCCTTTAAGGACTTACAATTTTGGGTTTCGTGACGAAATTAATATACCATTTCATTTTCATGAAAGGTATAATAATACTTATGTCCGTAAATAAAAAAGGTTAACTTTTTTTTTGTTGGGGGGGGGGGGGGGGGGGGGAGGGGGCGGCTATATCTTTTGAATTTTCAAAGTGTCCCGGTTTAGCCCTAACTGATATGCCATATATGTATATTTTCTGTTCATTCAGATTCAACTCAATACTGGAAGCCACCTGCTCTGAAATTTCCTCCTTTAGCTGCGAAGATATATAAGCCTTTTGTGATTCGTACTGCTCTGCCAACTGAGATGTCATATATGTCTTCTGCTGATGAAGTACTGAAATCTGGCATGAAACACGCGCTTTCTATATTTTAATTTTTATCAGTTTGAGTTTTTTATCAGTTTGAGATTTATATGTGTGACATTGAAAGTTTTAAGGACTCGACGCTAGAGAAGACGTACAGCCAGTATAGTCACCATATATGCATTTCGAAAATCTTTGCATTTGAGTTCTTTCAGAATCGAGCTGCTTTAAATTGGGGTGGTTATTTATAGGAAGGTTTCGAGTACCGTTGAGATAACGCTCGAGATGATAAGACTTTGGAAGTATAGTAATCTGACTTTTATTTTAGAAACTTAAGAAATCTCAAACCCTTCATAAGCTCACCAAATCTAAACAAAAAGGGTAATTTTTGGTCCAAATGGACCAGAGTGGCAACCGTGATGTTAAGCGCTTAAATGAATGAGAACAATGCAGTAGCAAGACGAAAGAGATAGACTCTAGCTGACAAGTCGAAGCAATACAGCAACAAACACAATGTTATAGTGATGGCAATGAAGACGTCGGAGGTACAATGGCCAAGACAATAATGGCGGTAAGTCTAAATTGTTCAAATAAACTGTCACAGATTTTAATTTTAACCATTTGAATATAAAATTGCGTACAATAATGAAACGGGCAGCTGTTGGTTGGTTAGCGAGCGCGCTCAGACCGTTGACGATGGGCTGCAGCTGCGGAAATTGAGGTGACAACGGAAAAGTCATTTTATTAGTAACTTCGACAAATGGACTTTGAGGAATTCGATGATATAAAATGCGCTCGAAAAAAGTAGAACCAGTAACAAGGGTTTATATTGAGGAATGTGCAAAGCAAATATAACAAGCGCTCAACTCATTAGTGGTTTTGTAGAAAAGTTTATAAATATGGAGTGATTTGTCAATCAAAATAAGTAAGGTACTAAAATGAAGGCAAACGAAAGCAAACAAAGCCAATCATTCCAAGCTCATTAGCAGAAAATCGAGATTACGATTGTCATTGTCACTGTCACATATGATGGTCCAGCCAGCATAAATCAAATGCATACGAAACAAATAGGACAAAGCGGCAAACAAATGGTTGGTCAAGTATCATATTTCACAAATTTGTAAATTACACATTAGCACATAAAAACAAAAAAATAAGCGAAAATAAAAAGAAAAAAATTGTCGTCGGAATTCAGTCCGGGCTGAACAGTATACCACGTTGTAAAATCCTTCACGCTTTCAATAGGGTACCGCTCGCTAGAAGTAATCGGCAACCATACAAGCTTGTATTAGGGCTTCCTTCCTATATTCAGCTGGCATAAGATTTTGATCTGGAAAGATGTTGCACCAACGGGCTTTTACTTTTACTGGAACACATGAATCATCTTTCCGAATGCAGCAGGAAGGCGAATCAAACTGTTCGCCAAGAGTGCGGGTTCAAGGGGGTTACACTACAGCCCTCAGAACCGCTACGGGCTGTGTGCCTATGTCCCCAGAACACCGTACCCCCCATTAGGGAGAGAAATGAAATGCCGAACAAACAGTTTCTGTTGAATGCTCAGAAACCTGGGCATCCCAGCAGACATCTGATTGATGAGTTTACACCTCCCAGGGGCTTAAGGAGCAATCTCCGTAAGCATTATGAGGAAATACGGCACCTGAGAACACAGCCGTATGAAGCAAAAAAGCACAAGCAGGTCCCAGTGATATCCACAAACAGGCGTCGGACTTCTATGCCGGGAATTGCCAGGCGAATCCAGTTCTTAAAGAAAAATACCCAGAACTCGCAGAAGAGAAACGCATTCTCCCTAGGGAAACGCGCGTCACTCTACGTTAACTTCGATCCAGATACTGTAACAGCTAAAACTCTTACCTATCCAGAATCAACCCCGACATACAACATCCATGTTCTGCTTGTAATGTATCCCAACATGGCACCAACCATCTCTTCAATTGTAATATGGAACCAACGCCTCTAACACCCCTCTCGCTGTGCTCCACCCCTGTTCAAACTACAAGTTTCCTTGGACTCCCGCTAGAGGATATTGATGACAATTTGTGATCGGTCGCACCTACTGTATGGGGCAAAGCACTACAACAACAACAACACTAGTGCGGGACATAATTCAGTAGAAAACCTGGAAATTTTGTTTCCATCCAGTCGATTTCGGTATAATTCAACATCCCTAGCACTATTCGCCTTGTGACCGTGTTCATTGGATCTTCTGCATAATCTCCCGATGAAACTTTGTAACTCTTTACATGTCCATTATCCATTGTCCTTCGTAACCAGACCCTAAACTATTTCGTCACTAGCTAAGACTTTCTCGAATTTTGCTATTTCGCTATAATTCAACGTCTGCATAGAAGTTTCCCTTTATGCTCTTTCTAATCGGCTAATGTTTTTGCAATTCGTCAACAGATCCCTGTATTCGTCCATTTACCGCTCTTTTTCTGACTTTTCCATCTGCTGAAGAATCCCAAGCTCTTTTCTTCACCGTGTCAGCTTTGCTTCGTCCCTTGATCCCGAGTAATGGTAGAATTTATTGAATATATTTATTAACATCTTGTTTATGAAATTGTTTGAATTCTTCCAACTCTTTAACAGTGGTTCTTAAGCTGCCCAAGTTTGCTATCTAAAAATTTTGGAATTTGGCTACTTCAAATAGAGTTTCTAAAGACTTCAGCCTTTTTATGTCATGATTGTAGGCCAATATGATGTAGGCATTTTTACTTGATATTAATCCAGCATATCTAGGAATAAGACCCCTGTTGGCTGATTGCAAATTGCCTTTTAATAGATATATAACCAAGCATGGACCTAGTTTTATCTTCTTCTAATAGGCGCGATTACTCACTAATTGCCATCGATATCTTTTGACGCAAGTACAAGAAAACTTGCAGTTTTAACAGGGTTTGACCAACAAGGCATGTGCAATAGAGGTGTTGATTCCACAATGCAATAGAAAAGATCGTTAGGTTCACATGGAAATACAAAACAGGCAGGACATACATTGCGTTTGTCCGAGTTTCAATTTGTACAAGTTAGACTTTAACCTATTACAGTATCCAGATCCAGGTTGTGCCTGAGTGATGAGCAACTCCCTTAGAAGTCTGCTTTCCTCAATTGCAAGTTGCGGGTATTTATCATTGAGAAAGGGGTTTGCCGGCCATTTATCGGCATAGGGCCTATTCGACTCATTGCAAATGACCCCTAGCGCCTTTTTATGCTTGCGGAGATGATTAATTGGGGGCCGCTTTAATCAGATATCTGTTATAAAGTCGAGGTTTCTAAGTATTCAAAGAAATTGTTTGTTCATTATTAAGTTTCTCGCCTTCATGGGGAGTTTTTTTGCCTCACTGTGTACATGGTGTTCGACGAGCGCGGTGTTTTGACAGGACCATTGCGGGGATGAGTAGCATAGATTCGCACTGAGACTCAGGGAGCCTGGGTTTTGGATAGATACTCAGCAAGGGCATAGTAGTATCCTAAAGAAACTTCCGGATGGTACATGTAGTACCGTTGGAATACCGCCATTCCAAGCAGGAACGAGTGGAAGAGAAACCCGGGCATAAGGGTCTACGACATCCAAATCTACACTGACGGCTGCAAGATGGAATCGGGAGTGGGGCCGGAGTCTTCTCTGAGTCCCTAGATTTGTCTGCATCATTCAGACTCCCATCGCACTGCAGCGTCTTTCAAGCAGAAATCCTCGCGATTTGGCAAGCCTTCAAATCACTGGAGGGCTTGAATGTAGCTGGTAAAGTTGTCCATCCTTTCGGATAGCCAAGCAGCGATAAAAGCGCTTTCCTCGCCACACATTAACTCAAAATTAGTGTAGGCTTGTAAGCGAATCATATTCCAGTTATCCACCAATCTAGAACTACGCGTTATCTGGGTCCCGGATCATAGGGGGATAGAGGGTAACGAGAAGGCCGACGAGCTAGCACGCAGGGGCTCATCGGAGATGAAAGAAGAAATAACCAGTGTCGAAGTAGGCATACCCTTAGCAGTAGCCAAGGGTAATATCCAAAGCTTCTACTTGAAGAAAGCACAAGCAAAGTGGAATAACATTACAACCTGTGCAATATCAAAATCCATTTGGGCAAACTATGATGGAAAGAGGACGAGAAGCCTTCTGAACAAATACAGGGCTAACACACGCAAACTGATAGCAGTCTGCACCGGTCATTGGGTAGTAGGTACGCATGCGAAAAGATGGACATTCCGTATAACGACTACTGCAGAAGCTGCAAAGATCCAAATGCCAGGGGATTTTATTACACTTGTGTCGTCCACGTCGGAAGCCTCGTCTCGTGTGGCGAGGAAAACTGAATAAGCTAGGGAGATTGTTGTTTATTTTACAGCAGAGCTCATTAATGTGAGGGCCCGAACCTATTGACAATATAGTGTTATCACTGCACCTTGCGGCACCGCACCTCTACACGTATTGTGGTTATTATTCGCTGTTCTTTACGACCTCCTTCATCCACCAGAATTTTGTGCGCCTCTGGGGGTGCCTTCAAATAGTAGGCTTTATAGAAGGATGCTAAGATACGGGTGTGTTCTCACTTTCTACCTCCACTACTTCGAACTAGTTCTGATTATTGTTATTTGGCCCTATCTTCCTGATGATGACATAACTATTATGCATGTCCCAAACATTGCCTACAACATTTCGTCGGCCTTCTGGTTTATTGTGATAATTTGGAACCGAACCTCTTCTGTGAACCCAGATACGTGAAGCATCTTCCAAAGCCGTATCCATACATTCTGCAACAGAAACTGTGTCTTCTCGGACCTCACCACAAATAGAAACCATGTGCTCTTTAAGATTGTGAAAAACTCCCTTTAGATATTTCAGGGTCGTAACATTGTTGCTCCTTTACGTCTCACTTTCTTTAATTCTCCACCTTTCGAAAGACATCTGTCCATAAGGATTGCTATGATCAATTAGCGCCGCAGCTGCGAGCTGTCATGACACGATATAACTCAGAGGAGATTTTGACAGGAATAGACTAAGAAAGCCTATGACTTACAGTATGGCAGACTGTGGCAGCAGCTGGGTATATAAAAAACACAGGACCCAATCATAAAAAAGTGCAACTTATGCACAGACAATATTTTAGCATCAGCTCCAAATGGACAATAAAAACCAAACATACAAAATTATTTACATTATCATATTCTGCACAGCATGCAATGTATTAGCATAAATCTCGGCTATCCCAAGCATTCATTCCATCACCAAAAACTTACACATGTACCGTTAAATGTGAGTGCGTTAAACAAGCGGTAAGTGTTAAGAAAATGCTGAAAAGCCACTGTGATATTCAACATTACCATTACTCTCATAATAATAAGCTTCATCAGGAGGATCATCATTTGTGGATGGATGCGATGGTGGACGGTCAGCAAGCGAAAACATTTCACTAAATCCACTGCTTTTACTTTACATAGTCCATTTTTCCATGCCTGACGTGTTGTAAGTGATAAAAATTGTGATACAAGTCCACAGTGGCATACCACATACTAAGTGGACAAATCTACCACAAATACTCGTCGTCATCACAGAAATCACCCTCATTACAGATTAACGTTTACTATTACTGTGTAGAAGCGGATAAATCTAACGATGAGAAGTTGCTGACCATCAGCCAAGGCAAGACAAGAAATTGGCGACATAAAAAAGGGACTTAACTAAAAAATGTTCGGCTTGTTGTCACTAAAACCAACCGTTGTCAGCAGTTTTAACACCAAATGGTTGTAGGCGTTGTTGCGTATGCGGTGGTGTTGAAGTGAGACACATAAATGAGATAATGAGAGTAGACATTGGAGGAGTATGGTTAGGGCGAACTCTATGATATGTTGAAGGTTTTGGTGGAAACATTATTTTTTGTGAATTCATAGAAAATTGCATTGAAATTAAAAGTCCTAGAGTAGGGACTAAATGGATAGATCGTTGTGAGGCTATGCACTGCGACCTATACATCAATTGTACCCTCGCCCAAGCCGAGTTCCCTGAGCAAGTATAGAATTGTGATCGAAGAGAAATTATGTGCCTACTTTCAAATTTTAGCGATCCAGGGACCCTTAGTCTTTTCTCGCGACTGTATCGCATTCTGCAATATGATCCTTGCTGTCGCAGAGCCGACTGAGGCTATTGACCAAATATATAGTTTGTACATGTGGCTTTTTGTGTACATGTGGCAGTGACCAGTGAGTATGCCTTTTAAAACTTTACGGCTGATTAGGAGGTTAATCATGATTTTATGACGCTTTAAGCGCTAGTTGCTTAACCGCAGTCCTGGAGTTTAACATCCGAGTTGGTTTCTGAAACATTCACCAAATGAACAAAACTTGAAACCGCCGTAAAGTTTACATATTTGGGTTACAAACGTAGTCAAACGTTACTCATTGTTACTTTTGATTCTATGCCAATGTTAGTTTTACATTATGACGCAATTAACATGACAAAAGGTTGACTTGACATTGTGTGACCCTATCTCCATGGTGGGCTCGGGCCCTATGAGCCTTTAGGCCGCTGCCTACCTGGCTCTGTCTGTGGCCCGATACCGAAGCCAAACCAATGCTGTTATTACCTCTACACGATGCAATCTCTCTATGCACTCAAGCACTTTTGCGGATCTCCTCTCAACTGAAGATATTGCCTTGAGCGAGGCCTGACTGTAGCGTAGCTGAGTATAACGAACCTCTCATTAACATAGCATAGTTTCAGGCTAATCTCTGCATCCCCCCCACCCCCCCGGGTTATATCATTGGCCTTGAAAAAGCTTAAACATTTTTCGAGTGGTTTTAACATTTTGACTCTGGCGCTGAAGATCACCGTTTCGTAACTTCGAGGCATCTGTACAACATATAAGGTGTGGTACTACAGGAACGCCTTTAGTGTGGAAGTGCCCCCTTAACCCGTCTATTCTGAAACGCTTTTCAAACTTAATCATCTTCCTGGTGTCATACCTGGGAAGTTTGATGAGTGGAATAAATTCTTTTACTGTCCCCATATTCTGAAGCTCCGTCATTTTGTCTCTCCCAAATTTCTCTTTAGCAATGTTCACTTAAGTGCTCCTGGCTGCCTGCTCAATTACTATGTATAGAGGCGTTAACTCGAGCAGCACTTTGAATGTTTCCCATAATGAAGACAAACGCCAACATTTAAAGCTTGGTGGTTAATTTATGTACAGTCGCCGGAAGAGCTCTTGATTTCCACGCAACTGCTCGATGCACTTGGATGGAGCTCACTATCATTGTGCACATCCATCTTATGATCTTGGGGCTACAATTCCACGATTTCCCTGTTATTATTGCTCTTGTACCGTTTGATGTGATGTTGTGGACGTACTTTCTCCACAGTAGATTACAGTCGAAGTCACTTCCAAGTTCTTACGATTTGCCTCATCCAGTTCAGTGTCCTTCCCCTGTTAAAGAGTACAATGGCCATCCGGTTAGGGTCAGTTCTTAGTCCTGCGTCTGTGCACCATTATTTTTTCAAAGAAGCGGGGATAAATGGCCGACGACGCTGCTTCGAGATTTTCGAAACTTTGTCATGGCAAATATGGTCGATCTGGAGTCATTAGACGGCCACTAGTCAACATTGTTTATCTATCTCACGATCTTTCCTATAGATGTTATAGCCATTGCAAGTTCGACGAGCGGTCTACATGTGGTATCTCTTTTCGTTGGAACATCCAACAAAGGAACAGTGCACCTCCGCAATCCGTATTGCTCTCAAATGGCACCGATTTCGACTAAAACATTAAAAACTGTTTCAATATTAATCATTGCAAATAATTTATTTACTTTATTGGTGCTTAACCGTTTAGACGGTTATGACCGTCCAACAAGAGCGCGTCAGTTGCTTCTTCGATGAGATAACTAGCGCCAATGTGTGAAACCTCGTGCTTCCCCAAACGGTAATTTTTGAAAAAGTTATAGCATTTTGAAAACAAAAACGGTGTTTTTTTTTTAAATTCATAACTTTTTTTGAGTTGGATGAAAAAATTTGAAAAACTTCTGAAAAACATCTTTCGTAAGCTAGAAAAAGAAGAACAACTTTCAGCCAATTTTAAAGGTGTCGGGTTCAAAATTGGTCGAAATGTGACGGAATACCCCATATATAACTATATGCAATAAATGCTGTGGTGTGGCGTCATTTGTGTCCAAATCTATGCTATACTTCAATTGAGATAAATACTTATTTGCTTTGATATTTATTTACGTGAAAGCATTTACGAATAATATCGATTGATTTTTTGCTCATTTATTTGCGTATTTAAAATTAAGCAAGTTTGCTCAAGTGGTGTATATGCTTTACTGCCGATAGCAAGTGGTATAAAGCTTTCTCGATGTAAAAACGTCCGGTGGTCAGTTTAAGTTAACAGCCACAGAAAAAACCTTGGAACAGGACTCCCAGAAATTAGCTGTGGTTAAAGTGAAATGAAAAGCCTTTGGTCGCACACAAATCCCTAGTCCACACGAGTATATAGAATTGGCTGGGGTGCGAAGTCCTGTGTCATTAATGAGAAATGTCAACAGACAAGGGTGAAACCGCTACTTAAGTTGATAACTCTCTGCTAGTATCGAAGAAACTAGTGGGAGTGCTTCGCTGAGCTCTGTTCACGTACCACTTGAACTGTCAAAACTTTTTGACACAGTCAAACACGGCACCATACTCCACGAAATGGAGGTAACATCTCTTCCCCTTTGTCCCTAGTATGTGTATTAGATTGCTTTGTTGTTGCTTGTTCCGGGACTTAAGAAGATGAGAGGCGCGTGATTATTTTCTCAAACAGTCAAGTCACACTAAAGCCTTTGTAATCATGTCTTGACAACACAAAGTCGAATGAATGCCGCATATCTCTCAATGAAATTGCCGAGCACTTCAGTATGAGCCTGACAGCTGATAAGCTGCCCCCCCATGGGATCAGGGGCTTAGAATATACCTCCGGCAGCTATGACTGTCGTAAGAAGCAAAATTGATTCAAGGGGTTGTGTAGCGCAACACTTTCAAGGTGTTGCTAGCATAAAATATAGCTTCTCCAATCCAATTGTCATCCCCACGCACCCATAGCGAATCCTGTTTCTTTAACAGCCGAGGCTTTGCCGACCCCAAGTTCCTCACGGTCATATTAAATAGTTCCAGAAATGGTCGGGCTGGTGCCTTAATGGTGCTTGTTAACGGAACGTACCTGAACTGCATCCGGCAAAGGACCATCAACGTCGGAGTGTACTTATCGCTACAACAACAATGACAGCTCATAGGCTGGTCAGGAGGTGCAATTTTTGACATGAGAGAAATAAGCACAGTATACCAAATTTTTCATTTCACTTACTACTAAAAATTGTGTGGTGGACCCACATGTATTATTCCAATTTGCCAACGGCACCTGCCAAACATAGTAGTGAAATTGCTTAGACGGTTAAGCGTCAACTTGATATTTGTATCAGAACAAGCGTATTTTCACCATAACACAGTGCAATTAATCAAGATTGGATGGTGAACGACTGTTTCATAATGGCAACAGGTTCCAATCAGGCCATCCAAGCTGCCAATGACTTGTTGCAGCTCTGTATACCAAGCGAACCTGGGAAATTTTTTTTAAATGCTGTGACGAAATACGAAGTAATATTGCCATTCCTGCAACCGTATCCGCATATAGTCGGAAGCTTCCGAATCATGTCCGGAGACCCCCATTAGCTGAACTAAATTACTAACCATAGCAAAATAGGAAAGCACACTTCGCAGGGAGAACCCAGGATAATCACTACATACATACGTAATGAACATATGTCCTGCATATTTTGTGTCTCTGGTTGGCAATGTAGAATCAAAGCCTACAACTTCCCTTGGTGTTGTGCAAAATATTAAGCCGCACAACGTTAATAAAATAGTGCCCTACCAACACTCCAATCTCCATTGAGAGACGAGTCTTAGTGAATCCTAATAGTTTCGCAGAGCGCTTTACATTCACAACCAGCCAGAAAGAGCTCGACCCTGGCAAGAGTTAATGTTAGTCTGGCGTTTGCTTAGCTGACCCGAGACCCATCTGGACAAAAGTAGACTATTAGTGGTAAATGGAGTTACAGAGTGACTGCCAATAACCTCCAGCTGCATGCTCAGGTCAAGCAAGGAGATCTGCGCAACAGGGTTGGTGTTATATCCTGGCACAAAAACAAAAGTTTCATTTAAAACCGATGCACAATAGCCTGATTTTAAGGAAATAAAGCCAGTTTTAGTAAAAATTCATGTGTGCCACAGCTCATAAGTTTATATCCGGCGTATCACGGGTTAATTGCGGCTCGAGCTGCAGGCCAACTTCTCAACTCGCGACCAGAGTTGATTGAGAAATATTCGTTGCACGCTTTTTGTCTTTTTGGAGTGGGCAGCAGTGTCTTTTGGGACTCACCAAACCAAAACGCCATGTAAGGGGAATCGTCAGGGAAGAAGGGTACGAAATAGATCTAAATATTCAATTTTCGGTATTGAAAGCGTCCTGGAATCAACTGGCACATGACCGCGCTAATCTCCACTAAGAATGCTCAGAAAGTAAAATTTCGCCAAGAAGAAAGGTTTGAGAGCACACGCCAGCTACAAACTGATATGTGTATCTTATCAGCTTCCTTCAAACGGAATACCTCGATAAATGTGTGTGAGCTTGTACATGTTTAGCTTTATCCGCTAAAATACAAGCAAAATCTAATATGCAGGAAATTGCAATTTCCTAATTTTCTTGCATCTTTCGTATGACTACAAATTACCGAATCATGTGTGAAAATAATGTGCAGGAAAAAAACATACAGATTAATCCTTTTTGAAATCCTATGTTTGCTTGAGATCCATGATATATACTAGAGATGGTTGATAAGTTAAGGGTCTTGTTTTTTTTTTTTTTAATTTAATGGGAGTTATACCCGTGTCACAAGAGCATGTGGGAGCATTTAAACTAATCTCACCCTTCCCTTGGCAGTCTTTCTGAGCCTTTTTTCTACAGGTCTTTCCAGATCCTTTGTAAAGGTGCTTACTCAGAAAGGGACACATGACGAGATGGATGGAAAAACTCTCCAGATAACTGAATATGGTACCGGTGTTAATAAAAACTGAAAGCTTGTCTAACGAAGCAGCCAACCGTTTCAAAAAGAATTGATAAAAGGTCCAATGGATGGAATTGTAGGTCTCAATCGTCCTAGAAACGGCAACAAGGAATTCGAAAATAACTCTGGCCCAAATTCGATTGAAGTAGATCCGAAAAGTGGTGGAAAAAATAACGGAAGGCAATTGTCTAAGAGCTATGTTGTTGTTGCTGATGTTGTAGCGATAACGATACTCCCCGAAGGCCTTGGGGAGTGTTATCGATGTTGATGGTCCTTTGCCGGATACAGATCCGGTAAGTTCCGGTAACAAGCACTATTAATACACCAGCCGAACCATCTCGGGAACGATTTAGTATGACCACATGAAATCTTCTAAGCCATACCGCCCTCCCATCCATAGATCCATAAACAACTTGGGGTCGCCAGAACCTCGGCAGTTAAAGAAACAGGATTCGCCAAGGGTAGATGCGGTTGAAAATTGGGTTGGAGAAGCTATATCTTGCGCTGGCAACCCCTTGAATGGGTGCGCTACACAATTCCTTGAATCAATTGGGTATTTTAGTCGCCTTTTACGATAGGCATACTTGCCTCGGGTATATTCTATACGCCATAACCCGCTGAGGTGTCTAAGAGCAATCAAAAAGCGTAGGGCGCTGTAACTTGAACTGGTGAACGGTCTAAGGTTTAAACCACCTAGATGATTATTCCGAATTCAACAAAGCCACCAGTCATCAGTGTTGTGTGATAATTGATGCCAGTTTCATTGACCATGGTAAAAGAAAGTACTTCTTCACCTTGATATTATCAAAGAAGCGCGGATTTCCGCGTTCTTTTAAGTTGAAATTGGGAGCATCCTTATTTATAGGCATTATAAACTAACTTAACAAAAATCAAGAACTTTCATAGCGCGCATTTCTTTCTTTTCTCTCTCCTTTAGTTCTTCTACTTCTTCTCATCTTTTTCACTCTTCCTATTTTATTAGCTACTCCGCACACATTTTTACCCCATTTCTGCAATTCCTTCCCTTTTCGGACACTCTATGCCAATAGCACTCACTTTTAGTCTCACTCAGCCTGTAGTTTCTCTCCCCCTTTTTTTTTTGCGGAGCGTTAAAAATGCCCAATGCACCTTAATTGGTGCCATCGTAGCAACCGTGTGTCCGTAGACTAAAAAACAGCCCAGTTTTGGAACCGTCGCCCACCCCGGTACCACTTTCGCATTACTACAGGGTGGCGTTCCATATTTCCCATTTTTTAAGAGCCTCCTATTGTCCCCGCGTCCAGGTTCCCGCTATTTGCTCTGAGTGTCGATTTAATCGGCACTGTTTCGCCTGCGCTCTCGCTAAGCATCCATCAGGCGTGCCATGACTTTAAATACCTTTTGTAATTGCACATTTGTAATACAAAATTTCTAGTAATATGTTCCTCCTCACCTATGCAAGGTGAGTCTTTCCTCGTGAAAGCAGGGGCAGTGGAACATGACGTGTTTTGCTTTTTCTAACTCGGTGGTACACATTGGGCAAAGAGGATATTCCTCTTTCCTATGCTTCCACAAATACTCCTCGAAACCGCCATGTCCACTCAGTGTATGCGTGAGATGGCAATTCAGTTCGCTGTGTTTCTACTCATTCCATTGAACGTGAAGGCCCAACGTCCTTTACTCGAGGCCTACCATCGTTCTTGCCACTTAGCTATTCTTTGTGTCCTTGCTTTTTTCTTGGCGTCTTCCGATGGTCGCTCGATATTAGAGTTATACAGATCGGCCATTTCCAATAAGTCCACTGGGATTTTTCGGGTTAGGAGCAGAATCACGTCGTCGGACACCACCCGATAAGCACTTGCTATTCTTATAGCTGCAAGTCGGTATGCTGCTAATATGTGTATCTATGACTGATCCGTTTAGATCCGTACCATACTGGTGCTGCACATAGTATTATCGAGCTGGTTACTGTTGACTATAGCTTACGGGTAGCTTCGCTTAGACCACCAATGTTAGGCATTATTCGCATAAGTGCCCCATGAACTTTGGTAATTTTCTAACCCACCGCTCTGAAGTGCTCTTTGAAAGTTAACTTAGAGTCAAGGTGCACTCCTAAGTATTTTAGAGAATCCTTTAAGATGATTTGATGATCCCAAACAGTTAAGACTAACTCATTCGCCGACCGTTTGGAGCTTATTAATCCGCTTCTGTCTTTTGGCTAGTTAACTCCAGTCCCGTATTGTTCAGCGATTCATTTATTCTTCCTACGGCGTCACTACATACTGCTGGAAGCAGGTCCAGTTTCTTGGCCACTACTATCACTGCAATATTATCAGCATATCCCACAATTTGCGTGTTTTCTGATGGATCAATCTTTAGAACCCCGTCAGCACTCAGCCTGGAATTCCTCTCCCCTCTGCTATTACTTCTGCACCTACGTATCTACCATGTCCTTCCCTTTATCCTTTACCATTAACCTTAACTTCTTCAATAAATGCCATTTTATTGAATAGGCTTGTAAATTTTCGTGAAAATTATATTGCATATATTAACTTAATTTTCAGAAGTTTTTCATCCACTTCCCCTAACATTACCTCTTCCACCCTATTTGCCTTGAGTTATTTGCAAACAGCTATAGTACCTAACCACGCCTACTTTCAATACTTATTGGAGATTTATAAATATTGATATCACTGTAGATGATTATATAACTGGACAGAGGGACCCAAACCATCCTGAAGTTGTGCCTCTACCACAGAAACTTCTTCAGGAGGTTTCCCGACCTCTATATCAAAATCTCTCTTATAACTATAGATGAATTCAACCATGGGGATTCAATTGGCTGTTAAGCACAATACAAATCCTTACAGTTTCCTCAATATACAGATTTAGCCGGCGGGGCTCTGACGACCTGAGAGGCTTAATGTGGACTTACTGAATCGTGTTCAATTGAAAATAATATATCACGCGTAAATTTTATAATCTGCATGCAAGCAGCAAACGTAAAATAGTAAATATTAAACAGAATGAACGGTAAGTGTTCCCAGAAATTTTATGGTGCGAAATTCCAATGCATTCAAAACCAAACAACAAAGTGTGTACGTGTAGAATAAACTTTCATCAAAGTCTTTTTGCAGAAGGGTAAAGTAAAGTACATAGTTGAAACACCATTTGCATTGCTAAGCAGCGATTTAGCTTCGAAATATTCTCCTAATTGGCTGTGATGGCACCCGAGGGAGTTGTAATGCAAGTGACAGTCCAACCCAATCGCAACGTAAAGTTCCAACAGGGAATGAGGCACAAAAGGAGTTAGTGGTCATGCGATGCGTGCACTGGCATACAATTTCCGTTTAGTGTAAGTTTGTATGTGTATAGAAATGTGTGTGTGAGTACGAGGGTAGTTGAGATGTATGAAAAGCTATCTGGTAGTTTGTTCTACTCGATGTTGTTGACCAGCATTTCGTTTGTGCGGCCAATTTTATAATGTGTACTCTGCCTGCCATTGTTGTTGCTTTTAATGCAGAGTCCATAAACCGCCCGCATATCCATTTGGAAGCCCATATCTGTTAACGTTTAACAGTTTAAGGTTTAATTTTATTTGTTTTGCAGTCTCTTAAGTATCTACACAGAGTGTGCATAGAAACAAAACTGGAAAAATTGAAGGTAAATCAGGTATAAGTCGTGGTTTGCGTCTAGACTTTTTTACGTGAATTTTCCTATTCGAGACTGCTGATATTGTTTACAATTAGTTCGGATCCAATAAGGTCTGCTTTCGGAACCAATTCGGGATTTTTTCTGTTAATTAGTAGAATGCTTTTAGGACCATTTTAGATCAATTGGGATTAAATTTAAACTATTGCAGGGTCATCTCAAAATCACTTCCGGGCCATTCGGGATTATACGAGCAAATTTCAAAATATTGCTTAGAATGTTTTTGGGCAAAATGTTAATATTATTGTGTAGCAACTTTTGAGTCACAGCTGATTTCGGTCGTAATTCGGCCATGAGAGGATTAAATGTTGTGACTATTTCTGAAATACTGCCTGACAAGTTCTAGCAAATTATGTATTGTTTACACTCTATTTCACCTTATTTGAAACTTTTCGGCACCGAGTCACATCGGGAAGTAATGGTATCCTTACAGCAGGAAGGGCACTTCTGCGGTATCTTGTCAGACAGTCAGTAAAGTATGATCAAGATAAATTCGGTAAAAGTTACTAGAGACAGCGCTTTAAACAGAGGCCCTAGCCAGTAGAGCGACGATAGCGGATCGTCAGTTAGATCGGTGTGGAAATACGAGCACGAAATAGAGAGGGGAGGAGAGCTCTATCTCAGTAAAGGCAGCGCTGAAGAGGTTTGTCTGGCGATTGGAAGCAAATCGAAAACATTTCGAGTAGGAAGAGCTCATAGGCATCTACTCAGCGCAGATGAATGTAGGGAGTCGCTAAAGATATGATGTCTGCACATCGAGAACTGCAAGGCAGAGAAAAGGAAGAAATAGTGATATCAAACAAATTTCACTAATAAAACAAAGGCTAAGAGAGTGATTAAGAAGTCAGTAGGAGGCAACAAAGAAACACACGGAGGAGCAAATTGAAGATAACGCAGTGATGCTGCTAGATCGCAACAATCCATATGGGTAGATTCCATAAGAGTTGGAGATTTGGAGAGAGAGATAGCTGCTTATTTATTTATTTTATTTATTTATTTATTTATAAATTTCAAACACAACAACCATAAGTTTTATTTACAGTGTTTGCTTAGTATCATAATCAAAATGGTACGGAACTAAGTGAACGATCCACTTCCCTCTCAGGGCTCATCCCCACGATTAATTAGTGTTGAGGTTGGAGGACGCGCTGTGCTAGTTACTGCTGCAGAACCCAAGGATACCGGCACAGGGCTGGAAGATACCTCCCGTATCTCAGCCAACGGAGGATTGTCATCAATGCTTAGTAACCTAGAAGCGGGAGAGATACACATTTACTTGAAAAGCTGTAAATAACTGAATAACGAAAGAAGGTAGAAATGCTGGAGGAGAAAAGCATCTAACAAAGTAATGTGGCTCCAGGAGCCGTGGCTATCATCTGAAAGGCAGCATTTTGCTTAAGATATCTGAGGTAGCGAACTGGTTAAAATATCAGAATTTGCATATAATAAACTGAGTCAACTTGAAGAGGTTTCATCGGTGGAAGAGATGGAGGTGAGCAGTAACATCATTGCCTAAACCTTAATAAATGCTGTCACTGCAATTGTGCATACAATAAAATAAAGTGCAGTCTTAAGACTTTCCAGAGTAATATCAACACTAATTTCAAATTTATCACCAAACTTAACAATTGTAGTAAGGACAATTACCGATTGACGAACAGGCACACCAGTGGCTGTGGGTGAGGTCGGTGGTGAAATACCCCGCCCAAGACGACAATCTAGCCTAGGACACAAGGATAGCTGCCCGCCCGCCGCTCATTACCATATAACAAGTTAGCCACGTAATAATAATGCCTAATAATAATCTAATATGTCTTCGCAATCATTCGTCAAAAACTATATCGAGAAATTTTTAAATAAACCAAAAAATAATTGCGAAATGGTGCCGGTGCCGACTTTCATATTCGTCTTGAAACTGTGTTAAAGTATTGAAGTATCAAATTTCAAGCAGCTTCAAAAGTCATTTAGAATAGATTCCGTGCTAATCCTAGAGACAGTAATGAAGCTAGCCCCTAAACAGCACTGAAATCAAACCGAAAATATTGTGGCGAATATTAGCATCACTATGCTCTTAGTAAATAATCACAGCAACAAAAAAAGCAAGCAGCCACACTTATGCACAAGGTAACGAAGAATATTCCGTACACATAAACAGCAGCCTGAAGCAGAGAGATTATGTAGCAGGCAGCTAAGAGCATAATTATGGCTAGAAGAAAAGCATAAACTATAGATATACGTGTACATATATAGCTAAAGATCCAAGCATGAGATAAAACTGTTCTAGAAGGCATGTGCGTGAAACGTATAGACCTAAGGAGAAATGGTCGAACGAGGTAACCGAGAGTATAAAACCAGCGCAAGCTGAGGAATCAGTAATCAGTTTGATTTAAGCACGTTATTAGTTGTGAAGTATAATTGTGAAGTACTACTCCAAAGTAGTCTAATTAAGGCCGTTTTGCAATACTGAATATTGGAGTTATTTATGTCGTTAATATTCTGAAAGAACTTCGAAAGATTCTTCAAAATAATGCCAACAAAATCTTCGCAAAAATTGTATGATATGACTAAAAGCCCTGTCTCTTACATTGCACGTATTTTTATGGAGAACGGCAGTTCGAGCGACACTAGCGCCATCTGACATGAAAAAGTAGCCAACTTCCAACTTTTGTTGCAAGCAAAGCATTAGAAGAAGAATTTCACATTTGATTTGGCTAAGGGTGCTTTCACACTTTGCAAGTGAAATTATTTTTCCCACTCTTTGGTACTTTTCAAACGTTTTTCAGAATTATAAACTGTACTTAAACAAAAGAAGAGGAGGCAAAATATATTAGCAAGTATTTTACCTGTATAGTGAGAATGTTTATAACAGTGCTTCGCGAAATTTCGTATGTGAATAGGCAAGGAGAAACAAAAAAAAATTGCTAAGTCTGAAGTTCCTTTCTTTTTACAAATGCCTGATCTTGGTTGATTGTGGCGATGTTACTGGAATGCATAAGACTGCAAGTTCTAGTGAATTTCGTTTGTATTTACATGTTTTCTATTGAACGACGACAATACAAAAACAAGTAAGAACGTCACTGTCTTCGGCTGTGCCGAAGACTTCATACCTTTCATGAATGGGGCTGAACAATAATCTTATCCCGCTCGTAATCTCCGAATAATCGGATGTATAAGATAAGAAATATATAGTGAACAGATCTACATACCTTAACGATTTTTAAGATAAATATAAAATAAAAAACAGGTAGGTACTTTGTGTGAGGATGCAAAGTTTCAGGTTTTTTGTGGTCTGCGTGTAAAAACTATGACAACGAATCACGTATTTCAACAATATATGACGTAAACGTAACTATTTGATGAAATTTGATGAATTTTGAGGCTTCTAGCCGTAAAAAGGGGGCAAAAATTAGAGTTTATATACCAGAGTATATATACCAACGATCTCTATGATTTTTTCAGACAACAATATATGCTATATAAGTAAGCATATGGTGAAATTTGAAGCTTCTAGCTGTTAAAATGGGGAAGAAATTGCGCAAAGTTTCTTATCTGAACAATCGGTTGTATGAGATATATACTATATATACCACCGGTATCTATGATTTTCTCAGACAACAATATATGCTATACACGTTAGCATTTGGTGAAATTTGAAGCTCCTAGCTGTTAAAATGAGGCCGAAATCGCAAAAAAAATATATATATACTATATATATATATACTATATATACCATCATATATATATTATATATATCACCGATCTCTATGATTTTTTGACACAACAATACATACTATATACGTAAGCAATCGGTGAAATTTGAAGCTTATAGCTGTTAAAATGGGGTAGAAATTGCGAAAAGTTTCTTATCTGAACAATCGGTTGTATGAGATATATACTATATATACAACCGATCTCTATGATTTTTTCAGACAACAATATATGCTATATACGTAAGCAATCGGTGAAATTTGAAGCTTATAGCTGTTAAAATGGGGTAGAAATTGCGAAAAGTTTCTTATCTGAACAATCCGTTGTGTGAGATATATACTAAATATACAACCGATCTCTATGATTTTTTCAGACAACAATATATGCTATATACATAAGCAATCGGTGAAATTTGAAGCTTATAGCTGTTAAAATGGGGTAGAAATTGCGAAAAGTTTCTTATCTGAACAATCGGTTGTATGAGATATATACTATATATACAACCGATCTCTATGATTTTTTCAGACAACAATATATACTATATGCGTAAGCATTCGGTGAAATTTGAAGCTTATAGCTGTTAAAATGGGGTAGAAATTGCGAAAAGTTTCTTATCTGAACAATCGGTTGTATGAGATATATACTATATATACAACCGGTCTCTATGATTTTTTCAGACAACAATATATGCTATATACGTAAGCAATCGGTGAAATTTGAAGCTTATAGCTGTTAAAATGGGGTAGAAATTGCGAAAAGTTTCTTATCTGAACAATCCGTTGTGTGAGATATATACTAAATATACAACCGATCTCTATGATTTTTTCAGACAACAATATATGCTATATACATAAGCAATCGGTGCAATTTGAAGCTTATAGCTGTTAAAATGGGGTAGAAATTGCGAAAAGTTTCTTATCTGAACAATCGGTTGTATGAGATATATACTATATATACAACCGATCTCTATGATTTTTTCAGACAACAATATATACTGTATGCGTAAGCAGTCGGTGAAATTTGAAGCTTATAGCTGTTAAAATGGGGTAGAAATTGCGAAAAGTTTCTTATCTGAACAATCGGTTGTATGAGATATATACTATATATACAACCGATCTCTATGATTTTTTCAGACAACAATATATACTATATGCGTAAGCATTCGGTGAAATTTGAAGCTTACAGCTGTTAAAATGGGGCAGAAATTGCGAAAAGTTTCTTATCTGAACAATCGGTTGTATGAGATATATACTATATATACAACCGATCTCTATGATTTTTTCAGACAACAATATATGCTATATACATAAGCATTCGGTGCAATTTGAAGCTTATAGCTGTTAAAATGGGGTAGAAATTGCGAAAAGTTTTTTATCTGAACAATCGGTTGTATGAGATATATACTATATATACAACCGATCTCTATGATTTTTTCAGACAACAATATATGCTATATACGTAAGCAATCGGTGAAATTTGAAGCTTATAGCTGTTAAAATGGGGTAGAAATAGCGAAAAGTTTCTTATCTGAACAATCGGTTGTATGAGATATATACTATATATACAACCGATCTCTATGATTTTTTCAGACAACAATATATGCTATATACATAAGCATTCGGTGCAATTTGAAGCTTATAGCTGTTAAAATGGGGTAGAAATTGCGAAAAGTTTCTTATCTGAACAATCGGTTGTATGAGATATATACTATATATACAACCGATCTCTATGATTTTTTCAGACAACAATATATGCTATATACGTAAGCAATCGGTGAAATTTGAAGCTTATAGCTGTTAAAATGGGGTAGAAATTGCGAAAAGTTTCTTATCTGAACAATCGGTTGTATGAGATATATACTATATATACAACCGATCTCTATGATTTTTTCAGACAACAATATATGCTATATACATAAGCATTCGGTGCAATTTGAAGCTTATAGCTGTTAAAATGGGGTAGAAATTGCGAAAAGTTTCTTATCTGAACAATCGGTTGTATGAGATATATACTATATATACAACCGATCTCTATGATTTTTTCAGACAACAATATATGCTATATACGTAAGCAATCGGTGAAATTTGAAGCTTATAGCTGTAAAAATGGGGTAGAAATTGCGAAAAGTTTCTTATCTGAACAATCGGTTGTATGAGATATATACTATATATACAACCGATCTCTATGATTTTTTCAGACAACAATATATGCTATATACATAAGCATTCGGTGCAATTTGAAGCTTATAGCTGTTAAAATGGGGTAGAAATTGCGAAAAGTTTCTTATCTGAACAATCGGTTGTATGAGATATATACTATATATACAACCGATCTCTATGATTTTTTCAGACAACAATATATACTATATGCGTAAGCATTCCGTGAAATTTGAAGCTTATAGCTGTTAAAATGGGGTAGAAATTGCGAAAAGTTTCTTATCTGAACAATCCGTTGTGTGAGATATATACTAAATATACAACCGATCTCAATGATTTTTTCAGACAACAATATATGCTATATGCATAAGCAATCGGTGCAATTTGAAGCTTATAGCTGTTAAAATGGGGTAGAAATTGCGAAAAGTTTCTTATCTGAACAATCGGTTGTATGAGTTATATACTATATATACAACCGATCTCTATGATTTTTTCAGACAACAATATATGCTATATACGTAAGTATTCGGTGAAATTTGAAGCTTCTTGCTGTTAAAATGGGGCTAAAATTTGCGAAAATATATATATATATATGCTATATATATATACTATATATACCACCATATATATACTATATATACCACCGATCTTTATGATTTTTTCAGACAACAATATATGCTTTATACGTAAGTATTCGTTGAAATTGGAAGCTTATAGCTGTTAAAATGGGGTAGAAATTGCGAAAAGTTTCTTATCTGAACAATCGGTTGTATGAGATATATACTATATATACAACCGATCTCTATGATTTTTTCAGACAACAATATATGCTATATACGTAAGCAATCGGTGAAATTTGAAGCTTATAGCTGTAAAAATGGGGTAGAAATTGCGAAAAGTTTCTTATCTGAACAATCGGTTGTATGAGATATATACTATATATACAACCGATCTCTATGATTTTTTCAGACAACAATATATGCTATATACATAAGCATTCGGTGCAATTTGAAGCTTATAGCTGTTAAAATGGGGTAGAAATTGCGAAAAGTTTCTTATCTGAACAACCGGTTGTATGAGATATATACTATATATACAACCGATCTCTATGATTTTTTCAGACAACAATATATACTATATGCGTAAGCATTCCGTGAAATTTGAAGCTTATAGCTGTTAAAATGGGGTAGAAATTGCGAAAAGTTTCTTATCTGAACAATCCGTTGTGTGAGATATATACTAAATATACAACCGATCTCAATGATTTTTTCAGACAACAATATATGCTATAGGCATAAGCAATCGGTGCAATTTGAAGCTTATAGCTGTTAAAATGGGGTAGAAATTGCGAAAAGTTTCTTATCTGAACAATCGGTTTTATGAGATATATACTATATATACCACCGATCTTTATGATTTTTTCAGACAACAATATATGCTTTATACGTAAGTATTCGTTGAAATTGGAAGCCTCTAGCTCTTAAAATAGGGCAGTAATTACGAAAAGTTCCTTATCTGAACAATCGGTTGTGGGGGATATATACTATGCATACGACCGATCTCATCAATTTTTCCAGGCAACAATATGTGCAATATACGAAAGTATATGGTGAAGTTTGAAGCTTCAATCTGTTAAATTGGGTAAGATATTACAAAAATCCTCTTTTGCTGAAAAATCGGTTGTATGGAGGATATATGCTATAGTGGTCAGATCCGGTCGGTTCCGACAAATGTTTAATCGGACACCCAAATACACCCGCTCACCAAATTTTATCAAGATATCTCAAAAATTGAGGGACTAGTTTGCATACAAACAGACAGACGGACAGACGGACAGACGGCCATGGCTAAATGAACTCAGCTCTTCAACCTGATTATTTCGGTATACTTAATGGTGGGTCTACCTATTTTCCTTTAAGGACTTACAATTTTCGGTTTCGTGACGAAATTAATATACCATTTCATTTTCATGAAAGGTATAACAACCATTTCCTTCGTTTCTTTGCTCACTCTGCCTATGAACGACTTTCCTTCGGTATCGGTTTATCAGCACAATCAATGTTTTATTGTTTGGATATTTGCTAGTTGGTTAAACAGCTTTGCCATTTCGCTAACATGAACTGGGCGAAAAGGTCTCTCAAAAGATGATGATCCTTTTATTTTTACGCTGTATCTCCTCGGTAGCTAAATGCTGTTCTATGCAGTTCAGTTCTTTGGAAAAACATTTAGTTTTACCAAAAATAAATTTTTTGGTTTTTTTTCTTGCCTCAGCAGTTTATTATTTGCGTTTATTTTATTACACATTTTCGGGTTACTTTATGTAATTTGTTGCGCGGTCAGCAAGGAATTTTCGTATGCCATGAGGTCTTATCACTGCTGGTTCACTGTTTTGCCCAAGAAAAACAAAAAATAATCTAATCGTTTTTAACGCTTGAATAAAACCCAAATTAGCATTTTGCTGGCTGGATGTCTAGTTAGCGATTTGTTGTTTGTTATTATTGTTTTCATATTAAGTACACATTAATTTTTCTGGTTCACATAGTTAACGGCTTATTTGTTTACCATTTTGTATAATTACATTAAAAAAAATCTACTCGTTTAACCAGTTGGCAATCAATACACATGTTAAGATAGGAGTGTGAAATTTTTCCTTGGCGAGTGCCTTTATTTTCGCAACTTTTGTTATGAGAGGTTGCATACAAAATTGGTGGGACGGACCTACATGATAAAGATCCAAAATTACATCCATCGCAGTTTTTTCAAACGGCGCTTATAAAGAAATCTTAAGGTTATGGTTAGGTATGGTTGAACGCGCAGGTCCATAAGGACCTCACATAGACTATATGAGTCCGTAGTGTAACCACAACTTTTTTAATGGCCAAACTGAAATCCACTATCAAAAACCAGGAACTATGTTATAAAATAACTGCGTCCTCTTAGAAAGTATTAGAAGCTTTCTAGGACTTAAGCTACTTGCTGCTTCTGGATCTGACAGCTGTACCACTCCTAATAGCTGGAGTCTTAGCCTGGCAAGCGCAGAGCACGAGCACAAACCATGCTCGATCGTTTCCTCCTCCAACCCGCACCTCCTACATCTGATAATATAACTGACCAAGCCTAATTTAAAGTCATGTGACGCCAGAAGGCAATGTCCAGTCATCATGGCTTTAATGAGACTACAGTTCTCGCTTTTAAATGATAGAAGTAACTTTGTTAGTCTAAGGTTTTAAGACCTACACATGAACTTCGGCACTTTGCAGCCGCACGCTTGGGTCCACGCCTTTCCCGCTTGGTCGATCATGTGCACCTTTCGCCTTGTTTTAATCTCGCCCAATCTAATTGGGACATCTACGAAGCAAGCTTCGAGTGATGCGCCCTTTTTAGCTAGTTCATCAGCTTTTTTAATTCCCATCTATACCCATATGCTTTTGGACCTAATATAGATGCATGCTTGACCCTATTCCGATTCTTTCCAGAGATTGCTTCTACTCTTACACAATTTTAGATTCTATGCTAATTGCCGCTTGGCTGTCAATATAAAAATTGACGCTTCTGCCGTTTAAGCTATTTTCCAGTGTATCTACTGCTTTGGATACGGCTACTACTACTCGAGCGACGACGACGACGACGACGAGGCAAGCGCTGACAAAAATTTAACAACTGACGAGTGTGTGCATCAGGGGAGCTATGCGCACATGCCGCAAAACAGCGCTTGAAGCAATACCTGACCTTACCCTGCTACACAAAGCGGTAGAGCAGTCAACCAAGCTATCCCTCCTGAATACCGCCAAGGAGGGCTCGGGCAAAGATAAAGTTATATCATCGCAGAACATGGAGGAACGTAGAACGAAGATCCCAATCTTTCAACTCCCGAGGGATGATATCATCAGGCAGGTATTTGTTGAGAAAAGGTATAAGGTAGAATTGGGAGACAAGATTACATGGAATGAAAGGAGACTGGAAAACATCCAACGACTACACAAGATCGTATGGTACAAATATATATAATAATAACGTAAAAAAGCAAGAAAAATTAAAAATTAGTAAAAATCCGTTGTGTGATAAGAAATTACTATGTAGATTAGTATTATATACTTCATTATAAATAAAAAATAAATGTAAGGCGCGATAACCTCCGAAGAGATCTAAGGCCGAGCTTCTCTTCCAATTTGCGTCGTGCTCCTCTTGATTCTTCCCTACAAGTTGGCCGGACGGGACCTACATGTTTTATGCCGACTCCGAACGGCATCTGCAAGGCAGATGAGTTTTCACTGAGAGCTTTTCATGGCAGAAATACAATCGGAGCGCTTGCCAGACACTGCCGAGGGGCGACCCCGCTTAGAAAAATTTTCTTCTAATTGAAAAATCTTATTTCTAAAATTTTGATGTTGCTTTGCCCGGGAGTTGAACCCAGGGCATACGGTGTGATAGGCGGAGCACGCTACCATCACACCACGGTGCCCCCCCCCCTGGAACCTGGAATTATTAATTACATAAGAGGCTGCTGGCAAAGATCTCCGAGAGAGGGACATGAATTTACATTTATTGAGGTTAAGCGGCATTGAATTCACGTTGCACCAGGTAACTAGGCAGTTTAAATCTGTTTGAAGCAAGGGACGTTCTTCGATAGACGCATAAGACCTAAACAGTTGTACATCATCGGCATACATTGAGATTTTGGAATATTTTATTGTGGTACAAATATCATTAATAAATAGCAAGAACAGAATTGGACCTAGATGACTGCTCTGTGGGACGCCAGAGGGAACATCAAAGACATTGGAAAGAGTATTTTTAAAAATAACTTTTTTGCGTTCGACCGCAGAGATACGACGAGATCCACTGGGTGAGACCAGGTTGCCGATTAAGCCGATTAAGCCTGTAGATAAGTAAGGAATGGGATAATTTGTCAAATGCTTTACTGAAATCGGTATAAACCACATCGGTGTGAAGATTTTCTCTATATCCATTAGAAACATGAGTTGTGAATTCGAGTTTATTGGTAATGGTAGATTTGCCTTTACAGAATTCATGTTGCTGTTCTGAAATCAAAGTAGAAATGGAAAAAGTTAGCTGGTTGGTAACTATAGCTTCAAACAACTTTGGGATGGCCGACAACTTGGCAATTCCTCGATAGTTTTCCACACACGACCTATTGCCACTCTTGTGGAGGGGTACGAGAAAAGATTCCTTCCAAGCATAAGGAAAAATTCCACGTTTTAGGGACAGATTGAATAAATCAGTTAGGGGCTGATAAATGTGTTCAGCACATTTTTTAAGAAAGGAAGTGGGAATTAAATCAGGACCGTACTTGTAAGATTCCTTCAAAGGCGTTAAATATGAAATATATATATGTTAAGTTGAAATGGATATTCATTTGAAAAAGAGTTAAGTTCAGCGGAATAGTTGGACTTGAAAAATTGTGCAAATAAATTAGCAATATCTTGGTCCTCAGTACTCAATAGGCATCGAAAAAGTAGTTTTATCGAAATACCCCCCCGAAAGTTTTGGGGAGTGTTATCGATGTTGATAGTCCTTTGCCGGATATTGGTGGGGTACATTCCGGTAACAACCACCATTAAGGGAACGATTAGTATGATCACATTAAATTTTCAAGTCCAACCCTTTTTTACCCAGACAGCTTTAAAACCCCAGATGCTCCTAAAAAATAACCTTGGGTGGGCCCAAGACCTTGTGTGTATTATCGGATTTACATAGAACGTTTTGCCGCCTTGTCTAACAGGTGTATATTTGTAGTTTATGCGTTTCTCATAGTCATATGCGTGTGTATGTGTGAGAGATCTCTTCATTGCCCTGTACATAAGTGTTGCTAGCTTAAATGTGTACATATATATACGAGTGGCTGCTTCATGTTTTTATTGTTGCGTGGTTATTTACTAACAGCCTAGTGATGTCAACATTCGCCACAATAGCTTAACTTTAGCCTCGCTGTACTTTCACAAACTTTTGTAGCGAGTGCGGTCATGCATTGAACTCATGTGTGAGGCAAACCAACGCAATAAAGCATTCCACCCAAATCCGGCATAAGTCCGCCTTTATGGTGCTGTCAAAGCGTCAATACAGTCCAACAAATTAAAACGCAGCGGCTGCGCTGGCTAGGCCATGTTATGCGAATGAAAGATGACGCTCCGGCCAAGAAATTATTTCTATCGGAACCCGCTTATGGAAGCAGAAGTAGAGGGCGGCCCCCACTCCGTTGTAAGGACCAGGCGGAAAACGATTTAAACTCCCTTGGTGTGACTAGTTGGCGCCGGTTGGCATAGAGAAGGAGCGACTGGCGCGCCTTGTTGGACGGCTATATCCGTTTACACGGTTAAGCGCCAATTAAGTAAGTAAGCAAAGCGTCAAAGCAAAGCAACGCGACAAGATTTCTGTGTAAGTCCATCCTATATGTGTTCAATAAATGTTGAAAAATACAATAACCACATAACAACTTTCTACTGTTTCTCTTGAGGGAAGTAAAATTTTTGATTTCCGCCTTTGTTTTAGTAATACCGGGGCCAAAACGCGTCCTATAATACCTATCGCGTCATTTTTGAAAGAAGTAAACTCCTATTGTTAATTATATATTTAAAAACAAGTACCGATATAAGTAAGAATCGCTATTTTTGATCCGCACTTTGTTTTTTTTTTCAATGCTACTAGGAAGTACAGTTATCGAAACTTTCATGGTATCGTTTCATTCCTACACGTAGCGCGCACCTAAACCCGAAGTAAATCATAATGCAGTCCCAGGTACGTGGGGGTGGGATGTAAGTTTAGTGGCCCATCAATAAGTACACCGTCTGTCTGTTTGAACGCAAACTATGTAGTCCCTTAATTTTCGAGATATTTGGATAGAACATGGTGAACAAGCATAGCTTGATGTCCGATAAGAAATTTATTGGATCGGATCACTATAGCGTATATCACCTATAAAACCGATTATTCAGATATGAGGGTTTTCGTAATTTCTGCTTTATTCTAAGCGCTAAAATCTTCAAATTTCACCTAATGCTTACGAATATGGCAACATCATTGCTGTATACATTGAAAGAAATTATGCCAGTAAAATCAACAAATCGGTTCTGTTGTTCTTGACTTAACGGAGATTCGGTGAAATTGATCGAATTATGGTTAATTCGACCGAGTTCTTTGCCAAGCGAACAAATTAGTTTAGTCATTTCAACAGAAAGAAATTGTCGCTCTTAAGTTAACAAAATTTTTGTAAAATTGACAGATTCCTAATCAATCTAACTGATTTTTCTGTTAACACAACTGATCTCACTGGTCATATCAGCGGCGATCAACTCTCAATACTTGAGCAAATTTAAAAGAGAAGTTTACGCTCACTGCGCTCTCTACTTTGTACTTAAGTATGCTGTGTACTTATTGTATGCACATATCTACGTATGTATATGGTGGCCGCCGTGGTGTGATGGTAGCGTGCTCCCCCTACCACACCGAAGACCCTGGGTTCACACCCCGGGCAAAGCAACATAAAAATTTTAGAAATAAGGTTTTTCAATTAGAAGAAAATTTTCTTAAGCGGGGTCGCCCCTCGGCACTGTTCGGAAAGCACTCCGAGTGTATTTCTGCCATGAAAAGATCTCAGTGAAAACTCATCTGCCTTGCAAATGCCGCAACATACATAGGTACTTTCCTACAAAGCTGTCTCAACAACTTTTTTTGTTCATTTGACTACTAAAACGGTAAATCACGAATCAACGATTTGTACGCAGTTGATTCAACATCTTGTTGCGATGGATAAAAATTGGCAGAAATTTCGGTTAAATTGGGCCGTATTTCGGTTGATTTTACCAGTCTTTTTCTTTCAGTGTTCTACGTCTATTGATAATTCATTCTGACGTCGAAATATCAGGTAAATATACTAAAGTGAACAAAGAATACCAAATTGGTTATTCAATCCGGCCTTGAGCTCAATTATAAAAAATAAAGAAAAAATAAATACAGTAAAATCTCTCCTAACGGACACCTTCAATAAGCGGACACGTCCCTTGGCCGGACAATTTTTCATTTGCGTTCGGACTGTTTCTTAGCGGATGCAGACATTTATATGTAATAAAATTGGATCAAAAACATCTCTCGGACGGACCCGAACCCCTCGTAAATGAACATGTTTTGGAAGTGTCGTAGTGTGATGATCAAACGGTTAGCTCTCCCTCGAATATTCAAAAACGCATATAACTATCACCTTCGCTTATTTGAAATAATTTGTAATTAATAAAATAAAAATTTAATAATTGGCTGGATCTCAAACCGAAGAGGTCGACAAAATTTATATAAATAACTTTTGCGGATTTAAAAAAACGGTTTTTGTACGACCAAAAATATACAGTCAGCCCACAAATAGTTAATGCACTTGTTTACCATATATTTAAGTAAGAATTCCTATAAAAACAAAATATTTTTGTTATCAAATTTACTTTGTTTGATTTGCCTTTGTTAGGATGAGTTTTTAAATTTTTGCTTGTTGACATATTTTTTTAGCGCAAAGGTAAAGAAACCCAATGCAAAAATAAATGTAAATAAAAAAATTTAAAAAAAATTTAGTTTAACAGTTTTATTGAAAAGAATACCTGCATTCAGAAATAATAATACTAAAACCTGGAAAAAAATTAGGTAGGTCCTAGGTACTAGTCATCACACTCCTCATCAATCCAGGGCGTTGATCAGACAATTAAATTAAAGCGTGGTTCGCGTCAACCGTTTAACCAAAATTTTTTTTTAATTCTTTTATTTTCAAGTTTTTTAGTTTTTTTTAATTGCCTATTATTTTTCGTTCTA